>NW_023340206.1:12952017-12962478 GCF_004916995.1 Morone saxatilis
CCTTATGGAGACTCACTGCTGGAGCCTCTAGTGGCCGTTAGAGGAACTGCAGATGTGAGTGGTTTAATCCAGCTGTGGTTCAGAAACAGCTGGTTTAATAATCAAACTTAAAACATATCCAGGAGGTTCATCAATAACTGGATAGGTTTGTCCTCCATCATTTTATATTTAATATATATTTAATCTTCTATTCAACAGTAACAGCAGAGAACAGCTGATAAACTGTAAACAGTGATCTCAATATATATATATGAGCACAGATTAGTTTTCCTGTTATTTTTATACATTCTGTCTGTATTATGTATTTTTTATCATTTCTAACAATCATACAGACTTAATATTCTTTTCTGACAGATTCACTGTTTTCCTCTCGTTGTTCTGTCAGCTCTTTGGTTGTTTCCTGATGCAGGACGAGGCTGTTGACCAGAGACTGAAGGCTCTGTCAATATAACTTCTGTTTAGATCTTTAACGTTTAGATCTTAATTAATAATCTAGACTTTAGAAATAACAATATAATTCAGTTTTAGTTGAGATTTAGACCGACTGTATATGTTTTCTTACCCTTTTTAACCCTTAAAAGCCTGTGAATCTTTGGCGACCCCTAGTGGCGGACACAACCCCTAACTTGGAAACCACTGTCCTACAGCAGCACTACAATAATATATCAGCTGAGTGCATTAATAAGGGAATTAAAGCAGATACTTAGAAGTACTTTACCTAGTAACTTATTACTTTTAAGTAATTCAGTTATTTTTGAGACAGTAACTGTCAGGATGCACAATATGGATTCTTTTTCAGCCAATACGATAACTGATCATTATTCTGAATCCTGATGGAAAGAAAGGAGCAAAGACAGACAGTTTAATATTCCACAGCTCTCAGCTTCATTGTTTACTACAACAACAACAACAAACAATTCATTTATTGTTTCTACTGAAACTTCACAAACATAAAGCTTATCAATCGTTTTGCATATAAAGTCAAGATCAATTATTAGTATTATTATTATCATAATTCTGGCCGATAATTAATCAGCTGTAATGTAATTATCCTGATAATTCATTAAACTATAAATTTCCCATCTGATAATTATCGTGCATCCATAGTAACTGTAACTAATGACAGTAACTTATTGTCCCCCTAGTGGCAGAAAGTACACATTACAACATTAAGAGTTAATATCTGGAGCCGATGTTAGACCTTCAGATCCACAGCTCTCTTTGTTTCTGTTGACATCGTGATGATGTTTGGAAGTTGTCGACATCCATTTCCTCCTGAAACTGCACAGCGGCGCTTTAAATCACAATATTTGCTCCTGCAACCGACTCCGTTTTATTAATGAATGCTGTAATGGCTTCCTCATCAATTAATACAAACCTCGTCGATGCCACCAGCGCTCACAGAGGACGCAGACGACCTCTGACCCTGAGTGGATCTCCCAGTGGACCACCTCTTCCTCCCCTCCTGGGCCGAGTCAAGGGCATGCATGGATACCCCCCCACCACCTCCCTTCCTCCCTCCCTACCTCCCTTCCTCCTCCTCCTCAGGGTCACTGGGACACGATCTCATTAAAGGCGGCCTGATCTGCAACTGCAATGCAGACATTAAATAGCAGTATTTTTCAATTAGGGCTGACAAATTCAATCAAAATTCCATAGATTAGGATGAAATGAGGCATGGGTCATTTACAAGGGAATTTAATTGCACGGCCATTAGACAAATAGTACAGCAGTCTCTGTCTCATTATCAATCATGCGGGGGCATCAATAGTAAAAGGTTGTAAGGCAGGGGAGGGGGCAACGGGGTGTATGAGTGTAAGTGTCCGTGCACGGGGAGCGTGCCCGTTAGAGCGCTGCCACCACCGCAGAGCAGCTAATAAATATCCTCTTTTGTACTTATAAATTATCCAGTTTAATTAACAACATGGATTATGATTGGACTATGATTTAATTAAACCTTTCCTGCATGCAAGCCGAGCGCTGCGATCATCCATTATGAGCTGGGGGGGAAAGGGGAAGGAGGCGAGAGGGGGGTGAAGGCATGTGGTGGTTTGTGAGGTGAGGGAGGGTGTGTGGGGGGGGCCAGTTGGAGTTGGTGCACTAATGAAGCTTCTCTAATAGGAGCTGCTATACCTGGTAGGATCATCGTCGCTGCAACAAGCGGCGATAAAATAGGCCAGCCGAATGGCTGATGGAGCGTTTTACCGGAAGAATAGAAACCCAGGACCCATTTATAAAAAGAGAAAAGAATATCCTGAATACCAAACCTCTACTACCGGCCCCCTCCCTCCTCCCCTTGTATTTAAATCTAAAGCTAAATGGCACAATCTCCCAGCAGTTTGCTGATTGGTGAACCGTCGCGTGCTGTAAATGGAGGGGATTGTGGCGGGAAAGCCATTTGAATATATGAAGAGCTGCAGCTGAGAGCAAGGCGAGTTCGGGTGGTGGGCAGCACAGACGCCCTGACGGGCGGACTGCGGTTGAAGGGGAAGTCGCCCGAGCGCCAAAATTGTCAGCTCGACAACGATTCAGTCCAGAGCGGAGCGCGTGGCGGTATCAACTTTTTCATCAGCCTCACTAAATGCCAGGCCGCATTTACTTTACACCAACCCAATACGAGCTGGGAAAAAAAAACCTCCATGAAAGACATTTAATGAAATAAGTCGAGCAAACTGATGCTCGCTGAATTTAAAAGTCACAAAAAGACGAGGTGAAGAAGGTGCGGAGACGTTTACTGTCTCCGCATCAAAATAAAGAGTTTCAGGATAAAAAAGTTCCAACAGCAGAGACGCAGTCAGACGGACGCAGTAAGTCCCTCCAGGATTTGGCGGGCTTTTTTTGGGGGGAGTGGTTGAGGCCTAAAACGATTTCACTGCAGCTTTTCTAAAATAAATGTAAACATGTTGTGATGTTTTTAGTTGCAATGAGCCGCCTGAGGTCGATTTAGGTTGATCTACTGGGTTTTTTTCTGTTAGATCACAACCTGTGTCCTGAACAGTCAACAATATAAGTACATTACAAGTGTTTCTTCACCTGTGTGGATGAAGCAAACAGCACAGAAGCGACACCCACATGTGCTCGAGCTCTCATTGGTCAGCTGAGATGCGATCGAGATGTTTTGGTTTCCTTTGTGAAGATCCATCTTTATCAGTTTTTCTTTTTTCCAGGTCTGTGACGCAGAGAGACTCTCCAGGAACTGTGAACGCTCTGGATTACAACCTGTGGTGAGTAAAATGTTAATTTCTTATGGTCCCAGAGGAACATCGATATCAGAAACATAAGAACATAAGAACATAACGAGGATAAAACACAACATGCAGTTTAAAATGCAGCAGCTACAAACACCAGACTGAGCTGTTGTGCTTTTGTCCCAAAGCTCAGATCAATTAACATTTAGAGCACCGATTGGATTTTTGATTATCAGAGCTGAAAGGGACTCGATTGATTGGCCGCTGAGGTCGCCCCCTGCCCTGACGATGGCGGATCCAATGAGGGAGGAGGCCTGATGGGGATTGAGTTTCTTAAGTATCTTCTGGCAGCAAGCAGGGTTAGTATTGATTGTAACACTGCAGAAAACCTCCGTCCAAACAAGTCATTTAATTTCCGTATCGAGCCCCTAAAAAAAATCCGATTTTTCTGAAGTCAAGTGGAAAGATTGTACCGGTGGGGTCGTAAATTGTCACATTCAGAAATATTTTCTACAAGTACAATGTGAAAGAAATATATTAAAAAGAAATAAAACCCAAAAAGTCCAGATTCGTAGTCAGTTTAGCTACCAGATGCTGCGTTCAAGTTCCTTTAGGAAAGAGCCAGAAATGGTCTGAGATAGTGTCCCATCCTGATGGAATAAAAGTGTGTTTATATATATATATATATATATATATATAATAAAATGTATCATTACATAGGACTTTAAAGAGTTTAGCTTGATACCTAACTCAGTTTATGCTAAAAGGTTAAAGCCGTCCTCAGTATAGTGTATGCTTAGAGTTAACTTGGACCTTCGTACAAACAAGCGTACGTTAGATCTGTTGATTTTTTTTGTTTGATTTTGTATTTTTACTTTGTATTTTAGCTTTATCAACGTGATGTAAATATGCTATCTTCTGTCTCAATTTGAAATCAGATTCATCCTTAAATATTTCCGTCTTTTACTGGTAGATTTATGTATAAATTTATTAGCTAAATAAACAAAAAGAAGAAAGATGACCTGATTTAAGCAGCAGTGTTTTGCAGTGTAACCTCATCTGTTCTCAGGCGGATCAATGGACAGACTGACAGTTGGGGCATTTTTTAACGCATACGTCGTGTTGGTGTGTGTGCTGATTAACGCCGAGCACTAATTGTTTGTGTTTGTCGATTGTTTCCAGACAATTCTTCTCTTTTCTGTCCTTCTTCACCTTCCCATGATGCTCTCTGGGACTCTTCTTCCTTTCATTCTCGTTATTGTCTGTAAATTAGATGTATAGTTTTGTTTTTGCTTTAATATGAGCATTAGCATGTGGACTGACACAGACTTCACTGTCACTATTACGACTGTTACAGTGTTTATACTCCCGCTGTCCTTCCAGCTCTCAGTCCGGGTGCAGACAGCTAATAGGACCGCTAACAGGCTAGTGGCAGCTAGTACAGTGAGACATCCTGCACTGTAAAAACAAACAACAACAAAAAAAATACAGTAAAATAACAGAAAATAACTGACTACAGTAAAATAGTAAAAAAAAAATACAGTAATTTTCTATAATTAAAATACACATTTAATTTACATGAAATCGTGTGTAATGTTTTGTCTTTTTAGTGTTTAATTAAAGATATTTACGTTGTAAACAATGATCTAATAAATCCAGCTGAACTCTGCTATAATACAATAATCAGACTTACATTTACAGCAGAGTGCTGTTATTATTGGATTGTTATTATTTTAATGTGAATGTTAAAAGTTATAGAACTGTAATAAGAAAGTCATTATCTTGTGTAATTACAGTAAAATTATTGCTGTTTACACTGATAAAAACTGTATTTGGACAGTTTTACCAATGCTTATACCACTGATAAACAACATTTATTCACTGTTCTGTTGTGAAAACTTCCATATAGATATCCAAGATATATCTGTAGTTAACCTAACAAATAATAAATACTTTTTCTGCCTGTTGAAATTAATTGTGCATAATTTATAGAAGATATATTTGAACTAGTGGAATTTTGCATAATTTTAGAAATATATTAACAGTGTTCAACTTGAATGTAACAGTTTAAACAGTAGATATATTTTTGTCTTTATGTGAAAAAAAAACAAATTTTAATTTTATGATTAGTTACAGATTTGTGCACATTATTTTACATCAGACGTGTAAATTCACAGGATATTTTTGTAATTTTATTAATATTTCCAAGTAGTTAAAAAAATACAGTGTGTGTTACAGGGGAAAAGGTCCGTGTTGCAACAATCCTCTGATACTTTGTGTCAGGACTCTGGTGTACTGGGCGCTCAGTGAAAGGAACCATCAAAGGAATTAATATATCTCAATGCAGTCCTTTTATTTTTGGTTTTATGATTCAACATTCAGCACATCTTGCCCTCTAAAACTCAAGTCATCATGTCTGAGAATTACAGACTCATTAAAGTCTCTTCAACCCTGACAAAACTGTAAATCCAACCGGATAAAATTCAACACGGCGACAACACGGCGACGGTCAGCCAGAGATTCATTTAAATATCACATTTTTATTGGACCCGTACGACAAAAACAAGCGAGGGAATCCTTAGTTTGCCCCAAAATAAAACAGCTCAGTTAAAGTCTATGCTCCTGAGGCCTTCAGATTAACCCACAGCGCCCCCTTTATGCTCACTGAAGCACAGCAGAGGACTCGTATCCAAACAAACATGCCCAACAGATCCGGTGTCACAGTTTGAGGACATTTAGAGTGTGATAATTGCTGTGGGAGTTCGGGGAACGTCCCGCCGTCTCATCGGGGGGTTCGGGGGAGTTTTATGGAGCAGAGGGAGGAGAGGAGAGTCGGCCCGCTGTGAGCTGGACCTTAAAAATCAGACGCCACGCTGAGGAGTCGAGCAGGAGGGTCGCAGGCGCTTAAATACAGTTCTGGGAGTCAGGGTGTTGAACTCTGTCTGGGAGAGCTCAGTTAAAACACTATAACCTTTATTTGTAAATGATAAAGTAGATTGCTGCTCTTTAATTACAAAAACTAGAGTACATACACTGATTATTTTTTTGTACATTTGGATGATTAAAACAACATTTGGATGCTCTTTATTGCCAAACAGAGAAGCGCATGTCCTCAGGCAGCAACAAGAATTCCTCATCTAAAGCTAATTATGCTCAACGCGCTGTTTGATGAGTGAAATGAGTGAATATCTCAACTGGAACGTACGTCCCCTGACGTTATTATGTATGAAACTGCCAATCAGATTAATTTATTTAGTATTCAAAGGTGCTACAACGCTCCACTTCCAAAAGTCATCCTCTCTGGAATAAACTGAGAACTAAACACATAAACCAGCTGAATGCTTGTCGTTAAAAGTCCTCTTAGGGTTCTTATTTTAGTGTTTTAGTGTGTTTAGTCTTCAAATGTCTCATTTTGTCCAAAACTCAAAGATCTTCTGTTTTTAAACGGCAAATGACATTTGAGAAACAGGAACTAGAGAGTTAAATGACCTGCAGCAATCATTTGATTATCCAAATTGTTGGTAATACATTTTATAATCGACTATTGGATTATTCAGCTAATAGTTTAAGCACTACCGTTTAAATATGTTTTGTTTGTTGTTGTTGTTGTTGCATTTTCGCCTCGAGTTAGTTGCACTATTTTCCTCGTGGGATCATTTGTATTTTGTGAGTAAGACAAGGTGAATATTCATCCTTTAAACTAATTCACAACGGTGGTTTGAGACGAAAATAAACAGGTTTTGCTGTAATTTAATGTTAATAAACGGATCGAAATGATGCTGAAATATCGACATCATGATGCTGATTTGTGAAAAGTCTGAATTCATACTTTTATCGATCGGTCTGCAAGATGACGAGCAAACTTTAAAAATGAAAATCAATATTTTCAACACAAATGAGGCGAATACGCATTGGCCGGCGTTTATTTGCGCCTATTCGCCTCTGGTGGACACGCGCCGTAACAACAGACTGTAAACGGCTCTGAACTGGTGGAGGAGAGTGAAACCCTTCAGCTGAAGGTTTTCACTCCTCTGTGAGGTTGTGGAGCTCCCTGCATGCTTTAGAAAAAGAATAAAAGTGATATAACAGCTGGTTGTGGGAAGTTTGGGCTCTAAAAACAGGCTCACAGCGTTTGTTGTCGGAGTGTTCGAACATCCATCAACCTGCATCAACTTTCCAACCCTCCCTAACAGCACAGAGCAGGTGTGCCTGCAGCCACTAATGACTGCTGTTACACACAGAAACCAGCCTGCCCCCCTCTTTAGGCTAATACATGTGAAGGCACACATCTTGACCTTTGACCTCTGCCCATAAAAACATGCAGGTAAGTATACAGTCGCTGCCGCGGCAAACCCAGGGGATTAGAGACATCCACGAACCGAGACAAGAAAGAGAAACCCTCCGAAAGAAATCAGACGGAGAGCTTCAGACGAGCTAATTAGATCTGCTGACATGTTCACGTCCTCGCCGTCTTCAGCCTAAAAGAGACTTATTTAATTATTACAGCCTTAATTACTGCTGGTACAATCACCGAAATAGGATGCGAGGAGACGGCGGCTAAAATTGGGTTAGAGCCGCCTCGTTCTGCTGGTTTCCTCTGGGTTGGCTGTGTCGGCTTCCATTAGCGACATGAAGGCACCGCGGGAATCTGCTCGGCTGCGATGGGAAGAAGAGGAGCAACAACGTCTGAGAGGCTTCACATGAATGAACGCCTTGTCTTTCAAAACACCTCTTCAGGTTTTCTCACAAGAAATGTCTCACTTCTTGCCAACAAACAGTTTTATTAACTTTATTACCTCCGTCGGTTGAGTTTTGGGCTTCCTCTGTTGGATTTCATGCTTGTTTGCAGCTCTAACACGTCTGTTCATTGTTGTCGGGGAGTAAAGTCAGATGTTGAAGGGTGAGAGAGCCTGTCAGACTGTGCTCAGGGTTTGTACCTGTAGTCGTTATCCTTCCTTACTTAATTCCCGTAATTAATTCCTTCCTCTTAGTGTCTCGGTTTTCTGACATAAAAACACAGCCAGAAAAGGAAAAAAGTCTTTTATTAAAACATTTAGAAGCATAATTATCAGTCTCAGCTTTCCAGTTATTCCCAATTCACAGACCCCAGTAGAAACACATTTATACTAAAGGGGACACTTGTTGGTACCCACAGACCTATTGTCATTCAGATATCTTGAGGTCAGAGGTCAATGGATCCCTTTGACTTTGGAGCGTTATTTAGCCTCCTTCCTGTGCTCACTCACAAGCTAGCATGACATGATGGTATCGATGGATGCGTTGTGAGTCCTGATGTTTGTGTTTACTGTACGCAGCAGTGTGGCCACCGTGGGAATGCAGTCAGTCTGAGCTCATTATGCTGTCGTCTCCTTGGATTAGATCATCAGCCAAATGGCAAAAATTCAAGTTAAAGCACCGTTTTCCTGCTGAGAATGATCACATTGTTTAGGTAAAACATTTCGGAGTCTCAGAACTGACTGCAGGCGTCGGTCGTTGTTGCTCTCTGGTCCTCTTCTCTCCGGCGTCGGCTTGAAAGAGCTGTGACAGATCGCTGGCTCAACATCAGGCAGCATTTAGTTCTGCTTCATTGTGTCAGGTAAGACGCTGTAATGAGACCGACAGGAAGAAGGCAGAGGGAGCAGTCGAGAGCGACAAAGAGAGACAAATGTGGTTTGGCCGCAGGTTAAAGGAGCAGTCCAACATTGTGTCTTTGTTTCTCTGTGCGTCTGATACAGAGATAGCACCGGGATGTCTTAAGCTTAGCTTTGCATGATGACTGGAAGCAGAGGGAAGCTGTGACGCTTAACTCATTTTCAGGATCCATAATGAAGCAGAAGCTGCCACCAGTGCTGGAGTCGAGACGACCACCTTTGTGGAGTCCGAGAAGGCCAAGACCAGGACGAGTGCCAAAGAGGTTTTTGGCAGCCAGCGGGATATGTGGGATATGAGTCCCAAGACAATAGGAAAAATGTTAACAAAGCAATGGTGTTTTTCTCAATAAAAATAATAATAATCATTTAAATTTGATAACTTTTAGGCCGATAAATAAAAACAGTTAAACAGGGTTCCCACACGTCGTACAACATCTGTCAATTTAGAGTTCCAGTCATGGAAACACCTGGAAATTAGAAAAAAATGACCAGATATCCTGGAAATGAACTAAGTTGTTCTGGAACTTTTTTATTGTGTTTTAGCCCGTCGCTCAGGCCGCAGAGGAAACATCGGCTGTGGTGGGGAGGATGAAAGTGAGCTAACACGGGCAAGAAAAGCTCCTGGAAAATGTTTTCTTAAAACCTGGTTTTAAAACCACAATCTGTTACTTTTCTGTTTGGATAAAACAAATAAGAGTTGTTAACCGGTGAGCTTTAAAGGTAAGGACAAAGCCAGGCTAGCTGTTTCCCCCTGCTCCCAGTCTTTATGCTAAGCTAGGTTAAGCACACTAGGCTGATCTGTTGAACTGTTGTTGTTGTGATGTTTGCTTCCTCGTGTCCTCAGTTTGTTTTGGGTCGTGATTGGATGTGAACTGAACTCTCGTACTGAACGGAAGATAAACTCGTATGAACGTTTGCTTGAATGCATAAAGTTGCTCTGACTTCCTGTTAATGAGGCCGCTGTGGTTTGGATTCAGAGAGAAAACCTTTCTGAGGCAGACGGAGAGAGAAGTCAACAGCCACGTTAACCCCTGGACATTCAGACGTTTGATGAAGCGGCGAGCGCCGCTCTCTTCTCGCCGCGGATCCAACATCATTAGCCGGGAGAGAGACAGTATGTTTCGGCCCGCACTGCCGGTAATGAGCCCTCGCCGATCATCCCTCATGCTGTAATTAGCGGCGGGCCCGGCGCTCGGGCCCCCTGCTCGCCGCTAATGGAGTGAACAAGGCAGAAAACGAGCACTATTAAGGCTGGACATGAATTCCAGCTCGCCATGTGAAACCCTTGAAACATAATCGTCTTCATCATTCAGCGCTTTGACTCCGGCCTCCTCCGGATCGCTGCGTCGCTTCTGTCTCCAATCAAAGCGGGATGGATCGGTGCTCTGACTTCCTGTCTCTGTCTCCAGGTGGGAGACTTCAAATCTGAGTCTGAGTCCCTTTTATGACTCGTATGTTGGCCTTCAGTGTGGAGCCGAGCAGCTGATGGGACAACATCAGTACTGTGAGTCTCTGGCTGTTCGGCCATCTTTGTTGTAGTTTAAACATCCTTTGATGGACTTCTCGTGGCTGTAGAGAGCAACAGTGAGTGGACAGCTCTTCAGCTTCAACACTCTTATATA
>NW_023340206.1:12962495-12963380 GCF_004916995.1 Morone saxatilis
AGCAGTTTTTACAGCTACAGGAGCGCGCGTAAACACGACCCTTCAGCTGATCCAGATGAGAGCAGTACGAACATGCACAGAGGTCAAAGGTCAAAGCCACAACGCCTCGATAGTGGATGTTAGAAATGACAGAGGAATGCTGGGAAAGGCCGTTTGCGTGTCACCTGTATGTGATGAGTGACGAGGGGGCGGGGACACGTAATGACGGCGGCTGGCAAGGTCAGGGAGGTGATTGGTCGCATGATCGTAGCGGGGGTGAGGGTGGGCGGGGTCAAGGTCGGGGGGATGGTGACAGGAGGCGATTCATGCGTCGGACTCACGGGGTGACCTGGTGGCGCTTTAAAAGAAACGCTGCCGGTTGGAGCTGAAACCGTTTATTCATCTTTATTAACTCATTAACTCTCCACTGCTGCTACTTCTCAGAGACAGATATTGTTTCTTATCCCCTTCCTGTCCAGTGAAACCCTGCGTCTGCCAGTATTTGTAATGTTTGTGATAAAATGTGAGGTTTCTTAAAGCTTATCTGAACGAATCCGTCTCTCCAGAACCTCTCAGGATTTTTTGGGGATTGTTGCGGCCTAAAATGTTCAATTTCACTTTTCTAAAACGTTGAGATACATGTTGTGATGTTTTTTGCACTGATAATGATAATGATATTTGCAGGAGATAAATGTTCACTCTAATTAATAAATAATGAACTTCCACACATACTTGCACTTAAGTAAGCTTTTACTGTTATTTCCACAATGTTTAGCTCATTATTGTATCTCACGAAATTTTATGTCATAATCTCAACATACACGTCAATGCAGCTGTAATATTCATCCAGGAACACTACTAATGAGTCCATACATAAGTTCACTTGTAGTGGAGTATTTTCATAGT
>NW_023340206.1:12963480-12967240 GCF_004916995.1 Morone saxatilis
ACACACACACACACACCTCCATTCTGGATCAATTACCGTTCGGGGGAGCAGAGAACAATTAGCCAGCTGGCTTTTATGAAACAAAGCAATTAATGTTATGCTAATAAGTCAGATTTTGAGCAATTCCAGATCATTTGCTAATCATTCGCTAATTACTTTGACGACTCTTTAGCGCATCAAATTATGAGTGATTAATCGGACAGATCTGGATATTTAACAAACTCCTCGGCATCCCAGACTCACATCTGGACCACATGTCACTCACAGATGATCTCAGAAACACTTTAAATGAGTGTAAATACGATGTGTGAACGCTCACAGACACATAGAGCCTGTGAGATCAGTCTCAGGGCTTACAGACCACAATAATAAGATCCCCCAACTCAACCCCTGTTCACAGGAGAGCAGGCAGATGTTCTTAAACAGTGTTCAGCTCTCAGGACTCTTTATTTTACTTTATTTTACTGGTTCGTGCAAACTACAAACTAAACTACAGACTGACAAAATTACTTTTAATCTCACATTTTTAATACAAATACAAATGTAAGTTCACAACAAATGTTCATAAGTAACCAGGCAGAGTGTGTTAATATTACATAGCTGCAGAATACCTGCACACATTCACCGGAGGGGGAAGAGGAGAAGGTGAGAGGGCGAGAGGGTCGGAGGTTGAGGTCAGTGCCGGGTAAGGGAACCAGATGTTTCAGACAGTTCAGATGAGGATGAATCCAAAGACATCCGAGGGTGGGACAGACTTTAAGATGAAGACAGTTGGGAGCTTTTATCCAAGTTAGATGGTTAGAGTCACGTGTAGAAGAAAGAATTTATAGATCCAGAAAATAAACAGTAAATAGGGAGAAAGTGCACAATGTTATACTGTTGCATTAATATTCAGAGCTGAGAGGAGTCATTAATAAAGACATCAGTCTTAGCAACAAGGACTATGTGTGAGTGTTAATATTAAGTGATATAAACATGTAAAAATATTATTCATTTTACAGAAACAAATACTGTAAAATAACACTGAAAGCAGTGAAATCTTCTTTCTTTAATTACAGATATATAATATAATACCGGCTGCTATAATACAAATAGAGTGCTGTTATTATTAGATTTTACACACATTTAGAAATGCATTAACAGTATATCTATTGTCTATTGTTAATCTGTGAATTGAATTGTGGGATACGCTGAGCTCCAAAGTGGTTTTAGAAGAAATTTCTCTTAAATCCATCAGAGCACCAAAACGACTTTATTTCATGCTGATAAAAGATAAAAGAGAGGAAGATGAAGCCACGCAGAATAAAAAGCAGTTGCTAAACGAGGTTGTTTTTAATGTAAAACACTGAATCCTGATTATTGTCAACTGGGTTTATTGTCCCAGTAAATGTGCTAATGCTGCTTCCCTAAGGGGGTCGGCCATGTTGAAATTCAGATGAGTCCTCCCCCTACAACCTCAGGTCAGACCCTCCACTTCATCAGAGAGATCAGCCTCCATACAGGAGAGAAGCTCCAACATAAAACAAAGAGAGCAGCCGAACATCACTTTCTTGTCTCGTGCTGTTAAAGTGCCAGTTGGTACAATGTTGGTGTGACAGTGTGGAGCAGAGGGGATCTGAACCTCAATAATTCCCATAAACTGAGCTGACCTACCTTCTAATAATGAACCTTGTAAACAGCAGAAAGTAACGCGGGACGACTGATTAATGAGATCCCACATGGTATCAGGGATGGTCACCTTAAAGTCTTGTTCCCTTTTGTGTTTGGTCGGTGTCGATTGTTCAATCACATCATATAGTCTTGAAATACTGCCTTTAAGAAATGTTTGTGAACTAAAACACAACATCAAAATGAGGAATGAAATTTGTTGTTTGAGGACGAGTTAAGTTTAAAAAGTTTGTCTTAATAATGCTTCTTTGTCTAAAACGTACAAACGTAAGTTGGCTGTGTTGTTCAGGCTTTTAGGAAATGTGACCTTAAAGATGGTTCACAGGTTTATCTTCAACATATGGAAAAGTTAGTCCGTCTTAAACACGTCTTCTTCTTCGACTTAAGGTGGAACCGCTCTGTTGAGCCAGTCCTGCTTGAAAACAGGTGAAGGCGCCATTAAAAGGCAGCTGTTGCCTCCGTCAATTACAGCCCGCCGAGCCCCGGCTGATTGCCGTCCCGGCCGGCGAAGGTCACGGCTCCAGCGGGCAGCTGGGGGCTAATCACAGACCCGGGTGGACAGAGGAGGGTCTGATGTTTTAAGTTTGACTGCGAGCGTGTTTATGGCCTTCCAAAAAACAGAAGGTCATTACTCACATAGCTGCCTTCAGTCCTCCCAACAATCCCTCGTCTACCTCCACTCACAGCCCTCTTCATCCTCAACCTCTCTCGTCTACCTCCACTCACAGCCCTCTTCATCCTCAACCTCCCTTAATCTGGGTCATAATAACATTCTGTAATTAATTGTACGGTCAGACTGGACTATAGAGTCAGTTTTTGTTGTTGTACCTTTAGGCCTGTGTGAAAGAATGAGTTCATTGAATGCACCAACATGAGGGAAATGAGTCGGTTTAGATCAGATGTTTTATGTACATTTGGCTGTATTTGGAAATCTGTTTGGATTTAGTTATTTCCTGTTTTATTTTGTAATCCTCCTCTCGAGTCAGTTACTTCCTGTCTTTGTCGGTTTTCCCGGCCAGTTTTGATTTACTGACTTTTATTAAAAAAAAAAAAAAATATGATAAAAACTATGATAATTTATTTACCATAATTTACAGGCTGTAATATAAAAAAGAACTGTTCTGTATTCGGGCCCTGGCTCCCAGCAGTACACCTACGCCCGTCCGGATACAGACAGCTACCACGACCACTAACTAACTAACAGCAGCTATTACAGTTAGAAAGTAAGAGACTTCCTGTGTTACAAGAGAAAAGATCTGCGTTGCAACAATCCTCTGATACTTTCAACCCGGTGAGAAGGCGTCGGGCTGATTAAAAGTGCGTCCACTAACAATTAAGTCGACTATTTCGGGGGGAATCATCTCTTCACTGGTGCATTTAAACACCGACAGAGATGAGAATGAAAAGCTACCAGCTAAGACAACCAGGAGAAGACAGTGGGACTGAGCTGATGTCTGTCAGAGCTTCTTCAGGCTGTTTACGATGCAGCGGGAGGGAACGTCCCTGAACTGAAGGCTGCGGTGTGTCACAGTTACTACACACCCAATCAATCTATCTGCCGCTGCTTACATCTACAGTGAAGGCAGGAGAAACCCACAATGGAGGACATTTACAGCAGGTTTCCTCTTTATGGCTGCATGTTTGTGAGCTCTGATGAGGAGGGAATATTTAACAGGTCAGTGCCTTCACAGAGCCGCGCTGTGTTCAACGTGACAGTAAAAGAGTGGGAGATTCCTCCGAGGATTCATCTCAGGGACCTCCGGTGGACCCCTCGCTTTGTAAATGAGCCTGTCAGACGAAGCTGATGGCAGCGGTGTAAACACACGACTCCAGCGAACCCCCACAGGTCTGCAGATAATGACTGCAAAACAAAGAGCTCAGAGGCTGCTCAGAGGCTGCTCATCGCCGTGGACGACACTGAGGAAGACAGCGCAAATGTATAATCCAAATATTAATGCAGATACTTGCAGCCACTGTATGATGGTTTAAAACATGACTCCCTGAAGTAAAAAAACTCAGTTAGCTCAGCTTGTTTCTCTGATAACTTAAGATCCAGACGTCCAATGACTAAAATGCTTCATCCGGTTCAAAT
>NW_023340206.1:12967248-12967393 GCF_004916995.1 Morone saxatilis
GCACCAAGATCTAAACAGTGGATCCTCTCTTTGCTTTCATACTGTACATACAAGTGGTTTGATACGTCACGAGAGAGAATTAGACTTTGAAAAATGTCCCCGAGCTAAACTCTGAGTCTCTACCAGCCAACATGATGTTAAATGT
>NW_023340206.1:12967418-12972037 GCF_004916995.1 Morone saxatilis
TTCACTCTGAAGACTCTTTCTGTGGTTTCCGTGCAGTCCTCCTGTAACTCTGGGAGGAAGACTGTTCCATGAAGTCCCACCAGAAGCTCAGCAGCATCAGTCCTCTGCAGCGCGAGCGCGAGCGCGCGACAATAAAAGCGGCGAGCGGAGGGACTTTTTGACTTCTTCTGTCGCCTCCAAACGTCTCCATGAAGCAGGATGTTCCCAGTGTTCCCTCTCTAGTCCACACTGGGGTCTCCAGCAGCGAACAGGACTCTCCCAACGGGCTGCTCAGGCGAACTGACGCCATGACGGAAAGGTTCGCGCTCGCTCCGGATACTTGAACCTGTTTCATTTCAAGACGTTTGTTGAGGACGAGAGAAGAAGGAGAGAAAGAAAGAAAAGAAAAGAAGGACTGAGCTTTTCCTGGGAGAGTTTCTTAAGGTCAGTCAGAGCGGAACAGCCACACAAACAAACAAACAAACAAACAAACACAGGCGCGCCGCGTCTGTAGTTAACGACGTTATTCTAGCGAACACCTCCAGTTGTTGATAGAAACAAACAAACAAACATCTGATGAGAATGAACATCTTACCTTTGAACAGTCGTTGTTGTTGTTGTTGTTGTTTTTCCTGCTGTGTTGTCAGAGGAAAATCAACGCCACCTGTTGAGGCAGCGTCAGCTGAAAGCGCCTCTAACAACAAACACTAACAGAATGAGAAAGAAGCTGCTGCCTACTTCAATCATATATCCAATGTTGTGGGTACAATATCCATGAGATCGATGATCGATTAGTCACCGTCATTGTGTTCACTAACTGAGCGAGAGCGAGGTGAGGTGCGTCTGCTGGAGCGTGAGCGCGCGAGAGAAGCAGCGAAACCGAGCCAGGCTGTGGTTGTGTCATTTACCTTCTGATGCGATCCAGTAAACATTCTCCTCCCACTAGAGGGCCCACCTGGAGCTATGTATGATCATGGGTGATTCATTAGTTGATTATTGTGCGAGAGTGAGAGTGTGGACAGATGTCATCTTTAAATCCTTCTGTTATTTTAAGACTTTATTCGAAGTAAACATTGTATATATTATACAATCAAATGCTTCATTAGAGCTTTCAGCTCCTTTACTTACTCAGGTTAATTCAGAATAGAATAAATCCCTTTTTTTAAATTACATCATACAGTTTTTACAGTCAACATGAAAATAATTCAAATAAATCCAAAAGATAAATCAAATGTAAAATGATCATTCCACTACGACTGTTATTGATTATATAATATATTACTACTTTTACTAGTATGTATATACTTACACATTCATTTCTTTCTAGTATGTAGTGTTATATAAATCTATAAAGATCCTATAAAAGTGTTTGTGAATACGGTACATCCAGATATATTTAGTTTTCATATTCCATGAGCGCGTGGATAATAAATCAATGAATGAATGAATTAAATAAAATAAAATATGAAATAACTGACTCCACTTGCCTTTCTTGTCAAGAGTTATACAGTTAAACATTTAATCAATATCAACAATCAGTATTGACACTTCTTTTGATATTAACTCGGGGTGTTAAGGGTTGGCTACTGTTGCTAGTTCATTTATTTATGTTATTTTGTATAAACATTCTGCAACAACATTTTACTACAACATTTCTCACAAACAATGCTCTACCAATCAAAATCAAGCTCACAATTCACCAGATACTACATAATCTATCCTATAGGAGAATATAAATATTCCCTATTGGCATTATAATAGTTATCTGTATAGAGTGAAATTTCAGCTCTAAATTTTAGAGCTCAAATCCACCATCTCTTCTGCAGCGACTATAGATGTATATTGATACTCATGATATTATTCACATAATGCTTATTGTTTCCAACATGGTCACATGCTCAGCTCTAAACCACTCATCTCTGTACAAAACATCATCAAAACACTGGACATAGAAACAACCTCCCACATACCCTTCCCAATTCTTAAAAAATACAACATGCTCTAGCTGGGATATTTAATCATGAGAAATATTATCAATATATGTTAATAAAAGCATAAAGTTTCTAATTATGTTTAATCATCAAAAATGGTACAAATTATCTTTCATTACTATTCGCTACCACTCAACAGAGGTCAGCAAGAGGAACTGCATCATTTCCCATCAGGAAGTCTGTTTGTCAATCCACATTCTCCACAAATCACACAAGAATTGTGGTTGTGTGATGTGTTTTATTTTGTCTTACAATCCTTTTGATTTTCATATTTATATTTATTAATACATTTGATTTTTACTTTATAAATAAATATATTAAAAAACAAATGTTTTTAATAGTTAGGAAAAGATTTATATTTTTATTATAAATTTCACTTTTCAATTGTCTTTACTTCAAAATAATTTTAAATCCTCTGCGTTACTTGTTGGACAAGACTGCTGTACTGCTGTGAACGTTTGTTTTATTGCAGTGTTTTCAGTTACAGTTTAAATGTCACATATAAAGATCTCCACTGTTAAGACAACTTTCCAACTAACATTTGACATGCTACTACAGTTAGCTACCAGAGTTGTTTTATGGGAGAACAACCAGTCACAATAACTCAAATAAATATCTTCTTTAATCCTGATCAATTGCAGTCACAATTACTGACATCTGTTGAAATACTATTGGCCCATATTTCAGCTAAGCTACAATACAGTTAATGAAGTTTATACAAACTTTTTTGAACACTATACAAATTTTAATAAAAATTAACTTCTTGTTTTCTTCAGGTGCCATTACACCTTACTGACTGAATGTTAAATCTTTTAGCTTCTTAGAAAATTTCAAACCTCTGCTTCTGCTCAATATTTTCAATTAACATTCACACATCAGCTCCGTACAAATAATAATAAAATACTATACCCCCACTTCATTTATTTCAAAACAAAAGATAAAGAAAAGGAAGCAGCCCACTTTTAGGACCTAGGATCAAAACTTAAAAGACTAAAAAGCTAAAGAAACTAACCACTACAAACAAGAAACACTACATATATAAGTCTATTATAATGGTAGGGTTATGCCTAAGCATAAACAACAACAATAAAGTTAGTATATAGTAAGTCATTAACATTCTTAATACTTACAGTAAATCGATTCCACTTCTGCTTTCCGTTCATATACCTTGCTGTCTGCTCTCAGAAACGCGAGGACACGCCCCTCAATCCGTGCTGTCCACGTGCAGACTTCGGATTAAGGGACCTGGAGTGGATCGAACGAGTGCTGACCAGCAGCGCTTCTATACTGTAACCAAAAACCCACCACCCACAATGCTTCCCCTTCACACTGGAGAGCTTCTCTGAGCCTTTGTAATCTTCACTTTGGATGTTTAAACTTTTAAAACATACCTGATCATAAGCTTTTGAACCTGCGACCTTTAACATACTTAGATGATTCATTGATCCCCTGACTATTGGTAGTCATTGCTGCTTTCGTCTGAGACCTATTTCACTCTATTCTGTGTGGACAACTGTTTTAACGAGTCTTAATAAGGTTTGAACACTCAACCTTGCGAACTTCGCATCTGCATCATCTTTGATCCCCCTGAGTTATTGGAGGAGCTGGTTGAAGACTGGTTCTTAGACCTGTTCAGTCTTTCTGGTGGACACGTGTTTTAAAATCAACCTGAGTCTTATAAGATTCAAACCCACAACCTCTGATCTACCAAGCAGTCTCTCATCCCCCTGTGCCACTGGATCAGGTAGTTCTATCTTTCTTCTGAGACTTGTTCAGTCTTTCTGGTGGACCAATACTTAAAACAACCTGATCCTCATAAGGTTTGAACCTGCAATCTTACAACCTAGAAGTATTCATTGATCCCCCTGAGCTATTGAGTCAGGTAGTGGTAGACTTCATCTGAGACCTGTTCAGTCTTTCTGTTGGACATTGTTCTTAAAATTGTCTGATTGAACTAAGAATTGAACCCAGGTCTTTAGAACTTCCCCACAGCACTTTATCTTTCTGAGCCATTTGCTCAGACAGTCAGAGCATTTCTTACTTTCACCCTTTCCTTTCAAAAGTCTCAGAACAATGTAAAGATCAAACCCACAACCTAAAGATGTGGAGGAAGTCCTTTAACAAATGGAGATATAGGGTCAGAGACAGTTAGCTGTAGTTCTAGTCAGTTATAAGTCTTCCTCCAACAGCTTACAATTAGCATTATGTCCTGATGTTTCTAATTTACTGTCTGACTAATTTATTCAATTAAAATTAGAAAATGTTATTTGTTTACATCCAATAATCACACAAACACTGACAGAAGTTGGGGTTTGGGTTGGGAACTGGGTTTTTTTCTCCTTCTGCCCATTTATTGTGACTGAAAAAACAATTATACACAGTCAACATGTATCATTTATCACATTTAAACAAGCAAATGTATGAAAATATTTTTGTTTAAAAAATGTTCTCTTAGACTCGTTTTCATTTCCTTTTCAGCAGAGAACTACAGGTCCCAGAGAGCCTCTTTCATCCGAGTCTGCAACAACAAAACAACAAACTGATGAGTAATCATTGCACATAAAAAATAACAAATTTGTAATTTTAAAAATTTGTAATTTTAATTTGTAAAAACAAAGACTTACTTCCTGTCCTACTTTATGTCCACCG
>NW_023340206.1:12972152-12973101 GCF_004916995.1 Morone saxatilis
GTATTGAAGTTCAAATCATTACATTAGTATAGGAATATGGCTCCTCACAGGCTGGTTGTGGGACCACAGAAACAGAAAGAACTGAGCTTAAACAAGGTGTTTTTCTTTTTACATAACAAAACTAACGCTGATATCATTATATTCTGTATATATAAAAAGTCAACCTTTAAATAAATGTAGTAAATATTCAACATGAAGCTTGTGTTTGGCTGCAGGTGAATTTAATTATACTTTTAGTTCAGTTGAAGATTGGTCAGAATCAGACTTTAGTCCATCTACAGGGACTTAGTTTTGGTGCATTAAACATTTGTTAATCAACCAAAACACTAAAATAATATATATTTAATGACTTCGCTGCTGTAATCAAAAACAGTTTGTGACTGCAGCCAGCAGAGGGCGCTCTGCCCCTGCAGCAGGATGAGCTCTGTGTTATATTATTATATATTTATTAATGTCTAAACTGCATCTTTGGCTTTCTTTGGTTTCTTGAACACTTAAATCTTATAATTAATCTAAGTGAGTAAAATATTATTCTGCAGTAAAATACAACATTTAAACCTAAAATATAAATAAATAAAGTCGAAATGCTCAAATAAAAAGGACTTCAAAGTTGTACCTCAGTAGTAAGGGACCAGTTAAACCAGAGTTTATATCTTTTACATTTGCACCTTTTGGTTGGTCCAGTCATTGTTATAAACTCATCTGTACTTTAATTTTGGTGATTTCTACGTTTCTCTTTGACATTTCTGAGATAGTTTAACTAAACATTACGAAACCTGTATTAATCCAGTATTAATCCAAACCCCTTAAAATAACAATAAATCAATCTTAAACACTGAACTACAACAATCTGTACACAGGGGATACCTTGTGATTGACAGGTCATTCTCAGTGAGTCTACAGCTCAACAAATTAAAAAATGCACAAAAATTACACTAAAATACAAAAA
>NW_023340206.1:12973201-12977546 GCF_004916995.1 Morone saxatilis
CTGGTTGAAGATTGGTTCTTAGACCTGTTCAGTCTTTCTGGTGGACACGTGTTTAAAAATCGGAGTCTTATAAAGATCGATCCCACAACTATAGAACTTCAGCGCGCTCCTTTGTCATCTCCAGCTATTGAGTTCAGTAGATGTACTTGTGTTCTTAGACCTTTTCACTCTTTCTGGTGGACACGTGTTTTAAAATCAACCTGAGTCTTATAAGATTCAAACCCACAACCTCTGATCTACCAAGCAGTCTCTCATCCCCCTGTGCCACTGGATCAGGTAGTTCTATCTTTCTTCTGAGACTTGTTCAGTCTTTCTGGTGGACCAATACTTAAAACAACCTGATCCTCATAAGGTTTGAACCTGCAATCTTACAACCTAGAAGTATTCATTGATCCCCCTGAGCTATTGAGTCAGGTAGTGGTAGACTTCATCTGAGACCTGTTCAGTCTTTCTGTTGGACATTGTTCTTAAAATTGTCTGAGTGAACTAATTAACCTGTGTGTGTGTGTGTGTCCTTTTTAAGATGAGGGATAAGGCTGCTCATTGTAGTTCTCATTATGTAAATAAAGAGTTATTTGCAAGCAAAAAGATGCACAACTTCAACTTCTTCATCCGCCTCCTTCAGATAGATAACATGCGACTGCTGACGTTGTTTTCCTCTGACTGATGACCAGGGTATTATTTTGAAAAATGAATGAATGAAAAAAATATGAGCATACGTAAATTCTTTAATTAGTGCAGGAACAATAACAGCAGGAAAACACAAAAGATCTAAAACAAAATCTAATCTGTCTTTTAAGGGACACTTTGTTTCCTTTCCTGGTGTGCAACAGGGAACACGTCACACAGTAAGGAAAGCTTTCTACTGCTGAACCTCTCGGGGAGTCTAATAGACACACAGGTCGGGGAACTTTATCCCGTAGAGGGGCGTCGAGCGAGGCGGCGAGTGTCCGGACGGAGACGGGGGAGGACGGATGATCAGATCAAACACCTGATCCAGTTTAGACTGAAGCAAAGAGGTCTGGAAAGAGAGAACGTTTGATTCACACGCTCATCAAAACATAGTGTGTCAAAGTATCATTGTCAGAGGTCAGAGGTCACTCACCCTGGCTCCACAGTGAGCCGCTATCTCCTCAAACGGCGCCGTCTGAAACCTCTCCACCACCTGCATCCTCCTCCTCCGCTCCTCCTCCTCCACACCCCCTCTGTCTTCTGCACAACCCCATTTCAGAATAAAACAAAAGAGGACCGGCCGTAACACTCAATCAATCAATCAATCAATCAATCAATAAAGACACTGTAGGAAAACATATTGTTTGTTTGTTATTCTCTGTCTAAAGGGGAAATGATAAGAATGTGTTGCTATTGATGATTGTGGAAACTTACCGATGGCGTTCTTCAGCGTCTCAAAGGTGATCTGCTCCGTCTGAGGTTGCTACAGAAGAGAGGGATATCATCAGAGACAGACAGACAGGCAGAACAGACAGGCAAGTGCAGGCCAGACAGACAGAACAGACAGGCAGGGCAGGGCCAGACAAGACCAGAACAGACAGACAGAACAGACAGAGACCAGACAGGTACCTGCCTAGTGTATCAGGGCAGTAGCTGAGGGTCACATGTCGATCTGGCAGAGAGATTGACCATCTCCGAATACTCTTCCATCTATAGACCAGGACGATCCTCATCTAAAAACACCCACAGTGACACAGGATGATAGATATGACAGAATGGCAGCTATAAATAACTTACAGTCAAATTAAATGGAAGTAATGTTTAAACAGGTAACTCATATATATATAAACTATTAATATAAGTAATTTTAACGGTAGAGAAACTTAAGTTATCTGAAGTACGATACTTCAATCATATGTCATTAACTAATTGAATAATTTGCCATAAACTTAATAACTGTGCTGTTCTTTACATGAATACATCAGTTGTGAAAATCCCGTCACATGGCTGCCATAAATGAACTTTATTCACTTTATTATCAACCATACAACATATATTAGTTCACAGATAATAAATAATAAATAAATCACCCAGTAGAAAATAAAAACATACAACAAAGTGAATGCTGCACATTTTCAGTGTTTATTTGCATTATTTACATGAACATATTCTCAAAATGTGTCATCAAAACCAAATGGAAAAACAGATCCTTCAAAATAAAGCGCAGCCAGTGTTGTTTGTATCTGCCTGGTATTTCTACATGTGCTCATCCACACAGTCTCTTTGAAAGTTCTCAGCTATTGTGTCGAAGCTGGTATTTTCTCCCCGTCCAGCAGTAAATAGTGCACAATGCCGCTCTTCTTCTTCCCACTGCTCGTAGCCTTGATGCAGCACCCGTGCTCCCCCACCATGAAGTGTGTCTCTGTGCCGTCATCCACAAACTCTCCCTGTGGAAAGTCAGAGTTTTAGGATGCCATCGAGTCATTAGTGAGGAAAAATATGAATGTTTTTGTATCTCAGAGTGGCATCGGCCTTTTTATATCCACAGATACAGACTTGTTTCCTTTAAATGTCTTATTTTGAAAGGACACCCACTCTGTATATATACATTACATTAATTATACACACCAAGGCAAATTCCTTGTACGTGTAAAAACGTACTTAGCAATAAACCCGATTCTGATTCTGATTCTGAAAACATCATTTCAGATTTATGAAACCTTTAAAAAAGCTGCAATTAAACCATTTTTCCCACATTTCGACCACATTGGACGAGGTGATCTGAGCTGACTCACTGAGATTTAAACCAATTGAAAGTATTATTATTATTATATTGATTTATTTATATATATTTAAATAGAGTTTGTTGATTCTCACCGTTGTGTCCATTTTCTGCCCGTTGCACCAAACATCCATTGTGTCCTTTTCTGTAGGACAGAAGGAGAACAGTGTTTATTCATAATTGAGGATTGATCAACATGTTGTTGTTGTTTTTTTTTTTTAACAGATATTAAGTGAAATTGAACAGAATTAATCTGAATAAAGTCACTTAAATGTATCTTTTCTATACAACTGTTACCACCAACTTCAGTTTTCTTCCACTAAAGCAAATGATTACAGGCTAAAATAATAACCTATATTGCATCTACTGGTACCAGTGTTGGGCAGTAACTTGTAATAATATTACAGTGATAACATTATTGACATGCCCACTTTATGATTATCTACATACGCTGTATATTTGTTTATTTCTGGGCTCCATAAACTCGCCTGCACACATGTATCAGTCCTGATGAGATGATCCGTCAATCCCTGAATGACTGAATGACGTTGCTCTGAACTGACTGGGGTTCAGTGTGTGTATTCCAGATCGATGCTGTAGTCATGTTTCCTAAAATAACCGCACTGAGCTCAACCTGAGCAGATTATATTTCAGCGTTTACCTACATTCCCTCACTGCGGTTACAGAACTCACCCAGAACCACCCTGCAGTCGGCGCCGTCCACTCTGAGCAGCCAGGTTTTGGTGGTCTGATTCTTGTTGTTGATGAACTTCTGCAGACTCTTGCCGTCCATCTCCAGCGTGTACTCGTAGGCGAACCCGCTGATGGCCTCGATGACTATGGTGGCTTTGGTGTTTGTGCTTCCCACGGTGAATGTTTCCTTTCCAACCAGCTTGAACATCCAGTCTTTTCTGATGACTTCCTGTTGAGGAAAGGCAGACAGATAAACAGCTGAGAAGTACTGACATCTTTTACTTCAACTAATAACTAACAGCAGTCGACGTCAGACAACCTGATCAGACTTTATCAGTCAGCTAGTGTTTCTGTAGTGGAGACCAAAACGTTAACAATGATCGCAATGTGAGCAGTTTTGAATTAAAACTAAAAGCTCCCTGCAACCAAAACTCCTTTAAGAAATAATCACAATTATTAACAAATTCCTAACGTGATTCAGTAACAACACGTAACTCTAGAAAGCACGAGCTAAAGGCTGTCATGATGTCCACCCAGTCTGACTGTCAATACAGGATCTATATACTTTTTTCTTTGTGTATGTAAAGAACTTGGTAAGCATGAGATTCACTGGTGTTACTGACAACCACGTCTCATGTTCCTGTTCATTGTATAATGAATAATCTCTTTCCTGATGGGTCAGGATATGACGATATGATATTTCAGGTATTTGGTAGATAGTCACGTGTGTTTAAGTAAGTGAAACAAAGGACAGGTGTTTACCACATTTAATGTCTATAATAGTAAATTAACTATATACATATTTAATGCCAAATAATTGTATACAAGTATCTCTACAGCAGTTGACACAGTTTACAGTTGGAACATTTAATAACATTACTTATATTTAATTTTATTAAAGGTTGAATGTCAAATTTC
>NW_023340206.1:12977646-12977769 GCF_004916995.1 Morone saxatilis
TGAGTGTGTGAATAAGTCCAGAATTAGATATTGATCTTCAACACATCAAATCATTAAAGAAATGTCCTTCACTTTTTTATTAACATCCTTGAGACTGTCTGTCACTGGTTCCCAACCTTTTCT
>NW_023340206.1:12977901-12981287 GCF_004916995.1 Morone saxatilis
CCAAACAGTGAATTACTGAATAGTTAAGTGTTTTTTTTCCAGTAATAATTTAAACAATAATTAATCGGCTTCTTTTTGGACAGAATCAGTGTTTTCTTCTCGCTGTTCAATGAGCTCTTTGGTTATTTCACTTTTCTAATGCAGGACGAGGCTGTTTATCGGAGAGTGAAGGCTCTGTCAAAAAAGGCTGTGTTCAGGTCTTTGAAGCTTAGATCTTAAATCTAAACTTTAAGAAAACATAACGACTTCATGTAGTTCCTTTCACAAAAATGAACAATATGATTTTTCCATATAAATAATATAAAATGCAAAAAGCGCTGAACACGGATTAAAAGAGGTGTATCGCAGTTGTGGAGTGTAGTTATATAATTGATGATTTTGAGCTTCTTGGTCATATGACACGGAAGGTATTAAGGTATATAAAAATCAATATTTGTCCGTATAAACGTGCAAAAACACAATAAAGTCACCATTGTGAAAAAAATCGAATATTAATATATTAATATTTGAATAAATAATGAATGAATAAAAATGTAGATTTATTTATAAAACATGCTATATGTTTGTACCAAAAATCTACCCAAACTACATTTTCATACTCACATTTTGTTGCTAACATATGAACATTTTCAACAAAACTAAGTCCGCCTGTCCACATCGGTACATCGTTACTAACTTTTGTCAAATGTGCATACCCTGGCAAACATATAACACTTTTATACATATCTCATCAAGAATCAGCCAGAAATTTGATTGATTTTTTTACCTGGTCGACGTTGGGGAGCGCGTGTCTTCTCATCTCACATCGGCCCTCCATGAAGAAGAAATAAGTATTATTAATATTATAAGTATTATTACCAGGTCTTAGGTTAAAAAGAATCATGATTAATTTTTTTTTAAATTATGACCAAAAGTCTTGAGTTATAAAGTTAGAATTATAATACACACACACACTATCTACATATAAGATAATTAAAAGACATTATAAAAAAATATGATATAAAGTCATGATTACAAGATACAATAGTGAGAATGACTTTTTATTTTCAATATAACCTTCAAAGCCACTTTATTAATATAATATAATATTTATAAAAGCACAGGTGACTCATCCAGGAGACTCAGTGTCTTTTATTATATAATGGATATGAGATTGTCACACAAATACGCTTTAGCTTTAAAAGTCATAAATATACAGTTAATAATCCAAGTGATTTAAATAGTAGATTCCCTTTAAAGCTTGATTATAAATGACACTTTGTATTAGTAAGGGAAGTGGAGAATAAAGCCTTCATAGAAAAAGGAGTGTGTTGAAGTGTACTAATTAACATCAGGAATGTTAACAGACTTTTGAGAGAAATAAAGCTAAACAAAGAGAAAAATTAGGGAATAAAAACAATTCTTACACGTTTTAGGTTTCTGATTTCAGACCACGGGGAGAGACGACAGTTTAAGGCACAACAAATGTCAACCTGGAACTTCTGGTTCCAATCTTACAAAGAAAATCTGCTTCTTAGATTGCAGGTAAAGTCAAGATTGTCGAAACATTCACAGCAACGCGGGAAAAGAACCTGAACACATCCGTTCTTTTAAATTTGGATTTTATACATTTGGAGGAAAATACTTTTGAGTGTAAAAAAATAAATGGTCAAATAAATGTGCAGGTGAGGCGTTTCCCTCCCCGACTGTTTGTAGAGGATCTCTGCAGCAGTCGGACAGTTTTATGGTTTGTTGGCGTCGCTCCGATCTGACCGCTCTTTTGGTTTTTTGGCACGTTGTCGCTTCGGGACGCGGCTCGGCTTTAAAGTATGCAGCAGGGCTTCTTCTTCTTCTTGCCGCTCGGTCCGTTTTTGTCTTTGCTCTCCGCCACTTTCTTCTTGCGGACCTCCCGCATGAGGTCAAAGAACACCTGCCGGACAGACAGAACAGCCGTACATCAGCCAACGAGAACATCTGACCCTTCTTAAGCCCCGCCCACCTTCCTCCTGTCCTGTACTTAGATATGCTACGTGCTAGGCTAATCTATGTTGAAAAGACCACCACATTTTGGAGATGGTTAAAATTACTCAACAGTTATATTACAGACTCTATATTACGTTATATTCTGTATGGTGTTTTCATACAGCAAAATGTATTTCTCTATTTAAACGGTAAAATATGGATTCAAACTCAACAAACAAAAAAAGAATATTAGTCGAGTTGAGTTTTAATCCATATTGTACCGCATAAATACACGTGTTTACCGTTAAATTAAACAGTTTTTGTCATATCAAACACCATACTGAATCTGTGAAGTGGGTTTTCTGTGCAATTTACAGTCTGTAATCCAAAATAACTTCATGTTTCCTTTAAATTAAAATTCCTTTAAAATGCCGTGTAAATAAAAGGTTTTGCCAGTGAAAAGAGCAACGTGGCCTTTCGAGTGAACAGTCAGCGGAGCCTCGACGTGTTGTTTATTTGTCTGTTTACCTTGTCAACGTTGGCCCTCGTCTTGGCCGACGTCTCCACGTACTGGACCCCCCACTCGCTCGCCTTCGCCGTGGCCTCGTCGACAGACACCTGCCGCCGCTCCTCCAGGTCCGACTTATTTCCCACCAGGAGAAGAGGGATCGCCTCCTCCTCCTTCACCCGCAGGATCTGCTCCCTGACACACACACAGTCACTTCTCTACAGTTCGTCAAGCTGTTTTTATTTTCATTATTTTTTTCTTTTTGTAGGCGCCTTCCTTTATTCTGGGAATTATTAAGGACGGTTCATGAATCCCCTCTGCTCCACACGGTCACATCCAAACTCGCATTCAAAAAGGCTGTTTTAATGGAAGGAAAAGCTTTATTTTCTGATTCTCGTTCAGATTTCTACAGGGACACGAAATCTGCTCACACGTGCACTCATGTAACAGTCATTAACTAAACTGGTGAGTTAAGAGTTGGACCACAGGACACGACTCACTGACTGTCTGTCACTAACTAAACCTGTGGAGCGAAAGGGAGGTTGGGACACAGACACAACTCCACCTCGACTGTGCCTTGTCATTAAAATAATCCCTTGTGAGGGAAAGAGTTGGACACAGACTACACTCACCTGTAGCTGGTCTGGTTCATGTAAACTAACCTGGTGAGGGAAGAGTTGGACCACAGGACAACACTCCTGACTGCTCTGTCAGTTCAACTCAGACCTGTTGAAGGAGAGTTGGGACACAGCACACCTCAACTTTTTGACTTTTGTCTTGTCATCTAACTAACCTGTGGAGGAAGGAGTTTGGACACAGACACAACAGTTCTAGACGATTGTATTCGAGTCACTCTGTGGTTGATTAAAGCCTCACAGATCCTTAGTTCTTCTTTCCGTGTTCCTTCGGCTATTTGGGGTTAGTAACACAATACCGT
>NW_023340206.1:12981312-12989438 GCF_004916995.1 Morone saxatilis
GAGACCAGCAGAGACCAGCAGAGACCAGCAGAGACCAGCAGAGACCAGATGAAAGATGAACAGGATTAAGGCCTGCACAGAAAAATGAACTTATAAGGTGAATAACTGATCATCATTACTAAACTCTGAGTCCAGTATGAGGCCCAAACCAGAGCGAGGAGTCTCCTCCTGCAGCGGCGTTCGATTGGTCCCATGAAGGGCCCTCTGATAAAGAGCCACTGGAAATACTTGCACTCGTCAGTGACCTTTCACGGCTCACCTTCAACGCAAGGGCGCCGGCGTGAAGGCGTGTGTGATCTTTAAAGGGAGACTTTGTTTGCCGTGAATAAAATGTTGTATTAATTGATAAAAGGTGTTCTACGTGTGTCAGCAGGTGTACGCAGGTATACTCAGTCAGGTGTGATTCTGTTTCTTTATTCCAAGTGTTATAAATAAATATAGGTTGAATATAATAAATGAAGCCCAGCTGGTGCAGTGAAGTCAAAATAATGAGCAGGTATCTGAAAATACTGACTTTGTGACACTAATTCAACACTTTGAGAGAGTTTTCTCCGTCACACTGGTAGAAATGGACTTTATCTATATTTGTTTTGTAGTGAACATTAAAGAAAAACGACCTGTTTTCTGTTTGTTCCTCTATTTCTTTCTTTCTTTTTCAGACCCAAAGTGACCAACCGGCCCGAGGAGCGAGGGAATAACACAGGGGACATAAATCCACCCCCAGCTGGGCAAACAAGAAGAAATAAATGAATATAAAGTCCTGGCTGCAGTAAAAGAGGAACTATATTTCAGCTTCCTCTACGCGACATTAAACAGCCGCTGTAGCTCCTCCCAGGTCCCGCCTTCTAAAGTCAAACCCGCCTCTGATTGGATCAAGTCATGAGCGAACTCCTCTCCGGCGGTTGCTATTGGCTGCCCCGGAGTGTCACTCCCCGCGCTGATAGCTCGCCAGTGGAAGAGAGGCAGATAACGCTGTCCTCTCCCTCCGCGGGAACGCCATTAAAACGTTAAGACGTTAAAACGCGTCGCACAGCGGAGAAGTCGTTAAGAGAGCTTACCAAAAAAAAAAGTGCCACAACTCACCTGCTAACGCGTTTCACCGTCGTGAGCTGTGAAATCCGCCATGCACCGACACACACTCAACTTTCACAAGTTGACCAGGAGCCCCACCTTGTAGTCGGGACCAAAGATCGTGTGTGTGCGGCGAGAGCAGCCACTCTGGGTACAGCTAGCGGCCGGTGCTAGCGTCGACGTTAGGCGTTACCACGGCGACGGATTTAGCGGTTGCCTGAATATATAGCCGCAAATAAAGGTTTTTTAAAAAAAACAACAAGTGTCCATGCGTTTGTTTTGACATTGTGTTTATTTATATACACTCTTGCGTCAGATGTTGGTATTTTGCCGTGAAATGCGGCTCCTCGTCGCTGGAGAAGGCGGGGAAACAGGCACGGAGTGACTCATCTCACCTTTTAGCTACTCTCTGGGGCGACGGTTGGTAACGTTAACAGGAAGTGACGTCACGGAATTCCTCGTTTTTCTTATTTATTTATTTAATTATTTAAACATACCAACAATTTAAAAGAATATATATATATATATATATATATACATAAATAAAAATAATAACACACAAAATCCCTGTGTAAGTGCATGTTATTTGTTTGTTAACATACCAACAATTTATTATAATATTTAAAAAACAAATAAAATAAAGATTTAATTTTATTAAAGTCTCACAGAAACTGTGTGCAGTGTTTTCTTCGTATGGATATTCACTACGTGCATAAAATAAATAAATCTACAGCTAGTTCACCCTAAACTATTAAAACTGCTCGTTACTTTTTTCTTTTTGGATAATTTGATTCATTGTTATGTCTAAAAATGCATCAGAAAATACAGAAAATTGTCCCTCATACTTTGCCAGAGACCGAACACAGATACAAAAAAATAAAACTTGTGATAAGGCCAAGTGCAGATAGTTAGTTTTATCTAATAAGCAGCTCCTTCTCTAGATAAAAACATCTCATTCTAAGGTCACAAAAACACAACGATCCCTATATTCAGGTGATTATACACTAATGAAAACGTACCTATGAGCTATAAATATTATATTTCTGACAATATATCCTCCTCAATGTTACACACTGGAGCTTTAAGGATGAGAAAGGGCAACAAAAGGAAGTTTTGCTCCAAAACAGAGTTAATTCTTGTAAGAACTGCATTATTTCAATGTCCATCGTTGCTTTTGTCCCCAGTTCTTCCCTTTTTGCCTCACTAAAGTTCCAACTTTAACCTTTTTGTGTCTCCTCTTCTAGTTTTCATGTATTCAGTGATGGAAAAAGTCAGAGAAATGCATGGACATGTTGATATACTGTGATTTCTACAACTATAAAAGCTGCAGCCGCGCTACCTGACGTGCAGTTCCAGTGTTTGGAACAAAGATGGGGCCATTTCATCATCTTTGTCCCACTGCTGCTCACACAGAGTGAAGATCTCTGACTGATCATCCACATCCAAATGACCTTCGAGTTGGAGAAAACATGTTTTGTCTTTTCGACTCATTTTACACATTTATCCCCAAATTAAGGCCGACATACTTCGTACCGTTGGAAACTCAAATAACTCAAATTCAGTGGACAAAACAACATGTGTTGTGAATCTATCCTGTCACAATAAGTTGAATCTAACGGGGTCACGTGAGGGGAAAAACAGATCCGACCTGGTTCTTTTTACACCTCCTGTTGTTTTGCCGTATGATAATCACCAGCTGAAAGGTCAAAGGCCACCTCGGCTCTGTCTGCCGCTGGGTGTCTCGTGGTATGACGAGGCTGATTTGGTTTGGAGTTTTTACTAACAAATGTTGTTGTCCGGACGTCCTGCCATGTCAACTCAAACTGGAGACACTCATTACTCCGAGCTGTTGCGGACTGAGCCGAATTTGACTAGAAAGGCTCAGGTTATTTACATATTTGGACGTCTTTCGGAGGTTTATAAGGAGCTACAACACTTCAGTCATTGTAATTAGTGGATCTAAGAGGCTGCGATGAGAAAGTAACACTGATTGACACTGATCTGCGGTCATGTTCAAAGACTTTTATATCAGCATCTTATCCTTTACAATTGATTAAAGGCGTACATATACTTTTTGCCACACCTTTACATACAAATGTTCGACTCAATTACACTGTAACTTCACGTATTGGTAATTTCATCGCTTGAATCAGCCACAAGAACAAAGCTTCACCAAACTCCATTTGGAAATTGACCATTTTTACAGAAACACACTAAAGTGCCTTAAAAAGTCACCATTAAACTTAGAATTAGAATTAGAATATTAAATATTAAACGCTTCAGTGACACTTTAAGAGACTTTAAGAGCTTTAAAACCACCACTTATACTATCTTACGTAATGTTTTTGGTTCTTTCTAACACAAACACCATAACATGTTACATTACAATACAGAGGAAGGTCTGATATTAAAAAATATAACAAAATACAATTTTATACACAATCAACTGAGCTGGAAAGTAACTAAGTACTGTACTTTACGTGAGTATTTCTATTTCTGCTACTTTTCTACTCCACTTTATTGCGTATTAATATTTTACGCACAAAAACATACGATCACTTTATAAAATATGATACCTAGATACAGATTAAACTACACAAACTTACATTAATAATTGAAAACTAGCTCCACCTTGATCAGTGCTACTTTGACTATAACAATATTCAACCTGACAAACAGTAATACAGGTAATGTAATAATAAATAAAGTGGTAACATTTGTATTTAAAATGCATTAAAGGTGGTCTTACTTAATCAGATAACTTCTGTTCACTCATTTTAAATAGAGGTTGCAGAAATGCTTCAATTAACTGAATGAATTTAGTCAAATTATCTTCATTTAACAATAAATACCTGAGTTATTTGTACTCAAATCATTCTTTATGCTCTTAAGTGTTGGAGGTAATACATTTAAACGCTTTCCTCAAACAAATGGAGTTTTATGGAAGTCCAAAACAGTTAGTTATTATAGTGAGAAACCTTCTCAAAGTATTAACTTAGTGTCTCAAAAGTCAAAATATTGATAAAGTTTCTCATTATTTTGACTTAACAGGAGCAATGGGCTTCCGTAGATTTTACAGTGTACTTTTATTGGTGCTTTTTCTCCCTTCAGGAGTATAATGTAGTGCAATATGAATCCCTTGAGGAATAATTCAGCACCGCCCCCCTCCCTCCCCCTCTCTCTCTCCTTCTCTCTCCTATGGCTCCCGCTCCTCACCACTCCTCCCCATCGCTTCTCTCTATATAAAACTTGGTCTGGAGTCTGCGACGCCAGCATGGAAACCCTCTCGGTTTGCGCTTACGGGGCACACCTCCTTCGTCCTTCCTCCTCCTCCTCCTTCTCCTCCTCACCGTCCTGATTGCGCATCGGCACTCCGGCAGCAGCACAGCGGGAGTCACGACCCAGAAACACATGAAGAGAATTAAATAAGTGAGGATGCTGATGAGCTTTTCTGCGTAAAAAACAAACAAAAATGATGGATTGAACTTTTAAAAATGTCCAAGCGGGTATTCTTTGGATTGCTCTCGGTTTGTGGAATATGTTGACTTCCAGCTGGGTTGATGCTGACTGATGAAACCATGACACGTTTCCTGCTGCTGCCGCTGCCGCTGCTGCTGACAGAAGTGATGCTTTCTGTGTGAGGTTGCTCCAAAAACTCTCGAAGCGCAAAAACACAAAGTCCCCAAGAACCGGAATAAAGAGGACTGTGCTTCCCGTGTTTGACAGGCTGCTGAGACTGACCAAAGACATCCATAAAACGATGTAATAAAAAGAGCTCCTGCACACGCTTTTTTCCCCGGGTGATTGGGAATAACGCCGCACCGACTGGCGTCAGAGCCGAGCCGTTACGCATGGAGACAGCTCGGCGCTGAGCGGATCTTTGTTGCCTGTTCTGATTTCTTTTTATGATTTTAACTCTGACAAAAGAGGGGAAAAGGGTTATTCTACTCCTTCTCGAACAGAAAATGAGTAGCTGTCTCTTCCGACTAGCACTCTTCGTGGCTTGCGTCCTCTCCATCCGCTGCACCGCTGCGCCCGGGACCGAGGCGGAGGCGCACACGGCGTCCCGGGATACCTGCGCGTCCTGCGGCGTCGCTCAGCCGGAGGACCCCGAGTCGGGCCGGCTGAACGTGGACTTCCTGGAGGCGGTGAAGAGGCACATCCTGAGCCGGCTGCAGATGCGGGAGAGGCCCAACATCACGCACCCGGTCTCGAGGGCGGCCATGGTGACGGCGCTGCGGAAGCTCCACGCCGGGAAGCTGCGGGAGGACGGGAGGGTGGAGATCCCCAACCTGGACGGGCACCCGATGACCAACGACGTGCTGGAGGAGAGCTCGGAGATCATCAGCTTTGCGGAGAAAGGTGCGTGATGGAGGCTCGGTGCGCACATTCAGGCGCGTTTTTATGCAGAGAAGTGACACAAATATGACATGTTTGACGAGAAGGTTTGAAGGTTTAGACTCATGTTCTCAAAACAAAGCACAAAAAAGCAACAACAGCCAACTTATTTCAGCTGATTCAGAGAAAAACAAAAGATTTTCAGAGAGAAATGTAAAGATTTTGTTCAGAAGATATGAGTCAGTTCAACCTGGGAGAGAGGAGCTCTGTCAGTTTATGAAGGAGAAGAACACAGAAAAAACAATTTTCCCCTAAAAAAAGAAAAGAGCATCCACTACTGGAGTCAGTTCATCAATAAAAAAACTGTACAATTGAACATGACTGTGCTTTGAGCCGGTTGTAAGCTTTATGAAATCCAATATGTGAACTGATATCTGAGGCCTGATGCTGCAGGGAGATAGAGTGTGAGTGTGTGTGTGTGTGTGTGTGTCTTTATAGAAAGACTGAATGAGAAACAACCCCGGTAACTGATGTTGAACAGATGTTGATGCAAGGGTCTGAAAACCCGCCAAAATAAAAGCAGAGATATCACTTCCCAAAAGCTGCATTCATTCAACTTTTTACACTTTCTCTCACTTTGTTGGCCCTCTGAAGTCAGGAAAAACTGTCCAGTAACAAGTGCAGATTCAATTTAACATCTTGTTTGGTTTGACAACTGAAGAATTAAAGTTTGTGACGTTGCAGGAAGCTTTTCGTTTGTGGTTTCTGTTAACAAACTTTGGAAAGATGAAGATATCGTCAAGAAGGAGAAAATTGCAAAACATTTGAATGTAGTTTGGTTGGTGGTGAGCTGATTCGATTTTGTGGTTTCTTTCATTGGCTGCGTTCATGTGCTTGAGACAAAAGTTGGGATTTCTGGCTTCTCCCCCAGTGTTGTGTTCACTGTCCTAAAAGAAACACAAACACACACAAACATGAACTTGGGCAGTTCTGCTCGGTGTCGGCGGAGGTTTGCTCCCCGCTGGGATCCTTTTCACTTTCAGATGTTTCTCTCTGTGGCCACTGTGTCGCAGGGCCTTCCACCTCGGTGCAGTCCCCTTTGCCAGTTGGCCACGTTACGGCGCCGAGCGGGCTGTCAGCAGGGACGTGGCACGGCGACAAGCCTCAGAACAGTTTACTCAGAGGCGGCTGAAAAGGCCTGAAAATGATCAACGGCACCACCTGCTTCGCCCACGTGCGACGGCGCTCGGTGGAAACATCTGCTTTTCACGTCTACAAATCTCCCTGTTTGTGTTGTAGTATTTGTGTCTTTGTGATTGATGTGTGTCTGCGTTGGCGTGTACATGCAGCTACATCCAGGATATTGTGTGTGTGTGAGTGTGACATGGCAGGGTTGTGTTGAATCAGTCCCCTCAGTATAAGGTCAGAGCTTTTGTGTCGGCCGTCGTGCGGCCTGAATGCAGATTGACGGGCTGAACCCTGCAGCCTGGCACCCCATTAGAATTCACAGTGTGTGTGTGTGTGTGTGTGTGTGTGACTTGAGTGCACGGTGGTGGGTTCCTTGCAGGCTCTCTGTGAATGAAACTTCTGTGCAACGTTTGGGGTTTGTGTTGTTGTTGTTTGTGCTGCTGTTAGCCTCCACATAATGGGACGTTTTGCTGAATGCTAGCTGTAGGTACCTCAAGCTTAAAGTTTAGTTTGGCTGCTGTGGAGCTTTCAATCACATTAAATGATCTTCATCAGCAGGTGGAGGTTGTTCAGATTTTGTCCGATTCAACACCTGGTTTGGTTTGAAAACTTAAGAGATGAATTAACGTTTGTGAAGTTTCAGGCGGCTTTTAGAAAGAAAAAACTGCAAGAAATTCGAATGTAGTTTGGTTGGTGGAGAGCTGATTACATTTTCTTTCATTGTGAGTTTAAGCATTGCTGTGTTCATGTGCTCAAGACAAAGCCCGGATTTCTGGCTTCTACCCTAGTGTTGTGTTCACTGTCCTAAAAAAAAAACCACACAAACATAAACTTTGCTCAGTGTCGTAGATCCAAAGTTAGCTGTTTACATATCCAAGAATTGAACATTTCAAAGTACGTTTTTTTAACATAATTTATAGTCAAATGAGAACAATTGCAACAAATGCAAAATCTAGTCAAGTCAGTTTTAGTTGTGCAGCCAAGAATCTTGAATTTGCCTGAGAGGGTTTTACAATTTACAAACTGCGACCACAAAGCCCCAACAACCCACTCCACCAAACACTTAAAGCAAAGACATTTTATAGCCGTTATATTGTCTGAAAATTGTTTAAATGAAGCTGTTCTTTCTATGAAATTCCTCTGCAATTAGGAACCTAACAAGCTGAACTCACACTACAGTTTACAAAAGAAGTTTTGGGGAATTATTCCTAATCTTCTTTCTCCTATGTGGATATAATTGTATGCAAAATACTGAATCTTTTTATATTTATTTTGCTGAACTAAAAGCAAATTTACACGTCATTGCTGAAATTTCCAAGAAAATATTGTCAAAGGAAGCTGTGGCAGCGGTTGTGATGATTGTATATAATCGTTTTTTTGTGTTAAGACGCAGATGTAAAAAGAATCATTACCCGTTTTTGAAAAAAGAGAAGGAACTTGTACTTAGTCGTAGTAATGCGCTTTACTTCCCCATGTCAGACCAGTGTTGTGGCAAAGCTGGCCTGAGTCAGCGTGTGTGCTGAGACTAA
>NW_023340206.1:12989538-12991545 GCF_004916995.1 Morone saxatilis
AATAAAATGACAGATTTCTCAGAGTTTGAACTTTGTTCTAAACATTTGGGACAATGTAAGAACACACGTCAACTCCATATAGAACATAGAGTTAGAGTTTATACACTGTTTAATGAGAAAATGTTACAGATTAGAGCTTTAAAAAGCGTTTTATGAAACGTATTTCAGCCTAAATTGCTTTTGGGAAGCCACGGTGGAAGAATGTTACACAATCGCAGTCACAGTGTGTTTTATTTATCTGTCTGTTATTCCTCGCTAAACATTTGTCACCAGAAAGAAATCAAAACCTAAATATTTGCCTGATGTGACGTCGAGCCGCTTAAAACAACTGCTGTGTTTTCTCCCTCGACGCGTCCCTTTATTGTCAATATGGCATGTTTCTTGACTCTCTCTCCGACCGCTTCGCATCGGTACCAGAGTCTAAAATCGTCTCAGAGTTTATCTCATCCTGCAGTTCATGGGAGGAATCCACCATCTCCTCATTACCATCTCAGACAATGCGGCCGGTCGTCTGTGACAAATTAATTCCCTCTCAAACCTCAATTAACTGTCCTCCTCGATCTCATTGTAATGCGGCCACTCCCCAACAGCCGCCAGCGCATTCATGTGACACTTGCCTCTTTGATCCCGACAGTTCAGTTTTAGCAGTTTGATCGAATGTGTGTCGACGAATGAACCTGCAAAATCTGCACCTGCGGCTCAGCTTTTAACCTTTTGTTTTCATTGTGTAGGCACTTGTAGTTCTTGATTTTCGTGCAGCAGCGTGTCATCTCAGCGCCAAACTTGCTGAGTACTGATTCAGAGATTACCTCGTCTCGTGATGGATGAGGTAATGCGAGTGGAGGCTCGCTTTGCCTGCTCTGATCGGCAAGTCTCTAAACACTGGAGTAATCTTTGATATTCTGCAGCCAATTCATGGACATTTTTATGATATCTGGTTTGTATTTTACTGGTAAGAACCCTTATTCTGTTTCAGCCACGAAATCTCAAGTTCATCTACTGGACTCTGTGTTCTCTTACGCTCTGATTTCCCGCTAACTGTCAATCTCAATTTTTCTGGGTCGGCTCCTCTCAAGAGTTCAGGCGGTTCAGGCCTGATGAATGTCTCTAATCTTCTTCACCTGACTGCTGTCAATCAGCTTCTCCGTGTGGTCACAAAAGCAGAAAATGATGTGAGGCTTTTGGTCCACAGTAACAGCCCCTGAAAGCTCTGTAAGCATCTTAAGATGAAGTGCCTAAAATGTAAAACACAGTAGATTAAGGAGGCCGTTGCTTCCAGTCCACAGTGTGCCGAGTCCCATTTCATCACACCATCAATTATCCAGGGGTACTCTCGAGATATTTACATGTCTCCGCTCAAGATCAAAACTTTATCCTTCCTTAATGGGAGCACTGGCTTGCAGAAAGGCACAAAATGAAACCCTGCAAGCCCAATAAATGAAGAGATGAATTGTAAATACATACAGAGCACTTCTGGTATTCATTAGCTGTGGGAAAGTTGCACGAATAACAGGAGTGGAGGAATCTGTATAAACATGTCTCTAATTGTATTATAAAGACACTGAAACATGTTGAATTTCAGATTGTGATTTTTGTTCCCAAAGGTTCCCAAACCTTTTAATCAAATGAGCTGATGGTTCCTAAATAAAAAAAGCCATTTGCAGTCCAGCTAATATCATGTAAATGTTTTTTTTTGTGTCTTCATTCTTCAAGTTAGTCGCTGCGTCTGCGCTGCGCTGCCTGGCTCCGCAACGCGCTCTCGGGCCTCATTGTGAGGACAGTTAGGCTCCATAAGATCAAATTTTTCGGGCAAATCCTTTGAACCTTTGTATGCCGCTCTCCTAAGCCCCCACATCCCCCCCAGTCCGTCTCATATTTAGGCTGATTCGGAGGCCAAGTGGCTCTGCGCCCAACGCCTTCCTGTCACAGTCCGCAGGATCTGTGCTGCCACCCTGAACTGAGGGGAGGCTGGAGGCCTGTTGTCTTACTTTAAGCTGAACCCCCCCC
>NW_023340206.1:12991645-12995061 GCF_004916995.1 Morone saxatilis
GGAGGAGTGTGGCTGTGCTTGAGTATGTTTTTATTCTTGTTTATTTAAGGTGGAACTGAAGAACTTAACTGTAAACAGGTTCACAATATTAAAACAACAACAAAAAATGGATATAGAAGCAGAATATTTATGGACGATGGAGAAAACATGTGCACACACAACCTCATCCACACATATCGACGCACCCTCATGTATGCCCGCACAAAAACTTGTATATATATTTATGTTTGTTGATATGTTTCATTATATTCTCTGGTGGAAGACTGTTTCTGTGTAGAAACGATTCATTATCCTTCAAAGGGACATGAAGAGTTCTCTTCCAAATCTTTAAATATCTGCTTTAGAAAACAATCAATCTCTGAAGTTCTTCATTAAATATCTCTAAGATAGTGAGGATCTGGTTTGCTAAAGTGTTTCAAGACTTATGTAACCTACTAGCCTTTACAAAGCAGCATCATTCTCTGCTATCAGTCAAGTTATTAGCGTAGGTACCACTCGTTTAGCAGTTTTGGAATTAAACTCTTCATGTGTAGAACATAAAACACCAACCTTGAACGTGAAAATAACATCTCTTGAGGAGGTGTAAGGGAGCCTTCACGAGTCACAAAGAAGGTTGGGGGTGATTCAACTATGCCTCTTATCAAGAGCAGTGTGTGCAAACACATGGGACAAGCACTGAAAATGTTAATACAACGGTCAAACTTCACCAACGTACAGCACTTCGATAAAATCGGCTTCAAGCTGACTTCCAGAAACTGATCTGTAGAGACTTTTCAATAAGGTTTCTGTTACACCGTCACCAAACCATGAAATAATCCTCCGAACTGAAAGGTCAACTTTCCAAATATGACTTTCCTGAAATTCAAAGAAAACTCCAGTCAAGTTATTTTAACTCACAAAAATGTGTTGAAACTAAATATATCCAAAGTGTTAAGTTACACAAACTCAATTTTCTAAGTTAAAAAAAAGATTTAGAAGCTTTTACTAGTAACACCAATTCCAGTCATCGCTACTTAAAATTCAGAGTATTTTTTAAGTTACAAAATTAAGTTAGTTTTACTTGTTTTATTTTATTTAAATAAAAGTTTTACAGTAACTTGGTGACGTACCCTGTAGAACCAAATAGTGAATTCAACTCAAACGATTGTCGAAACTGATTACATCAAACATTTGAAGTAAAACTAACTCAATTTTCTAAGTTGAAAAAACATTCTTGATCAAGTAGCTTTACTAATTTTAAGTGATGCTCACTCAATTTTGTAATTTCTATTAAGTATCTATCAAGAATGTTTCAGTAACTGACAATACATGATCAATATTATGTTAAGAGTAAAAGCTTCTTCATCAAATTGAGTTTGTGTTACTTAAGATTTTCCCCATCCCTCAAAATCACACACCAAATTAGTCTGTTCCTTTAATCGAATACCTTGAACCACTCACATTTTTGCGATATGAACTTTACGATTTAGTATCTGAGGTAACAGTATGCCGACATTTGGACAGTAGTCTGCTCTGCTCAGTGCAGTCCATGTACAATCCCAAAGGGGCTACAAGATCTAATATACCATCCAAAGTCTCGATCTTATTTCGTAGCTTCCACCCTCCCTCAATGGTCTTTGTATCATTAGAGTTTTCCAAGGACTGCGCCATCTTCCACTCCATGGTATGGGGTAGAACAAATACTCTTTGTGACCAGCACATGAAGATGGTGGAATGAATATCAGGAATCTATGGAAGCCCATTTCTGCCAATGTGAAGACAAAAAAAAAGGATTCTGTACGTCATTATAATGAAAAACATTCATTAAAATAACAACTTAGTTTCAAAAACTCATTATTTAGAGAAAGTTAATGACCCCGTTATTTTTGTCCTGTCACATTGGCGGAAATGGGCTTCCAAAGATATCACCTCACATTTATCTGTAAAGTAAGTAAAAACCCTCCCTTCACCTTCCCTCAGCTCCTCCTCGAAGGAGACGGCTAACCTTCCTTCCAAAATCAGACAAATATCTCTCTCATTTCAGTCAGTGAAAAGTTGCCATATTGCTCAGTTCAGTGATGGTGCAGCTTCGCACTCCCCGACGCACACTTTGATAGCACTTGCAGATTGAAATGCCTTTAACAAGCCCTATGTGGCACACACCAATGCCCACAGTCCTTCTAAAAGAAATAAGTGCCGCATGAGCTATGCAATGTATAGTATTTACCCATATACCAGACAAGCTGAACTAAAGCTCTTCTGACAAACTATCACAAATACTTGAATCGTAAGTGTGGCGAGTGGCAGCAGGTTGGGCTTTGGGCAGGAGGCAGAAGAAAATGCCGACTAAAAAACGTGTTTCTGGTAGTAGACGGTGAAGTCTTTTGTGAGAGTTTATTGTGAAAACCTGGTGAACAGTGAGGGCTTTTCAAAAGATTATTTCATCTTCCTCTTTGTAATATAAAAAGAGGCTAACTGGGGCTAACTTTGACCCAAATGTAATGAATTTTGGTGTCTAAATGAATGCGTCCCAGTGGAGTTCCCATCACGGCCTCTTCGGCACCGAAACACACTTTGAGACACAGTTTCTAGTCACTTTGACATCACTTTGATATTTTCAGGTTAAACGTTTCCAGCCTGTTATTTCACCAGTCTCATTTACAGGCTTTACCACTTCTACACATAAGAGAAATACCTGAGCTGTCAGGTGCCACTCATTATGTCAGCTCTTCCCGCCTTCTGTCCGACGCTCAACCTCCACTCTGCCTGCCACTGTAATCTTTCGCTTGTTCTTCAAAGCGAACCGTTGTTAGAATATTTGCACTGAGGAGCTAGAAATAATAATAAAAAAAATGAACTAAATAGAAACTGCCATTGAAAAATAAATTAAAAAAAGTTATTTTTATAGAAGCAAAATTGAGCTCTGTTCAAATGTATTATACCTAATCATGGAACCAAAGAGGCCAAGAGGTTTAGCTATTGAATGATGGCAAAGATGCCGTCGTGTTTTTGTTGTTGTAAATGACTTTGTGACAGTTAAAGAGGCCTAAACACTGTATCAGGGTATAATATCACTCCATAATCAGCTTAATCTCTTTTCTATTTTGTACCTAGACATGGAATATTTCATATTTTTTCATCAAATTACTTAAATATTCCTAGTTTTCTTTCTTCTTTTTGTTAGCTCTCGTTACAGAATCATTTAGAGTAAAAGCACATGCCATCTGATCCCTGTACAGTCGGTGTAACATATGAATATGCTTTTGAAATATTTTGTTCTTTGTAATTGTTGAAAAAATAAATTTCTTATTACCAATTGTACGGAGTTGTTGTTGTTGTGTCCTGAGACTTGAGAGCGGTTATCAGTTCAGCTGCAAGAACATTATCTGACCTTCCTGTTTGGATCAAAACTGTAGCTTGTGTTTCTAGAGTTACGT
>NW_023340206.1:12995161-13002492 GCF_004916995.1 Morone saxatilis
AATGTGTGTATTGATTACTGATGCAGGCTCTTACAGCAATATGGAGTAGTTTGCTGGCCTTTGTGTGCGTTTATCTGTCACTCACTGCTGAAAGTACAGAACACAATGAATAACTAATATTTTAATATGTAATAGAGCAATAAACTGAGCTTTATAGTGTAAAAGCAGCCTTATTGGTCATAAATGGAAAAAATGTACATGTTTTAACTATAAATAGGTGCCAGTGAGTCCTGATAAGCTCACTTCCGTGTCAAGGTTATATAAGTAACTACTTATTTGTGGTTTTATGAACTGAGCAATTGTATGACGTCTGTTACGACACACTGAAGCTGTTGTTGCTGCTTCTTGACCTCTTCTTCAGAAAAACCTCAAAGAGCAATTACACTGGGCGGCTGTTGCTTTGTTGATGCTGAAACCCACAAAAATGATCAGCGGAGAAGCTGACATCAGAGGGTTTTTCCCAGTTGACTGTCTCATTATGGTGCCACCAGCACCAGATTTAAGCCCTAGATGAGTAAGTACAGTTTATATTATTATACAAAATATAAGCATTATAATGCTGTATAGCTCTGTATTTTTGTTTTTACTTCAGTTTATTAATTATCATATACACAAATGATAATGAATTTCTTTAGGTTGAAGAAAACTGAGTAAATTAAACTTAAGTGGTAACATTTGGACAAAGATGCATTTAAGTGACTTTATTCAGATAAATTCTGTTAACACATTTTAAATAAATTTGGAGAAATGCTGCATATGAGTCTTACTTCAATTAACTGAATGGAATTAGTACATTTAACTTAATTAACTAAAGTTACCTTAACAATAAATACTTGAGTTACTTTGACTCAAATATCTTTATTGCTTAAATTGTTTGAGTTAAATAGTTTAAGGCAGTTTGAGTTGAACTAACTATTAGCATGAATATTAGTAGCATATTGGCTCTTTATTATAAAGCACTTATTAATGCCTTATTCTGCACCACATTTTAGGTCATTAGCTAGAGTTCTCCTTCAATAAACTCTAAAAAGTAATTCAGTGAACCTATTGTCACCATTTAAATAAGTGTATGGTTTAATAAAAACTATACAAAACAAGTGTTAATAGTGTATAAATCAATCTAAACGAAGTCTTTATAACTGTTAAACGTTTTTTTAATTTGAATTTAAACCTTTCATAACATTTAAATGTTTTTCTTTAAAAACACATTTTTTCCATGTTCTTTTCTAAGGTCATATTGTTTCTTTTCTCTTGTTTTTATCTGCATATTTGGTGTTGAGGAAAGTAATCAAGTTACTTTAATACTGTGATACTTGGATTAAGTTACTGTCCACATTTTCAAACAGGTAATTAGTAACTATCAGATTAAAATAACCTCCCAACCCTGCTTGTAGTTCTGTGTTTTTTTTTTTTACATAATATTAAGCAAAGGACAATAAAATAATAATTCATGTGCAACAAGGTCCTTATTTACTATCAATAAGCGGTAATAAGGAGGTTATTGAGGGAAAACTCAAGGTAATGGCTCACACAGAATAAGTGCTTTATGATAAAGAGCCAATATGCTACTGGTGTTCATGCTAATAAGCAATGTGCATAAACACGTTGGAAATACAATAATCCTTTGTCACATATTTATCATTCTGTTCAAAAGTATGCCATTTTCGTAGCATTATTATGGAAAACATGACAACCAATATCAACATACTTTATTTGCTAAGGGATATAAATGTAAATCAGAGGAGGAAATAGCTTTTTCTAATTGAGTTGCCCTTATTGTGAACATGTCAGCGGCTGGTGGACTTGTTTCCTCTTGGCTGGGAGTAAGAACGGACCGATCTACGGAGCTCTATGTGCGCATTCAGGTATACAAAGGCTCTTAACAGGCCTAATTATACCTAAGCAAATCTCAGCAGGACTTCAAGGGTCAAGTGTTTGACCTCTGGGGTCACACCCTCTTCATGATTGGGACGCAATCCACTACAACCGGTGCGGCGCTAGCAATTAGCATTTAAGGAAAACTACAGCCACTGCCAAACCAGAAGTCAGACAGAAAGGTAAAGAAATATCTAAAACCACTCAGAGGACCACGTCCATCAAAAGAATAATAACCCCCCAAAAATAATCTGCCAGCTTTAGGCTAAGTCACGAGAATCGTTGTTAAGTGGTGAGAAATGATAGGTTTGAGAAAGAAAACAATCGGCCCTTAATCTGACAGGTGATGAACGGACGAGTGGGCGCTGACATCGACTGCTGCCGCTCAGGAATGAAACAAAAGCGTGAGAGATAAATGTTTTTCTCACTTTAAGATGTTTGGGATGATTTTGTACCTTCAGGATGAATTGTAAGAACTTTGGTTTCACACCAAATACGTGCCAACGTTCACATCAGCCTCTTGTGTTTAATTCTAATAATTGAATGTTACCATGTTAATGCACTAAACAAACATTACACTGTAAAAAATAAAAAAATACAGTAATGTTTTATAATGGAATAATAGTTTTTAGCTTTAACTTTACGTAAATAAAATGTTAGAAAAAATCTCAAATTTTGGGGGCTCATTAATTAAAGATATCTACACTGTAAAGACAATGAAATGAGCTATAAATACAGGCTGCTATAATACAAATAATCAGGATTAAATTTACAGCAGAGTGCTGTAAGCAGAGTGCTCTTCTTTATCTAATGTTCAAAAAGTTATAGAACTTAATCTAAAAATATTATCTGTGAAATTACAGAGATTATGCTGTTTACCACTGATAAGAAACTGTATTTGGACAGTTTACCAATGCTGTATTACAGCTGATAAATAAAAATGGTATTCAACAGGTTAAACATGTAAATTACCACGGCAATTATGGTAAATTTTATTAATATTTCCAAATATTTAACAAAATACAGAAACAATCTGTAAAATAAACGAGAAAAAACTTGTAAACGTACCTCTTTTTTTTCACATTATATGAACCATAGACTGAATAAATAGAAATGTAACCTGTAATATTTTAATTATAGAAAATGATCAGTTGTTTTACATTAATTCTTTGGCGCCCAGCTGCTAGAATAATACAGTTTTTTAACTCTTTGTAGTGGTTGTACTTTTCATAAGAACAGACAGCTCTTCAAAACAAACAAATCCAGACATTCTTCAGCACGAATCCAAAAGGCCAAAAGATGTTTTGTCAAAGCAGCGAGCGTGCAGAGGAATAAGAGTCAATTATAGAGCGGACTTTGTGGCGATGTAAGGTGACACATGAGAGCTGTTTTATCATGTTGCTCGACATTCGCAGGTCCACCGCAAAACACAGGAATGTTAATGAACGTAGCGCCCTGGAGGCAGCGCTTCCTGACACACGCTTACTTCAAGTGAACACAATGTCATGAAGTTTGGCAGGCTCAAACAGTTTATGTGTTTTGACAGAGGTCTGACACACGAGCGGGACTGAATGTGCTTTTTCTGCTGATTTATGGCAACTGGGAGGCAGATCTAATTTGTTTTAGCACTGGGAGAGGGTTATGAATCATCAGTCATACGTTTTACAGTGTGAGACAAGGTACAGTACCTGTCGCCTGGAGGGAAGGTTTGGAAACGGGAGATCTCGTCTCTAATTCCCCTCTTCAAACCAGATCTGGATCGCACGTGGTCTGCAGACGGGGGTTTAAAAATAACAACACAGAAGAAAATGTAGTAAACAACAGGTGAGCTGACTTATATTAATTAAATGTCATTGAACTCAAAATCAAAGTAAATTCCTATGTAGAGTTCAAAAGCTGTTGCACATTGAGGGGTCTAAAACGGAGGAAGCTCAGATTTTGTACACTCTCTCGATTCAGCCAGTCGATTAATGATTACAGGTGCCTAAGAAAACCTTTGACACGCACCACTGCAGTCACATTAATGTCAGCTGCATACACGAGGCCTCTCCGTCTACATCAGCCCGAAAACTGAAGCGCTCCCAGAGGGTACTGTGGAATTTCAAGGCTGCGCGCAGATAGATTGATATCAAAAAGTCATTTTCATGCGTTGGAGTAGCATTCAAGATGTGGAAAAATCTAATTTCCCAAACGCTGCATGTCCCTTTGGAAAAACAGTCAGTCCTACAAGTTCATCCTTCCTTCTTTAAGGTTTCACTCCACAAAAGGTGCTGTCAGGGTTTAAAGTCACTTATTACCCCTCTTTAAGCACCATAACTCACTCTACTTTTACCTCAGGTGTTGAAAAATGTCTTGTGTTTGGAAGGAATGTGTGTTTAGATTCAGAGCTGCAGCAGCAGTTGGGCAGCCGACACAATACACTCTTAAAGTGTTTAACATGGAGGTTACAGTCAAATAACAATAATTACTGTAATTCCACAGATAATGACTTATATTAAAGATAACTTTTAAAATTCAGATTAAAATAATAAAAATTCAATAATAACAGCAATCTGCTGTAAATGTAAGCCTGATTATTGTTATTATTGCAGTGTTCACCTGTATTTATAGCTCATTGCATTGGTTTTACAGTGTAAATATCTTTAATTAAACATTAAAAAGACAAAGAAAATGTAAGATTTTATGTAAAATTAAACCGTTATTTAATTACAATAATAATAAAATTTTTATGCAGATTATGTGAATGAAAACTATGCATGGGTGAACAAGTGGTTTAATGAGACTACAGGACCACAATTGGACTTCTTCAAACCCCCTAAAACACATAGAAACTGATACATTCAACACATTTCCTTCCCTGCCACTGGACCCAGTAACAACCTCAACAGACAGCATTGTTAAAACAGTCAGATGCTCCCATATAACCGGTCAGACGTATCAAAACTGCTGAAAAACAGAGCATCATATGATCCTGTATGGTTGGAGTTTCTTCCACCTCAAGAACTCGATCTTATCTTATAATCCTTCAGAATAATGTCATAAAAACAGAATAAAACTTGCTGCATCATACTTCTACCGGTTGGTGATGCAGTAATAACCTCACTGTTGTGTGTTTAATAATTAATGTTACAAAACTTTGTCTGCAGTCACATGTGCTGTATTGACTAATCAGGGAGGAGTTGTTGTTGTGATTTCTGCTATTTTCAGACGTTCAGACTGTGACTCATTTCCACACTTAACGTCTTAAAGTATCACACCCTCGAGTGTTTTTTTGGGGGCCTAAAGACCATGTGAGACTGTGGGTGAAGTGAAATGCCTGCAGCGTGAGTCAGGAGGCATCGTAACAACAACAAAACCACAAGTCAGACTCTGATCCACCCGCCACTTCTGGAAGGAAGCCAAGCATCTCTGGAAGTCTACATTAACATCTGAATCTTTGTAATAAAGGCTGAAAGTGTCTGGTGAACTTTAGGATGACCTGAAGTGTCAGAATAATAATTATCTTTATAAATAGAAGCCAAACTGTGGCACCCAACTCCATTTTCATGTTTATTTCACTAGCTTTTATATTTCATTTCTGTTTTTCCCTTTATGGCTCTAACAGCTGGAATATTTAGCTCCAACATTCATTAAAAGCAAAATGAAAACAGAGATTTGTTTAGCTGTGGTTGCGTTTTTTTCCACTGCTGGTTTGTGGAGCACATTATATCTCCCTGAGAATGAAAGATGCTGTATGAAAATACATGAAAAACTGCACTATAACAATAAAAAAAGTCTAAATTATGCGTTATTAACGCTGGATTAAAGCTCCAGTGTCTAACATTTAGAGAGTTTATTGAGGATTGAGGATTTACTGACGCTGAATCCTACACTCTTACGTCCGCTAAATGTTTAAATGTTTTTCCGTGCGTTGTACACCCGCCGTAGTTTTTTGCCTTTGTGTCTGAAAGGGGAGGGTGAAGCGAGGCAGTTGCAACTACACCGCTATATACCACTAAATCCCACATAGTGAACCTTTAAGTAAGTCAAAATTATGATGTCAAAATCACAGAGTCTGTTCCTGTGATTGCTTCATCATTCATCTCCAACGTCAAGATGTTGCCCTTAAAAACTATTTAGACTGCAGAGAAACCAGTGTGTGAAACTGTAGCTGACCCTCGTTTGTTACAAGTTTGAGCTGTGAATAATCTGATGTGTACAGGCGTCTTCCCCCGAGAGGAGCAGCCTGTATCAGATGGCGAGGTGGCGAACGTGTCAGCACCAAACCCCTCACTTTAATTTTACAGCGTGTCGAAGAAACAGCAGAAGACTGATAAGGTGAGGACGGGGCTGCGGGCGGCGGCTGAGGATGCCTCGGGTAAAAGAAAACCTGGAGATGTAACATGCATATTTTGATAAGTGCAGTGGAACATTCCAGTCATTCTCCACCATAAATACAACGAGAGAACGAGCGGCGACGCCCCTCAGAGCGAGATCCCTCTTCTTCTTCTTCTTCTTCTCTTCCCCCCTCGCTGCTGCTTCATTCAGATGTGCCTTGCGCTCACCAGACATGATGGGCCTCGCTTTAGAAAGTTTCCACTTGTCTGAAATGTTGAAAGGCACTCAGACGTGTTTATGTTCACGTTTTAGTGACTGTTTCTCATAGAGAAATGCAAGATCACCCACATTCCAAGGAACCAGCGGTGGAAGAAAAATAAAAGTATCCAAATACTTTAGTTTTAAAAACACCACAGTGGAAAAGTACTCTGTTACACGCCAAAAATCATTTTTTTCTCTACAGTTTTAGGGAATTTTCAGAGGAGCTGAAGAAATAAGGAGAAAAATAGGTCGGGACCTTTACTAGGGGTCCCCAAAGCTTCACGGGGGATCGTGAGGTCTTCTATGATTTAAAGGCGAGCTAGAAAACTAAACTAAACATTTTGAAGTTTAGACCGAGCAGTCTTCTCAGGAATTTAAAAATGGCGCTCCCTGAATGCTCCAGATGGATCCTGGATCACCGCGTCCAACTGACCCGAGCGGTTGACGAGCGCGTCCTCCCGTCATCAATATTCATGAGAAAGGAAGCCAGCGCGGCCCTCATTAGAATATTCATACTGCCGAGGGTCCGTGAGAATGACGTGCGGGGCCTTTATGACTATTCATGAATGTGATGTTGAAGAAGGAACCGTTTTCAGTGGGGACGCCCCCCTCCGATGATCAGAACCTCCGATAATGAGAGCCTCATTCATACGTGTACAGTGAGCAAGCTGCCATTTTTGTTGCCTGATTAAGCCTGATGTTTATCCCTGTTTCTAGGTCAGGGAGAGGCATACCAAAAGCATTAGAGCATCAAGAATCGGGCTGATGACTTGGTTAAGAAAACACTGTACACCGGACGTTATTTAACCCCGACCACCAGCTCCGACTAACTACTTCCTTACAAATAAGCAGCAAATTTAATCTTTTTTTTTTTTTTT
>NW_023340206.1:13002577-13003323 GCF_004916995.1 Morone saxatilis
TTTTCTTGGTAACTCCCAGTTAGGCATTGTTCTCACAAATGTTTCTTTTGAATAATTGACAGTAATTTAACGAATCTTCACATCCATTATCTAAATCAGGCCACGTGTCTCTCCAGGCTTGCATCAGTATTATTTAAGAGCTCTCTTGTTTTGAGGGGAGGCACCTGCAGCGTTCCCGTGGAGAATCAAACCTGTGCGCCCTCGGTGGATACCGGATCCGAAAGGTTGTGTCCGGGCAGGTTTAATGTTGGTTCGAGGCTCTCGGGATAAAGGGTTAAAGCTTTGTTACAGGAGCGCCGTTTTGCCTGATTTACTTTTTTTTTCTTCCCCTCTTTCTCTCTAAGGGTGCTGGGTCCCTGCGCGGCTGCCGAGCCTCTCTAGGGCACATACTTGTGGGGCACGTATATTCTCTCTCATTAGTTGTGCAGATTTGGGGCCCCTCGGGGTACTCCTGTGCACATGTGTTGGGAGTGTGGTTCCCACTGTGCTCTGCAGCTCTGATTGAGTCTCTGATTGCCTTGACATTAAGGGGGCTGCAATTCTTGTGTCATGCCCGGGCTGATGAATTGGTGAAGCAGGAAGGGGGAGGGCGGGGAGGCAGGACGCTGGGGGTCGCTGCACAGTGAGCTTTTTTTGACACTCTGAGGTTCGCGGCTCGCAGGGACGCCGCTCGGGACTGGAGGACTGATGGAATTTGGCTGCAGCACCTGATCAGTGCCGATCAGCTCTGTGCTTAAACCTGCATT
>NW_023340206.1:13003423-13005857 GCF_004916995.1 Morone saxatilis
TTGAATCGGTGCCATCTCTCCCGGAGAATGAGTGTGTGTGTGTGTGTGTGTGTGTGTGTGTGTGTGTGAGAGAGGCTTTATTTACACACATGTTAGCACGTGCTATTACCAGGTCAGACAGTAATCAAAAATGCCCCGAAACAAGAGGGGTTAAATCAGTCGACTGGATGTTGGCTCGGCCTGTTTTTTGGCGATGATTCGTTATGCAAATACATCGATGGAGAGTCGCGTGTTGTTGTTGTTGTTTTTTGCTGTGTCACTGTGTGTGGGGGAAAGAAAAAGATGCATATTTAGCCGTTGAGCAAAACCAGGCTGGCGTCCATAATTTACCAGCAATCATAAAGCCATAAAACTGTCATATCTTCATCCGCAGCAACGTTCAAAGTGGCTTTGAATGTCACCAGCAGGCCTGTGAAACACAGAGCTACTGTAGTGTTACTGTTACACTGCAGATTATATACACAAAATATTAAATATAATGCGAGAGAATGTATAATAATGAACATTCTGTGTTTTTATCACGTATATTTGTGCTACGATTCTCCTCTGCTCCAGTATCTGTCCCAACAAAGTCATTTTTCAGCTGTTTTCAGGTGTTGTTAATGGTATTTTAGAGTTTCCTGAGTACCTCACTAATTACTGTACAAAAGACCTAGCTAACTAACAATTGAGGTATATTATCTAACTAGTTAGCCAGAATTTTGCTTGCAATAGTTTTGATATTTAGCTAGCTAACTAACATATGACAAATACTTGCAAAACAGTAGATAACTAGCTCGATAATCTATGTCAATCATTAGCTAAAATACATCTAAAAGCTGCAATTTTCTGCAATAGCTATTTAATATATTCACATTCTGCAATGTTTTCTCTACATAGTAGTTTTCATCGTTAGTGGCAGAGTCTGCCAGTCCTGTTGTAGATAGATGGAAACAGAGATACCAGATTTAACATATTATATCATTGAAGGTGTTTTCAGACACAATGTGAAGCAATTGATTTAAAATTGGCATTTTGTTAATTTTGTGAGTTAAACATTCTTGATCAAGCAGATTTTAGTCATTTTTTATTTCAAATTAAAAATTGTCCAGTATAGAGCTTCCACAACAGCAAGATTACATTAAGATTTACAAACCTCTACAGCTATTGTTTTATTATTAGATTATAGCACATGGATAATGTTTATTTTAGTAGCCACGAGTAGAGCAGGCAGTCCGCCACCGGACTAGAGCCATCATGACTCTTGTGATTCCTGGAAAAACAACTGTGCTCATAAATCTTTCAGCTCTTGTTCTTCCAGTTCAGAGCTCCGAGCCGTTCAGCGAGGTAATCTTCTAAGTGTGTGGCTATAAGGAAAATAATTCAACACCAAATCCACGGTAAGACGATAATGTCGTTTTGTACCTCCGCACAAATTCATCTAAGCCTCTTAATTATATGAGTTAAACAATATTGTGGCGAGCGCCTTCTTAACTGATGAAGTCACTCATACCAGGAGATTAGTCGACTGGGAGGCCTCGAAAATAGCGAGTTGCTGATGTGAGGTAGGTGAGGTGTTTTCGCGTGCACATGGACTGCAGGACAGACACACAAAGACTGCCCGCTGAAAGCTCCCAGTGTTACTGAGTTTATCACAGCCGGGATTCATGAAATGAGCTAACTCATGATTAAAAATGCAAAAACTACTGTGTGCGCATGAAACGGCAGCAGAGTTATGTTCCCCAGTCTGACAGGTTGACGTGGAGGAGGACTGACAAAAAACAAACAGCAGTTTCACTCCGAGACGCTCAGTGGAAGGTTCAGAGGTTCAGGGTAAGGCAGTGGGTGGGCCTGTGTGCTAGGTTCAAATTCACTTCAACATAATGACAAATACACAATACTAACACAGGAGAAATACACAAAAAATAACACTAAATATGAAAAATGCATTAAACACATAAAAAAACACACAAAAACACATTAAAAATAGACAACAAACACAAAAAAATACAGTAAAAAACACAGAAAATACCCTATAAATACACGAAATGACACAAAAAACATGAAAAATGCAGGACACAAAACAAAAAAATACAATGACCAGCGTCCTTGAGTGTCTTTACATGGACATACCTTGAACTATTTGTGTGTCCGCTCCTTTTTCAAGTTTCAGGAATTATGTTCAGATTTATATAGATTTGTTGCAGAGTTCAGCTCCACTAGTAATGTGAGCTTCAGTGCTGAGATATCTTTGTTACAACTACTGTCATAGAAAAAGTAAAAAGTACTTTGTTAATACGGCTTAACAAGCTCTCTGTTATCTGGATCTCCAGGACTGTCGCGGCCTAAAATGTCTGGTTTCACAAAAACCTTATGATGCATGTTTGCAACAGTATTATTCAGGTGTTTGTGCATTTTTTAAATGTTTTTTGTATCTATTTTACTCTAAATGGGA
>NW_023340206.1:13005882-13013276 GCF_004916995.1 Morone saxatilis
ACCGCCCTCCTGATAAACACACACTTTTGCCTCGCGCGCGACCTTAGCCACCACACCACCACAACAACTGTTCACACCCAAGTTCTGGCTCCTTACACGATTTTAGGATCGCCTCTGCGTCGTTTTGACAGTTCACACGTTTCAGGGGGCAACTCACAGACCAAAACGATCGAACCCTACGATGTGCTTGCTGTCCTGTCTTGGCACGCATCGGTAACCCTCGGAGGCGTTGGAGAACCACGACAGATTCGACTCCAACTCATGCCTCCAAATTCTTCTCCTGCTCTTCTTCATTCTTCGCTGGTGCTTTTTCTGATTTACAGCCACTTATGGAAAACCCGTAAATCGCATGAACAATACACGCCCATATTTACCGGTCGCCGACGCTTGCGGAATAATCCGGACGCACCACCATTTGCCTTTTTAATGCCTATATTTACCTGGAAGACCATTCCGAGGCAGAACCAGGAGGGACACGGAGACGTTTGTACCCAACAACCCTCAGAAAGGTTCAAACTGCCAGGTTAGTGTAAAGTTCCTCACCTGCGGGGAGAGAGCAGCGCGGGACGCGCACACGGGACGAGGCACAATGGCTCGGCTCGTCGCCTCCGGCCTGGGGTTCGGGGGAGTTCATGAGAGGGAGGGGGCAACAGATGAGCCACGAAGGAGGCGACGCGGCCCCCCGCGCGGCCTCCACACCCGCCACCACCAATCCACGTAATCTCCAGATAGCAAGGTGTCAAAATACATGTTTGTGAGGAACGCGCAAAGGTTCGACGCAAGACACGTACAGCCCGCCGGCAACCCCAGTCTGCTGCTCGCGGGAGGTGTCCACTGCGGCTCGCTGGCGGCCTGGAACCGTCCTGGTCTCCACCTTGGGGGGTTCGATTCCCTACACACCAAGGATGGCTGCCCTAGTCCCCATTGCCGCCGGCCTCACAGCACGACCCATCCACAGACAACCGTCCGTACCAGGTCCGCCCGGCAAAATTTGTAACTTCCCCTTTCATTGCGTACCCGGACTCACATGACCCGAGCTGTCACTTCACCCAAGGTAAGCCCCGCCCTAAAGGCATGTCCCTGCTTTATGGCTCTAATCTCTCTCACCCCTAAACTGGACCATCAGTTACTAAATGAACACCTCATGCTGTACTGGACAGAACGCGACCTGGACACCTAGAGACTCGAGACCACGAAACTCCCATCAGGGAAACCTGTTTACCAAACTGTTTACTGAGCTCATCAATCAACTGAGAAGTCGGCTCATTTCTCCATAAGACTGAATGATATAAGTGTGTTATTGCAGCCAGTGGAGCTGCCCCCTGCCGGCCATTAGAGAGAATTCAGTTTTAAGACACTTCACAGACCCAGATGCTCTGTCCGTTATATGAACTGTCAATGAATCCAAAACTAGACGAGGTTCGGTACATTCAGAGTCTGCGTGCACCTTCCCAACATGTGTGCAACCTCTGGGCTCTTGGGTGCGGACAGTCTGAATAAATTGACCACAGACGGGTGCCGGCGGACATGAGCAGCTGACTGAGTTTACGCAAAACAGATCCTCGCACCAACACGGACGCCAAAGAACAAATTTAAAACATCGGTGTGCTCCTGGACGGGGTTTCTTTCCATTATTGGGTCATTAATGTCTCGATTAACTGCCTGTAAAATAAAATGTTTCAGGTGTTCAAGCATGTTTTTCTGATCAGACGTTTGTCCTTTGTAACACAAAAACATGACTGTCGAGGGCTCTCTGGATCGCGGGTACAAACAGTCTGGACGAGACGTCATGTCGGGGATATAAATCACCATCAGAGGTGACTCTCCCAATCAAATTGTAGGAGCGGTGCCTCTCGTCTGTAGCCTTCTAATCAAGCCTAAGAGCAGGGGACAGAAACCAGCTGCACAGCTGATATGAAAGGAAACGTTTCATGAGAAAACAGGTGAGACGCCTCTCTGCTGTCTTTGATGATTGTGAGAAACTAAACAAAAAAAAACCAACGTCTCTCCCCGTGGCCACGACGGAAACCTCCACATGAGTGATTTTCACGCTGCTCGGGGGTCACACATACAGTAGTTGAGACGTTTCAGGATGTTGGACGGTTCCCATATCTCAGAATAACTAGAACAAGATGTCCTCTGGGTTGATAGCCAGTAGAGGGGCGAGTGGGGAGGAGGAGGAGGAGGAGCGGGCGGCGAGGGTAAGGGTGCAAGATTGAGTTGGAAAGGCGAGGGAGGGAATTGGAATGGCAGTGGGCCGGGTTCCTAATGCACACAGCGAAGGCCAAAGTTTAGAGCCGCTCTGTGCCGGGAATACCAAGCGGCTGGCTCCCTGCTCGCCGGACAATGATGGGCGTGCTACGGCAGCTTAATTTTCAAAGAGCGAGAGGCGAGCGCTGCCCATCTCTTTCAGTGCTGAGCAACAGGGCCTAAAATGGCATAAAGACACATTGTGAACGTGGCAGAAACTGAGCCATCCGTGTTTTCACAGAAAGCTCCTTCAGATGTTGAAGTCCGGAGGAAATCTTGAGTTTTAAACCTGCATCTACCGGAGGAGCGTCTGCGAACCGCTTCCAAAAGCCTCGCCGCAATTTATGGCAAAACCAGAGGAGGGTGGGAAATCACCACCAGTCGACAGCTGAACGCTGCTAAATGCAAGCTGGGGCCTTCACCAGCCACACTGACATATTCTCTGCCCTAAACTTGTCACCGTTTGACAAAAAGTCATTAAACATTAAACAGGAGCAGCAGCAGAGACTTTCAGTCATCCATCACTGGATTACTACATTTCCCACAATGCAACTGGAGAGCTTCTTCCTCAGATCCCTCCCTGCCTGGTGAACGTCTTTTAAACGTCACACCTCCGGTTTCTCATACAGACTTTAGGATTTCATTGATACCAATACTGCTTATCGATTCCCTTATTGATTCCTGATTCATTTTCAGTGTACGTGTCACTGTTTTATTATCTCTAATATATAATATATTCTAACCCTGCCTGTTGTGCAGAAAGATATTTAAGCATTTTGTTGTCATCTTACAGACATCACAACAAGTGACTCCTCCCGGTTCCGAGTTTCCAGCAGTGTTTGAGTTTGACGTCATTGTTTTGTAAGGCACAAACTGTCGCATCGCTACAGACCGACTGGACTGATGATGATGATGATGACTGTATGATTAGATGAATCCGACCTTTGTTGGCCTCTTCAACCCCGAATATCAGTTCATGTTTACAGTTTGAAAGCTTTGTCCTTCAAGCATCTCAAAGTTGGAAATCAGTCCTGACCGGCCAACAGTTCTCACACTGATGCATATTTACATTTAATACCAAGAGGAAGAGTACTTTAGCTCTCCTAACGTAGGGAACTATCTGTGCTGAGCTCCAGAGTCGTCCTGAGCTGTTCGGAGCTGCAGCAGATAAATATTTTTTGTTTCTGCAACAACTTCAACAGTAATTAATCAAATTTCTGTGCAGGGCTTTAGGGCCCTTAATGAGACAAATTTTCTCCACAGTATGTGTTCGTTTTGGCATCATATTTTTTGCAAACATGTTGGTTGGCGTGTGGCCTTTACACATACAGCGTGCGTGATGTTCTGCTCTCACCGACTTGCTCTTGAACAAACATCCAGCATTCAGTCAGCAGGTTTTTTACTCGGTAAGATGTTTGAGCTGCGAGGAGGTGGTGGCGGTGGCGGTGGCGGCTGCAGTTTTGTGCAGAGAGTTCCCATCCTGACAGTGGCACTGACGCCGGCTCCGCTACACGTGTCCCATGATTAATCTGCTGGTCATTAGGCTCCGCGCAGCGCCGCTGAAACCCAATCCTTTTCACTGCTCACTTTTTTTGTTGTTGTTGTTTCTCAGCCCCGGCACTGAATTAGCAGAGAGAATACATTAGCATACTAAATACCAGCGGAGAGACGAGCTGGGACCTTTTCTCAGAGGCAAAACCTTCTTTCTCAGGAAGTCAAGTTTACATATGACACTCTGCGTCAAACATTTGGACAATTATGGGATAATTTATACTCAGCTTGTTCTCGATCATAGATTCTCTCTGATTAACACTACAAACACTGTTTTTGTGTGTTATCTTGGTGTCCTATAAAGTTGAAGGAGTCTGGCTCACAAACAAGAGTCTAAAATGTCTGAAATCGCCTTTTTATGAGATGAATTACACGGACTCAAGCTACTTTCAGGTCCACAATAAAGAAAGTGAAGGACAACAATGCAGAATAAAAAAAGGATCCATGATTTGTATGGCGTTGCCCATGAAGGCGGGCAGGGGGGTTCATTACCATAACAAGTGCAGCGCAACCAAAAGCCATTTTGCTCCCTTTGTTTCAGCTAAGCAGCTGTCATTTGCAGAACATTATGCATTTTGGATTCTTCTATGCTAATTTTTTTTGGGGGGGACAATTTTTTCAACAATAAGCACTTGGGCATCTAACAGAAAGCCTTTCATGGCACAGACCCTGGGGTGCCCCGAGCCGTGCCAAGTCAAACAATGGCTTATTGCTCTGAGCAAGCACATCTCAGCCCTTCAATAAAGCATTAAGTTCCCAGCACACTGCTGCCCCAAATCCCCCCCCGAAACTGCTCGTATCCACAAACCACATACAGAACCTGGTCCCTCTGGGGGCCGTCGGGCCATTAATCAAGATATTAATCAATATTGACTGGGACATGCATGGAAATCAATTGTTACATGCTGAGCAGTGTGAACATGATGAAGTGCGTGTATAGCAGTTTTTTTTTCTGCAGATAAATCATATGTGGAGCTACTGTCTCAACTCAAAGGTCCACTTACTGACTTATTACACAGCTTTCAACCAAAATAGATGCAGTCTCTGTGACTTCACTCAAGCTTTTAGGGTTTAGGGGTTTAGGGGTTTAGGGGTCGGTGTGGTCGGCTCTGGCCCATCTTGGCAGTCCTGACAAGAGTTGGAGCCTGGTTACTAAAAACAGCCACCAGTCAGCTTTAAGCTGTAATATGATTTAAACAGGTGAGTTTAATACAAATTCTTTCAGTTACAGTCGTGTGCACGTGGACGTCAAATATAGGTCACCTTGTTTTGTGTAAACCGCCACTCTGCTCGAATAATTGGGGTCAGACTCAGCATGTTGCACAATGTTATAATTACTTACTGCTCTTAGGCTTATTACCTGGAGAAAATGAGTCAGATATTTACTGTATTTTGTGATAAAATGCCTGACAGCAAAAACCCTCTGAGACAAACTTTAAACAATATACATTCATAAACAAACTGGTTATTAATTGCCAAAAAATACGATTTTATTTATTTTTTAATCAATTAGCAATTTTTAGGGCAAAAATGTTACCCATTATGCGCAGCTTCTCCAATATTATTTTAACTGAATGTCTCATTGAACATTTCTTATAGATTAGATGATTATTTAATAAAGAAAGTGGTTAATATGTAATTCAAATTCACAAGAATCACATCCAAACTTTTACATAACCTTTAAAATACAGTGTGAGAGTGTATATTCATGCATGGAAATGTTCATAACAGATTTTTACTCTTATTAGGGTGGAAATTATTGAATTTAGTTGGGTTTTTAAATCTGGAAATGTCACAGTAACACAAATATAACATGGAAGAAGTTGCTCTGATACTCTGAGATTTATTTTAATTTCTAGTTACTTCGTAACTTAACTTAGGTTGCTTGTTTGGCAGCTTGTTTCAACATAAATGACCCAATTTTACCAACTTCTCTCCTAAATATTTATTTTAAAGGACCACCCTCCGTTTCCAAGCGCGAGGGAAAAACTACGGTGGCGCGTAAAACACAAACGGCACCTATCTATATCAATATATAAAACATTTTTATATCACTGGTCTGGATGAATTTTGGATTATTTCCTGTGAATATTAAATCAGAGGTGAGATTTCTGATGATTTGAGGGACGTTTTATCCAATTGTATGTCTGTAGGGTGTATTTTTTATTTTTTTAATAATCATACAACCTGTCTAAGCAAACTATTTCATTCAGTTTTCAGATATAGGTCCGTAAAATCAAGAAGGCGTCGTGACTCCCTGTGAAGTTTTGATGACCCCTAGTTGGGGTCTGGACCCTCAGGTTGGGAACCACCAGTATAGCTTATAAGATGGTTTTATATCATTTAAGGTAGTTCTCATCACGCAGATCAGTTTGTTTTTAATTAGTTAATTGATATAAAAAGGGGGTTTCACGTCATGATTGACAGCTGGCGGGACTTCGATACCATGGCGCCGACCCCCAATCACTACTGCTACAGCACAACAGCTTAGTTGTTTTTGTAAAATCAGAGTCAAAAGAACTCAAAAACGTAATAGAAGACAAGTAGATTTTAGAGTATTCTGGTCTTTTGTGGGTTTTAATGCAGAGGAACAATCGTCTCTTTCCCCTTTCAGTCCATCTTGACCTTCCTTCAGGCTTTTTTTCCTACGAGATGGACTCCTCCATCCTCTATTGACACCCAACAACTTTATTGTCTTGAGCGTCAAGCTGAAAGAAAAAGGCCGACTCCTCATCCGGCACTTTCACCTCCTCTCCAATCCTCGGCTGATTGAATGTAATCTTGTTGTTCCCGGTTGATAATAACGCCATTGATTTTGCCCTCAGGAGGTCAAGTGATGACGTCTAAACCTGCCCTCTTTTGTTCGGTCCGCAAGGTTGAAAATCACATTACAAGCTTAATCTGTCGTTCTGAACTGATCAGATCCTGGAGGTCAGGAGGAGGCGTGGAGGATACGAGTTCACTGAAAATCCTTGGGAAGTTTTTTCTCTGCGTTAACCTGATTTCTGGCTGCCGATGGTGGTCTATTTTTGGGGGTGGAAGAAGGGGCCGCTGCTTTATTTTGGAATCCTGGTGGCCCGTCTGCTCAGCCCGAGGTCTCCGATAACCCAATTTGAGTTGACTTTGCCCGTTCAGGGAGAGCCGTGGCCCGAGGCTACGCACTGTTATAATTCAAGTAATACAATGAAGTCAAACATCTACCCACACTGTCATGCACGCACCCACGATCACACTCTGCTAATTCAGTTCATTTGTAAAAGGCTCTGCTGTGAGGTCCAGATCGATAGAAGAGAGGAAGATTTTCAAATATATTTAAACATATATGTTGAATTTAAAGCTATAATCTGTAACATCTCCTCATTAAAACATCTATAAACTCTAGACATGTTCTATATGCAGTTGAGCTGTGTACTTGCTGAGCTAATGTTAGCAGCAGCTCGGCTCTGAAGTCCTTTGTGCACTGAAAAGTGTGAAAGAAGCAGTGATTTTTAAGGTGGAACTGCTTTATTAAGTGTTTTCAGCGGTTTTAATCAGCTTGTTTTAAACAGCAGTTTGTTTTGGAGAGGAGGAGACCTCTGTGGAAAATTGGGCTC
>NW_023340206.1:13013290-13014065 GCF_004916995.1 Morone saxatilis
GGTAGAAACCTCCTGAACCATTAAGAGAGAGAGACCGACATTAACGTCAGAAGTTACATATTGTTCATACGGAACATTTACTCCATCACTGCATATTCCACAGCGAAAACGCATTTAGTCTTCAAACATTGAACCCTTCAAATGTGGAACAGCTGATTTTCATGCACCTCTTTACAAAACGCCGCAGACACGAACAAAAGGTCATCAACGTGGATTCATTCAGTCTTTCTCACAGGATAATCAGGCATGACTCTGCCATGCGGTATGGATCATATCACATGTTTCAGAGTGGGGGTGGGTGAATGTGTGTGGTGGTGGTGGGGGGGTTGTGTTACGTGAATCAGGGGCTGCTAAGCACAGGCTTGTCCAAACATCTTGTCCGGCCCTATTCTGACAGCGGGATTAGAAGCACCTGCCATCGAGACAAAGGCAGGCCTCAAGCCAGATGAATGAAGTGCCACTAACCACGAGCTCAGCCGTCCCCCACCCCACCCCCCGTCCTCACCGCTGCGAGTCCTCTCCACCGACGGCCTCGTAGGAGGGCAGATGTAATGAGTCAATTCAGCTCTGAAGGATGATGCGTCTGGGTGGAAACTGTGTTTTCATTCTCTCAGGTGAGCTGGAGAAAGAACAAACTCTCTTACTGTGTTGAAGAGGGTCCAGTTGTATGTACTGATTAACATATATCGGAAAGGAGAAAAAACACTGTACAACTTTACCTCCTCAGATCTCTAAAAATACTCCAATGAAGTATGGAAGCTCATTTCCACCAATG
>NW_023340206.1:13014090-13028587 GCF_004916995.1 Morone saxatilis
GGTTCCCACCAGAGATTGTGATGGGAACAGAAAATGACTTCTAGTCACCAGTCATGGAGTATATAGAGGAAACGTGTCCGCCAAAAGGTTATCTGTGGCGCGTGGTGAGATATGCGTATCAGATGATATTCGTCTGTATGTGGTGTCATGTTTTGGAAGGTTAACAATTGATCATACAGGGTGGTGGCCTAATAGTTTCCTTTCTGGACTAAATGTGAGTGTTGCGTGTCACCATTTTCTTTTCTTCTCTGTTGATTGTTGGTGTAGGCGGGTGTGGAAAATTCATTTTGTTCTTGCTTCACAGGAACCTGAAAAAAGAGGCTGACATATTAGCGAACTTTGTATATTGTTATGAATTGATAGTAACTCACAGAACTGAACAAAAAGCTGACATATAGGCCAACTTTGTATATTTGTAAGTCAATAATGCACTAAATTAAACAATAGGAACAGGAAACAGTTTAGTGTCTGACCACGTGTTTATTGAGACTGGAATGCCTTCACTTAGTTTTGTATTTTAATATTCTTATTGAATATAACTTAACAAATAGCCCAGATACTGAAACTGATACACTGAAACTAAAACGCTTTTAAACAATAATGCAGATAATTGAATATTAACAATATGAAAGCTGATTTACTTCCCAACATTTACAATGAAATTACCTATAAATAGCAGGCGAACACTGCTATAATACAAAATAATCAATCCAGGCTTTTAAATTTATTTATTATCTTGATTTCAGAATTTTTAATCTGGATTCTTAAAGTTATAGAACTGTAATCAAAAGTCATTATCTGTGAAATTGCTGTTTTCAGCTGCTAAAAACTGTATTTTGACAGTTTACCAATGCTTATACACTGATAAACAACATTGATTCAACGTTTGTTGTGAAAAAAATTTCAAAACGTCAATTAACAAACAAATCCATGTAAAATTACAGAACAGATACTTTTTACTGTTAATGTCACTAATTTTGCACAATTTTAGAAATGTATTAACAGTATTACCCTTGAATTTAACAGTTTAATCTATTAAAAGAAAAGGAAAAAAGGAAATTTTCTTTAAAAAAAGGAGTAATTTTATGATTATTTAGTTTCAGATTAAAGAAATACAGAAAAAATCTGTAAAATAAACAGGAAATGGACTAACAATATACTACCATGCACACACTGTAAAAGACGTCTGCAGATTTTAGTGATGGCAAAACCTTTATGTATATGGCATTTTAAAGGATTTTTTTAAGGAATAAAGTCTAAGTTTAATATTACAGACTGTAAATTGCGCAGAAATCCACCGCCCCTGCTTCTTTTTATGGTAAAAACTTGTATTTATACAATAAAATATGGATTCAAACTCAACAGTACCTAATAAACCCAACAGACTACCAGTTTTTATCCCACCTTAATGTGAACTCCTTGAACCACAGAGCCGTTTGAACGTCCAATCCAAGAGATTTTCATACATTATAGTAAAGATGCTGAATTATCTGTCAGTGGAGGATAATGAATACAGGGTTTTTGAGGCTGTGGAGGGGGTGTTGTTTGTTGGAAGATTACAGGGAGGGAGGGGGGGTAGTTCTGCAGGGTGACAGCAGTGCCCTTGGGGATCTTTCTCCTCAGCGCAGCGTGGCGCTTGTCCCCCTGCTCTGTTCCCCTGATTGAGAGAGCGACCCAGAGGGCTGGCAGGCCGGCGGAGCTCGCCACAGGCTCCGGCCACGTCAAGTCAATCTACATCAGATTCAGGCTCCAAGAAACAGGAAGGAAGCTGGACGGCGGCTGGATGGCGGCTGGACGGGTGCAATGTGACATGGATGCAAAACCATGTGCAAAAAAATCTGTCATCTCATCCATCCACTTATTGATCTACTCGTCCAGTTGTGTATAAAATGCCATCCCTATTTGTTACACAGAACCAGCTGGGACCTCGGATCAACGAACCACATAACAAACTCTTATCGAATCCAGTCGGGAGAAGACCTACAACATATTTTCCATCAAGAAAAGCCTTGTGTCGTTCTTTACTTTATTCATCAGTTCAGTCCTTCGTTTCGTCAATCCATCCCAGAGTCCTAAAAACCTTATTTTCTCGGTACATCTGAGTTAACGTGACTGCGCCGGATGGTTTGTTACACATCAGTCGTCATAGGTAAATCAGCATCCATCCATCGCGCTGTTCTTTCGTCTTCTTTCAATGAAGAAACACTCTCCAGTTCTAACTAACACTATCAGCAGCTACAGAACGACCTTAAGAACGACTGCCCACAAATGTTTCATCTCAGTGGGCCCCGGACTGTAACACTGCAGTTGGTTCCAGGGCAGTATTTTATTCTCTATTATTACATTTAAAACATTTATTTTCCTCTTGAGAAGCTTATAAAACCTCCACGTAGTGAATGTGTCTTTATTTGACAACAAAAAGTGGATGTTTTGTGCTGCTCAGTGGCAGTTTTCTCTTAACCCAGCATGCTGGACGACTTGTTGAGCTCCCAGGACACTGATGGCCATGTCAACAGCACAGATTCATCCAAGCTCACTATTGTTGAACTGGCTTACATGCATTGCACTAATTTACTTCATCTTCACAATTCCATTCAGGTTGTTTAGATTTGCTGCAACAAACGTTTTGCATGTTGGAAAATGGCAGTTTGATTGCGGTAATCTGGGGGAAAGTTTTAAGAGATAAGACACGAAAGCAATAGTCGGTAAAACACAAGGTGTCTGTGTTGATGAATGCTGCTCGTCGTGCCAGGACTTATTACTCCGAGCAGTCACTCTGGTCTCAGACTGTCCCTGTTGGAGGTAGAAGAAGGTCCCCTCTCGGTATCATCCAACTGTCAAACATGAGCACTCCCCACAGTGATGTATTTGGAACAGTTGTCTTTTTCAACCCTCAAATGATTCCTGGGTGGTTCACCCCCCCCCGTCCTCCCCTCCCTGTGTTTTTGCCTTTCTGGTCCAGTTCCCATTCCTAAGCCCTGGGGTGTTGACAGCAGCATACATGATCATTGGGGTTCATATGCGTGTCCAGGCTCCTGTTTCTTTCTTCTTTTATTTTTTTCTGAAGCAGCCCAGGCGCTGATGGAGAGAGAGCTGTTGTTTGGCATACAGGTGAGCGTCCGTTAAAGGGAGCGTTCACCGCAGGACATCCAGCTTTTGATCCCACCTCTGCCATTGATTTGGTACACGGCAGAGCACAAACAAGGATTTGAATGCCGCTCCTTTCATCCTGAGCATCTGGGTTGACGGGGTTAATCTCTCTCTAAGTGGGTGAGTTAGGAAAGTATCTGTTTCACCGCTGTTACAATATGGGCTGTGGAATTCAGATGGTTTTAACTTGGGGTGCAACATATTAGAGTAGGAGTTAATTTCTAAATACTTCAAAAAAAACAAACGTCATTCCATAGTGTGTTAAACATGATTGTCGAGGTTAGAGAAGCTATTGATTGAATATTGAATTTCTCTGCAGCCTATTTGGTGAGTTTGGGTTTTTTAGTCGACAAACTGAGGAGGTTCGTTCCTGTCGCTACATTTACCACAAATTCAACCAATACTGGTGAATTCTGCGTGATCTTGCAATTTGTGTCCAATCACTGCAACTTTTTTTTCACGAATTTGACCAATCATTGCGGTCCCCCATGCAAAACTCAAAAATGATTAGCAATGAATAGCTGCCCAGCTTTTTTATGTGTGAACGGCTGAATTTGGGGAAAATGTGTATAAAATGATTCAGAAGACATCAAGAATACTTCCATTTGATAGATTGGCGTGTTATAAAAATGGCTAAAAATACAGTGAAAAACTAAATTTAGGGCGTCATTTTGGGTGCATAAAGCAGAAAACCAAGTGATAAAAACACAGAGGATTATGTTTAGTTGCCTCTCAAATAATCTCAATGTTCACTGTCTCCTCCTTTAAAAAATGGTTGTTGTTTTTTTATCATTGTCGACTTCAGGAACACTCCTACATGCTTAGTTAGTTTAACTATCCTGAAGAACTCCATATCAAACAGATTTCTTTTCCTGGGCTTGTTTTTCCTCGGGTATCATTATACTGGTATGAACGTTGGTATGAAACGCGACTCTGCGTGACGAATGCACTGTTGGGGTTAGTTGTGGTGGTCTCAGCATAATGGAAGCTCCCAGCTAAAACTGACACTGCAGAGAAAACAAAAGTGTGAAACGAAAGCCTTTTCTAAACGAAACCTGGGTGGTGATGCAGTCAGACAGCTGATCCTCAGCTTAGCGTCTCAGTTTGGACACTGTTAACGCCACAGTTGAAGATTTCAGGCTCAAACCAGAGCCAGAGAGCTTGTTTTTTTCTCATAACTTATAAAATGTAAGTTCAATAAACTACATTTTATATTCAATCCTCCCATTTTCAATGCAATTGTTAACTGCCGTAGACCTGTGGAAAAGAGTTTGATCGCTGCAGTTGTTTCGGTGCCACAAACGTGTTTTATGTTATGTATTAAATTGTGCAACAAATCCACTAAAGTGCAACTTAACAAAAAGACACAGTTCAATGCAGCTTCAACGCCGTCTTAGTGTTATTGCACGATGACAAAAAAAAGGTCTGTATTTAATTTAATGATGGATTCTCAACATGTTTGTGAAGCTCTTTGTGTATTCACTGTCTAACTCAGGGACCTAATCATAATGTGACCATGTATTGATTGCTGTAGGGATATTCTCATTTCTTGTCCTTATCTGCAAAGAGGTTAAAGGTCAGAGGCTGCAACCGCTCTAGCTGTCACAGATTCACATTCAGCAGGGCAGTTTTTTACCGTCACAGAACAAAACAGCCAAACTGCTACTTGTTTTGAAGACAATCTGATTATTGGATCGACGAACCCAAGACGAATGTCTTCAGGCAAATAACAGGTTAAAAGTCATCAGTCGTCTTGTAAAGGTGGGCGTTTGTTTTGTTGTGTGATTGTGAGAGGTGAACATGAGCGCCTCACAGCGGGAACCAGAGGTCAGCCCTCCGCTGCTTAACTCTTTCAAATGAAAACACCCACTCTTCTGTGTTTTTGGGTACTTACTGATCCGAGACCCGCTTCTGGTGACTTGCTTGTGGTCGACTGCTGTTGTGCTGTGGTTGGTTTGTCAGCATGGAGGCCTTGAACTAAACCACTGCCAACCTGAACAAGACAATAAAGAAGATTTCAGTTTAGATTTCCTGAAAAAGTAATCCCACTAATACTAAACACTAATTTATGGATGGAAACTCAGTCTTGCATTGATTGTTGCATTGATGTCCAAAATTAACATAAGTAAGACAAGCGACAGGTCTTACATTGCCGTTCTTCCACAGTGAAGTACATTATTTTTACTTTATTCACAGTATGGCAGAAAGATGGCAAGTGGAAAAGTAGTTCTCCACACCTAAAAAATTAAAATACAAAATACACTTGCGTCACTGCCTTCCAAGCCCCCTTTCAGCTGTATGACGAGGTTTGTAAATTCCTGCAGTATGTGCTTAAAGTTTTACAAAGTTTAGGCACAAAAATGTCATTCTGCAATGTCATGGTTTGTGTTGGTTTGTGTTGGTTTGTGCGGTTAGAGGTCATCGACTTGGAAGAAGTCGAAGTCAGCGACCAGGAGTGAGTGGAAGAAAGTGGAGGACATCCAACAACACCTGGCACCATTTTGCCTCACATACAAACACCTCTTATCTATCACATACTAATACCTTGTTAGGGTTACAGAATGATTATAGTCAGGACAGAGACCGGAGGCAATGAAGGGTTTTATTGAACCATTCATCCCTAAAAGGTTCTCTGCGGCTATGTTCAGCTACTTCTTACGGATGGTAGAGGTCCATGGCAGGAAAACGTAAAGATGGGTTGTTTTATAAGCATGAGTCTGTCTTTGGATACGTCCAGGAATGAAGACAAACCTTTTCTGCTTTTGTGTACCAGAGAACAGACCTTTCTGATCGCAAATCCATCTATGTAATCGCTTACCATTATTTCACTAGTGACAAGTACTGTGGCAAGAATCTGTCTACAGAAACGTCTGGTTGAAGTAAGGGATTGTTTATGCACAGACTGTGAGGGGTACCAAAACTCAGGGCAGTGGGTGTACATAATTTATGTATAATTCAAGCTGTTAAATGTCCCTCTAAGCATGCAAAGGGACCTGACCAACCCCCTCTTTAGAGCGTCCTTCACAAACATTATTAATCAGGCCCCTATTCTCACAGGCCTCTGGTCTGGCTCTAGACAATGGGCTAAATGAATCCCAGCACATTGAGCTTGGGAATGGCTCTGCTGCACTTACAGTATTCATCAATCATAGTCTGGATCTATTGTCAGGATGCTGAGAGTGCGAACCCGGCGCTGCTCGACACCGCTGCCGTTTATGGGCTCTGATCTGGAAACGTGAGGTTCATTCATGCTGCTGTAATAACATCAGCTAAAATGACTAAAATGTAAATGCATGAAAATGTTAAATAAGATAGTGAGTCTGCAGCTGGTCTCCGTTTAGTGATCGCAAGCAAAGCACACACAAGAAAAAGATTTTAGATCCTCATACATCAAACTTCCAAAAGTTTAGCAGCAGGATTTAATTTGGTTTTGTAACATCTACAGTATGTGAAGACTTGTATCTCTAAGTTTATTTTTACAGGAAAAAAAGGATCAACTTATTCTGAATTTAAAGACTCTGGATTGTCATTAAATCTGTTTACAGACATTCATCAGGATTATTTACTTCACAATTAGCACCATCATCAGGTCAACATTTTAATTTGTCCAATACTTGCTCCGTAAAGTCTCACAGATTTGGAAAGAATATCACTGTCATATCTACAACCAGAAGATGGTTAGCTTAGCATAAAAACAAGGTGACAAGGTAACAAAATGTACCTACGAGCACCTCTAGCACTCACTAATCTCCCATTTTCACCAAGGCAGTTTCAGGGCTGGTTTGGTTAAGGTTACAAACAAGAACCACATTGAGCTAGCTCAGGCAACCAGCAGAGACTAGAGGAAGTTAATATGACTGCCTATATGATTATATGATTAAAATGTAATATTGACTAAATTAATTTCCTATCTTAAACAATCTAAAAACTACTGGTTATTGTACTACAGGTTTCAGAGCTGATTTCTTCCTTGTCTGGCCATTTTCGACAGAAGGAGGCCAGGCAGCAGTGGAGGACAGATTTAGACGCGTCCTTAGAGGTCAGTCGACGGGGGGACAGGTGGAGCGACAGGTAACTCATTCAAGCTGGTAATGAAATGAAGCTCGCCTCTGGGCGGGAAGGGGACAGAGAGCGCTGCCAACATTGTCAGCCAGGGCCCACCGGTTCTTCAGACCACCTGACATCCCTACATCATACCAGGGTCGGCGCGGCACAGGAAGGAAGATTAGTTTTAGCCTTTTCTGTCCAAGCTCGAGTTGATCGATGTTAGTAAAGCTTTATTTATTCAGGAAGTCTCACTCACCCCAGAGATAAAGATTTATTCTTACAGAGTGACGAACGACAAAAACATTTATGCAGTGATTGAAAACTGGGCTAAATATGGCTAAAAGGTGTGCGCGCGCGCGCCGTCAGTCGCCTTCAACTGACCCTTCCTAAGTCCCGCCCCTTTTTGCTCCATGCTCCAATAATAGTTAAGTTTTACTAAGTTTAACTAACTTAAAATGTGACTGTATCTGTCATTTAAATCTTCAAAATGTGGTTGGGGGTTTTCAACACAGATTAGCCTAGCACATAGTATATATAAGTACAGGAAAGGAGGAAGTCGACCGAGGTTATTGGAGGACAGAGCAAAAAAGGGGCAGGACTTACACTCAAATTTGTTGTTGAATAGCAATAGTTTACAGCATTTTATTTAGTGTGTAGGTAAGACTTTAATAAAGTCTTTAACATGCTGTTGAAACAGTAGTTAGTAACCCAGATGTCTAAAAATACGTTTTATCCTATTTATATCACATAGTTTGACTAATTACAGCTGCTCACTGTAGTTTTTAATCACACAAACAAGAGAAAATGGTGCATTTGTTGGAGACTATTTTTAGCGGCGAATAATCCACATTTGGTGCTCTAGTGAGTATTTGGGGCAGGAGGACGGTGTATGTGGGATCTTGTGTACCGCGGCAGCTTTTTAACTGGCGTGCACGTCTTTGATGCAAAGATCACTTTTTTTCCTTCACTCGAATCAAGGGCACCTGGAAAAACTTTAAAAGACGGAGGGACGCGAGAGTCTTTGCAGATCAAACTCTGCCATTATCCTCAGTCAGAGTGTGGAGCACTTTACGCCGACCTTTTTTTTCTCTTCTTCCTCCTGTTGTTGTTGAGAGAGGAGGATTATTGATGTATATGCTTTGAAAATATCAAAGCGTTTGATCCACGCCAAAAATAAAGTGATGCCTCCGTTCTTTTATGCCATCACTCATTAGGGAACTCGCGCTCAAAAGGCAGCTTTGTACGGGGAGTCGTTTTAAGTCGGAGATGGCTTTACAATAGATTACCACGAGCACAGTGAGATTTCAGGCTGAGAAAGTGAATGAAAGGCTATGCAAATTGCAGCATGTACATCTCCGGATGAAAGAATCAGGACTTTCTGAACTTGAATAACCCCACCCCCCCATTTTCTTTTTTCCCTCCATCTCCTCCTGCTTTACGTTTAAGTTTTTTCTCTTGCAGCGACGAGCCCAGCATGCTCGGCTTTGTGACAGGTGAAATATTTATCCAGGGAGAGACGGGGGAAGGAGTCAAAGGCGGCCTATCTTGTTTGAGTCCCCGCATAGACAAAAGCTATTGAAGAGCTGACAAGCTTGTGCATGGAAGGGCCCAGCATGGCTCGGAAAAGTGGTTGTAAGCGATTGAAAGTGAGACAAACAGGGAAGAAAAGAAGGGTGTATCTCCGGGCGTCTATAGGCTATATGGCGCTGTAATCTGGGGTCTTTTTAAAAGCCATCTCTCCCCCGTCAGGACGCAGGGGTTTCTCTCATGCTGAGGCGGAGAGCGTGGAGACGAAGCCTTTCAAAAGCGCTTGACTTCTGCCACGGTGGCTGGCCCCAACTATCTGATAGCCTTTCTCCTTTTACACGGTGGCCTTTATCGCCCGGCTGAATGGAGACAAAGTGCCCTTACCCGACCTGACCCAAAGCAGCCTGTTACCAAGTCAGCAACACTCTGAGCCAAAGACTAAAAAGGGATATTTCCTTAAAACTGTGAATGAAAACTAAATACTGAAATGGCCATGGGCTTCTTACTAATCCCTGATTAAACAAACAAAACCAAACGCAAGATGGTTGCACATCTACACATCTATTTAGGCTCAAGCCTCGAATAATTTCTCAAAGGCAACAAATCTTTCATTAATTTCCCCTCTCTGACCAGAAAATCCAAGGAGCAAAAGTTGTATTACTGATGGAAATATCAGCATTAGTGGTGTAAAGATTTACTGAAATCAGTTTTAACGTTATAAATCCATGAACCATCAAATAGATTCTTACATCGTGCATAAAGATGTAAACATTTAACTCCTATAGGACATATTTTGAGCATATTTGTATTGTTTAATTTGTTGTCTGATCTACTTTAGAGGTGTATTCAGTGCAGCTCACTCTGCTCGCACCTTCCCAGCATCAAAACGGCTTCCAGTTATCTCCCGTCTGTCCGCTGAGCAGGAGGATTCCCTGCAGGTCCTTTCAAGCTCTCACTCAAATTTGTACAAACGGCTGGTTAAAAGGACAATAAAAGCCTTTGAGGAGGGCAGGAGGAGCGCTTTGCTCTGCTCCTCGTTAAACGCAGCCAGGCCCGGATGCTGCAGGACACAAGGTAGATCATTATCAGGTCGCGTTTGCTTGACCTTGAATTAGCCTTGACATTAACGCTTGACCACTTCAGCCGAGGTCGAGGTCAGCGAGTTGAGCACAGACACATAAAGCAGCAGATAAACTGCGGGAACAACTGGTGGCTGTTCTCAGTTCTTTGGCTCTGTGGCAGTTCAGCACCGACCTGCGTTTGGCACAGACAGAATGATGAAAGAAATCACCACATTAAGTTGCAGCCAAGCCACAACGGCTGGGTTGAGTGTGTGCAGACACAGTTTCCCTTCAGCGATTAACCCAAGATGGGGAAGATTTATACAACGTTAACATGACATTTTGGTGGCTCAGAGGGGTTTATGTGCTGCTTTTGTGTATGTTTCTGACAGAGGTGGAAAGAAAATACTGCAAGGGAGAAATCAAGAGAGAGATTTTCTTTGCAAAAAGGGCTTTTAAAGTTGATAAAAAAGCAAATAAAATGGAGATAAATAATGAAAATGTAGGAGAGAGAAAGAGGAAAAGCTCGAGTGTTTAACTCCTGGATGTGTTAAATACTGTCTGGATTCACTTTTCTTCTCACGGGAAATTACCAGCATTTGCAGCAAACATCGCCAAGGTTAACCAGAGCTATTCAGAGGCGGTCAACGTCTCTCCGGCTTTTTTTCCTTTTGTTTTGAAATCAGTTTTTTGAAAAATTAGCGGCGGTTTGTGAGAAATCGCCTTGTTATTGAGTTTCGGGTGGAGTCAAAACATTTGCGGCGTGGGAATCCGTCAGTTACAACAGGGCCTGGTTTACACAGAGAGGGGACGTTATCTCAGGGGCAAATGTGTAGACGCACCTTTGGTTTCTACAGAGGACAAACTGACATTTTAGATTGAACTGTTTTATACACAGAATCACCAAATAAAAGCATTCCCATTTCTGCAACTCATGTCCTGAGTAGCTGCCAAAGGAAGTTTAAAATCATATTTACTGTCCTTAAAACAAGAATATTCCAAAATGTTCCACACTGTGAAATATCTATTTTGTCTAAAGTAACAATATTTATTTTAATATAATGCATTATAAAATGATTTTAATGTATCACAACTGTGTGAATTCTTACACACTATGATCAGATTATGATGATGATGGTAATTATAGTGTAATATTAAATGTTAATATATGTATTACAACACTTAATACACTGATGCAGCTATAAAAAGATTATAAGGCATTATAAGTATTATAATGTATTATAACAGTGATTATAATGTAATTCTTGCCAGAAAATTTCAGCAAAGTCCTCATAAAAGGCTTTATAATGTAATAATAAATTGTTGTGATAAGGCATTATGAACATTTATGAGTATAACTGTAATTACACAGTGCTATAAGCAGATATATAAGGCATTATAAGTATGTCTATAATGCTTTATAGACACAGGCACATTAGAATGCATTATCTAATTGTTTTTTATTATTTTTATTAAGCATTATGAATATTTATGAGTATAACTATAATTATAAAGTGCTATAAGCAGGTTATAACGCATTATATAGACACGGGTGTCACAGAAAGTGTTTAATATATTTTGCTTCTCTTGACAGCATTTCTGATTTGTACTAATATTGTTATAATACATTATGAATGTACAGTGCATTATAAGTCTGTTTATGATGCATTATAGTACAGTTTATTCTACAATGGATGTTTAAAATAGACAAATATGTTTCTTTCTGATGTCCAAGAGAGAGAATTACTGTCTGTGTTCATTGTGTTCAGCGACTGCATGCAAACCATTGACTTACATGTTTTCCAAGGGGGGGCAGTTGGACATTATTATATTCCCAAAGGCTCACACACAGGTTACCTCACTGCGCCGAGAACCACTACAAAGGCCGGTGTTTGTCCCTGACGCAGCGGAGCAGGGATCAGTGGACAAACCCTCAGTCAGTGTATACACATGTTACTGAATCCTGTTTATAAGAGCAGATGTTTGCCTCAGAATGGCGTGTATGGAACAACTAATTTGTCGTGGTTTTTTACATGAACGCGCTGCAGCAACACGAGTTCAAATGGATCCAGGAGGCAATGGTCTGGAAAGAGAACAACAACCTCTTAAGTGTCCTGAAACTATAATGAACCGTCACATGGTGCTGATTGCTGGGGCTTTAATGTGGGCAAACAAGACATGAAAGAGAGCCATAAAGAGTCCAATGAATAGATAATCTATCTCTCTTATGGGACGCTTGACAAACGAGGGGTTTAGAAGTTTACTGCGCCCAAAACGCCCTCGCTTTTATCGGGTGTCATTGTCCCAAAGGCCTCACCTAATGTTAATATATTGGTTTCTTCAACAGCATTAAGAATAAGACTCTAGCCTCCTCGCAGCGTGGAAAGCAGAGGGTTAATCTAACTAACCAACACACTAATTGGCAGAGACTGTGCTTTTCCCATGACCTCTCTACACCCGTTATTAGTGGTATTGTTTTGGAAAGCAGAATTATCATATAGGCTGCACAAACATCATAATTAGTACAATTTAAGAAAAATAAATGGCACAGCGGGCGACTCAACCCTCCGCTGAACTCTGTGCGAAGGAATAAACAGAAACCACTGATCTGAAATGGGGCAAGGAGGAAACGTGAGAAATGACCACAGGCACATTTTTCTACTTTATCTAAAGACGTAAAAGTAACAAGAAAGAAATTTAGCTATTGTTTCTATGGTTACCAAAAGTTTAATTAAAGTCCCCATGAAACAGTGAACAGGTTTCGAGACAGGGAGGGACTTGTCGCTGATATTGATTAGCGTTCCTTCCAGTGAACACAGTCAGACCAGGGGCCTGAACACACTCTCCGAGACCGACTAGGAATCCAGTACCGAGGTGGTCTTCTTGCCGGGTTTGGCTCCTGACATCCCGGGGATGAGTTAGGTTAGCTGACCAAGCTAACAGCAGTTAGCGGTTTGCTGACCTTGGGAAATGTAACGTCATTCTCCCTGTCGGTCTGTGTTCAATCCCGGTTTGCAACTTTAGCTAAAGCTATCTGTTCTTTAGGAAACTCTGTAAATCACAGACAGTTAAAGCTGAGCAGCCGGAGGACATCAAAGGGGAAAACCAGGAAAAATGTTCTCCATAACATCTGATCCAGTTTCACCAAAATCACTGAATTCAGTTATAAAGTTGTGCTAACTAACTAGTTGTGCTAAATTGAGATAAATGACAACGGATGTAAATTAGCGAACTGGTTGGCTGCCTGCCGACCAGCTACCAAAGATTTGGTGGATTTTTATTTGAAGCTATAAAAAGGCACCAGCCAATGACGACTGCACAGACTTTGGCTCCGAGTATCCGGGATATTTTGGCTTCATTTTGGTACAGTGGGAGGAAGTGGAGACGTCCAAGTAAACATATGAGTTTTGTACCGTATGTATGTTGTAAAGCTGTCTGAGAGATATGACGGAAAGAGGTTAGACTGTCCGCTCCTGTCCAAACAAAAAGTCCAGTTCGGTCCAACTGGATTCTCAGGATGAGACTCGGCACCTTGTTCCCCCTCCACCTCCCCGAATCGACCCGTCCTAACCACAGCAACTGGAAAGCATGCATAGCTAACGCCCGCGGGTTTGTGTGGCGGCTTTTGTCTGTCGTTGAGAGGACTTGATTGCCGGGACTTCTTCTTTGGCATCGCACCCAATCCACTATCCATTTTTCTTTCTTCTTCTTCTTTTTTTTTTTTCGTCATACAAAGCTAACATGCATAATATGAAATGTATTCCCAGGCCGGGGGGGCAGTTAAAATTCATTTTAAACTGTTTACCCTCAGCAAAACAATGGGCAGCAGTCACGGCTGTTATCTGCTGATTTATTAGAGAGATAAAGAAAGGAAGATTTGGCAGGCATGCAGCGGTGACAGTTTGGTGAGAGGAGATGGGTGGAGGGGGCAGAATAGATGCACTTAAAAATCACTTCTTTCAACGTTACTCCTTTGGCCCTCGTTTGGCCCGGACAAAAGGATGAAAAAGTCCTGGCACCGAGCGCTCCTTTCACTCAACGCGGCTCATCATTGTGTTTGGAAAATGAGCCAATTTCCATAAGCGATTGGGATGACAATGTATTAAACAAGCGTGCATGCAGAGTGACAATAAGAGAAAACAAAAGACTGTCCTGGATTGTCTCGGTGTGGGCATTCCTTGTGTTACAGGAGAGGCACTTTTGATCTCCGATGTGAAGATTAGAGGCAGGGAAATGAGAAAAATATTCACAAACTACACACTTCTACATTTTCTGAAGGAGTTTTTCGGGCAGTTGTTGGTCTTTTTGATGTCTAAAACAGACAAATACAAACACTTGTTGAAAACTTGTTCAGGCTCACAGTGCAAATACACTAAAATCAAAGGATGTAAAAGTATGAACTAAGAAAAAAGAAATCTGGTTAAAGGTCTGAACGGACACACCAAACACTGGCTCCAGTTATAACAGACAGAGCATCCAGGTCTGTGAAGTATTTTAAACCTACATTCTCTCTAACGACCAGCAGGGGGCAGCTCCACTCGCTGCAATACCACAGATACCATACAGTCTTATGGAGAAATAAGCCGACTTCTCAGTTGATTTATGAGGTCAGTAAACAGTTTCCTGATGGGTTTATGGTCTAAGTCTCTAGTTTCAATCTTCTTTCATACAGCATGATGTTCATTTAGTGAATGATGGTCCAGTTTAGAGTA
>NW_023340206.1:13028687-13029094 GCF_004916995.1 Morone saxatilis
GAGGAGGAGGAGGAGGAAGAGCACAGCGATGCTAACTGAGGACACTAACGAGCTCCACTCAGCTCGTGCTTTTTGAGGGGCTGAATGAGGAGCAACATGGGAACCAGAGTGCATTTGGGCTTCATGTGAACACACATTCACCAACACTCCCTCATGGCACATTCAAAGGGCATTAACACACACACACACACACTCCCTCTCTTAATGCGGGAGTGAGAGCTTTGTGGGGAGGATGTCATGAGCACCCTGCTGTGCTTCACACTGCACTTCAGTGATGCTGTGAGATGGGACATCGCATGACTGGGAGCACAATAATGTGTGCGTGCGTGCATGTATCTGTGGAAGAGTGTGTGTGTGTTAGAGGTCTTTCTTTTAATGTACTCCTGCACACACTCACACACACACAC
>NW_023340206.1:13029123-13038954 GCF_004916995.1 Morone saxatilis
CACACACACACACACTCACGTCATTGGAGTGGCCCCCTGCTGTGTTCCTATCAGCGTCAGCAGTGAATCGGCGCACTCAAGCAGCAGTAAAGCCCCCAAAATCTCACTCCACTGACCCTGTGTGGACAATAAACTGCATCTAATTACTGGCGCATGCACTCCCGGCGCGGCGCTCCCTGGCACTGGCCATGGATATTCACAAAAAGCAACCAGAGCGCAGGCCAACTTCTCTTAGAGATATAACGTTTTTTGACAGATTAAGCCTTTTCGGGTAATGCGCCGCATGACTCACAAAAGGCCGCAGTCGAGTCGTGCGGCCTGCGCTGCGGAAAACTAATTTCAGTCTGTGTGGAGATGAAGCCGCGCCAAGTGCAACATGTTGGCCCATCTTTCGCAGCTTTTAGAGGGGGTATAACACGTCTTTGACAGCCAAATCATAGCAGAAGTTATTTATCTCAGGACACTTATACAATAATAAAGCACTGACTGGACCGAGAACTCGGCTGAAACAACCGGTGCAGGTTCTTTTTACCAGGACAAGTTCTAAACAAGTAATTGGGTCCATATCCGTACTTTTAAATACAGCAACCTTCATAAAAAGTAAATGTTCTGTAAACAGTTGTGATCAAAAACATTGCTCTGAGGCTGTCCTGTGGATAGTTTTCCAATAAATATAGCAACTTCTGATCAACCCATATCAATTTCAGGCTTCATTTAACAACTTCCAGTCTGTCTTTCTATCCCCATCCACTTTCTATTAAGCCTCGCCCCTTCCAAGTACAGGTAGAGATAATGGTGTCCTCGCTCATCCCAACAAATCCCACCATCAGACAAGTAAACAAAACTTATTTTGAAGGCAAAAACGAAGGCAAATTACGACCCAACCCCCCCAGGATATATATCCGTTCACTGAATCACTACTGACATCTGTTTAAGTTGCTTCGGGGTACATTCCCCAAAGGTTACCTGAAGGTTATTCTTTTGCAACCTTTGAAAAGAACATTTGCTAAACTATTAATGTGCAGAGTATCTTCAATACTCACACAAAAACAATACAATAACAACAATAATACCACTACCATCTGTCCCAGATAGCATGAACACTACAGTTCAAAGCACACACGTTTCTGGTTCTAAACCTACTGTGATCTACAGGTACATAGATATCAGAGAGCATTAGATGTGTAGATTTAGATGTTAAACCTAAAAAAGTACTGGTGATGCGTTCAATGCCACATCCGTGTTTTTCTTCCTTCCTCGCTCCGCCCTCTCCCTGTCCCACAGTGCCGACCTGTCAGTGTAGGTTGAACTCCTTTATGTTCTTTCCTACCTCAAAAGGAAGCGGTTGAGGGGACCGAGGGCCTCGCCGGCTGACAGCGAGCTTTTATTAATGACAGGTCCCCCACCCTGCTTTGAATAGGTGGGCCGAGACAAACAATAGCTGTTGTTGGGACGTTGGAGGAGCAGTGCAGGCTTTTTTTGAAAAGGCCTCGGCATGCTGACAGGTGCTACAGGAAAAAAAGAAAAAACGAGCAGGGTGTCGGTGCCTCGGTGGCCTCGCAGGTGTGGAGACGTCAGGGATGACAGAACACCTGCGACGGCCTTCTCTTCACGCTGATGACTCCACTGTATCGGTTTTCATACGCAGCCGCGATAAAAGATACAGGGGGACGGTGACGGGGCGAGGCGGCGGCCGCGCTCCGCTGACAGCACCGCCACGCTCCACCTGTCCATTTCATAACACCAGATTCAACACGAGACTCCAGTATGAAGGATGATATGTCCATATTTTCTAATTTATTATTAATATATTAACTGAATAAAACTACATGTGTGGTTCTGTTACTATCTGGAACTATCACTGAACCTTCCTAATATCTTCTTATTAAATAATGTCTCATTTTCACAGGCTTCTTATTCTAATGCTTTGCTATATTTTTCAAGGTAGATTTATCAACTAATCTAGAGGGATTGGGATCCCAATGCAATGCTGAGAGGTAGAATAAAGCGGCTTTTTACAAAACAACAGCAAAGCAAGTCTGTTAGTGACACAGTAAAATAACATCTTTTCACAGCAGAAGACATGAAATCTGTAGTGTGCAGGAGCAAAGGTCAGAATGCTTGTAGGACTGGGGGGGATTGGGATTAAGAAAGCAGCCCCTGAAATGTTATAATGAATAATCGTAATAATCACACAGTTTCCCAAGTTGTCAGATCTTCTATGAAACCCAATCTACCCACAATCCACCATCCACGCACTACAAAAGGTTGCAATTCAGCTAAGAACTGCTGTCAAAATGTCACCTAAAACGTCCAAATACACCCTAAATGTTAGCAGGAACGCTTTATTTACTTAAATTAAGTTTAAATGTTCCTAAAATCTATCAACAGCTGTATCAGTGTGATCATGGCTGTCCAACTACTGGATAAATCTGGAACAATAATTCAAACATCGAACTGTAGGAAGTCTGCAGGACTGCAGGTGACTTTAAAGCTATATTTGGTTTCCAGATTGGGATTTATAACTTCCTACAAGAAACTATTGTACAAAATACCAAAATGTTATCATCTTTGATGAAAGGATGAGCGTGCTTAGTGGCATTTTAGTATTTAGTATTTAGCAGTATCTGTTTTTACATGTAATGTAATAATTAGCTGGTAACATTTGTATGAAGATGCATTTAAGTGACTTTATTCTGTTCACACATTTTAAATAAGGTTGGAGAAATGCTGCTTATTAGAGTAATCAATTAACTGAATGGAATTAGTACAATTAACTTAATTTAACCAAGTTACTGTCACAAAAAATATTTGAGTTACCCAAATATCTATGATATGATATACAGTCAGAAGTTGGGGGAACCCTGTTAAGTGAGAAGCAGCGTGGGTGGCTGATAATCAATTAATTGGCTGCAGAAGGTGGGAGGAGTGGGTGGCGCAATTAGTCTATTAATTTCGAGGAAATAATCACATGCTTTTGTTTCGCTGAAGCTTTTTAGTAAATATGTATGAAGTGACCTGGAAAAGCGCACAATGGCAACTTTTGCCTCTTAAGTCGGCAGCAGGAACAATGCTTGTATTCACTGATGGGGATGTCGTCATTGGGCTGCATTATCATCAACAATCTGCCGTGTTTTGTCCCTCATCACTGCTCATTAGGAACATATATATATGTACTCACACACACACAGTTCCTAGGCAGGTCAAATTCTATAACAGTAAACAATAATAAATTAGTGTTGTTTCAAACAAACAATGATATTTTAGACAATAGTGTTCTTCCAATTGTTTGTTTATCTAAAAATCACTTTTTATAGCCAATGAGTGAACAGGTTGTAACGTAACTTAAAAAAATAAGACCTTCTTAAATGATGTGACCTTTATGCACGTTCATGTAACATTAGCTAAGCTGGGGTTGTCCGGCTGGCTGTGTGGTGTGGGTCTGGCGTTGTTTCGTGGTGTTGCCTGATAGGGTGATTTGTAAACTGCACGCTAGTTAGTAGCACAGAGCTAATGGTCCAAATAAAATGTAGGAACATTGCCGATAGTAACGTTATTTATTTTGCAGCATGTTGTCCTGAAAGTTGAGATCGAAAGTTAATTCTTGCTCTTGGAAACAGTAGTTGTGAAAACAATCTCAACCATCAGTTTTCAATAGAGGCAGTTGTCTCGTAAACAGTTGCCAAATGCCCATTAGCAGAGAGAATACGACAAGAACTGAAACACGGCGCTTATGGTACAGAACAATGGCAACAAACAAGCACTACAATCATTTGCATGTTGGCCTGAGAGCAGAAGTGAATTGTGGGAAACCAGGCAGACAAAGTCAAATTCCACCAAGCCAGGAGTTTGAATTATCATAATTGGAGGCCACGGCGGTGGGGGGGAATTTGGCAGCCAGTTCAAAATGTGATATTATGAACCCTGAGCGCACAAACAATAGACGTGATGTATGATTATGCATGACTCTTCTCTGAGCTGACCGACGAGCCGGGAGGAGAAGTGGAAGAGTCCAAATCTGGCATCAGTTTCCTTTTTCTTTGTTGTCAATTTTCTTTTTGAAGAAATGAGAAAAGACAGGCGGGTTTCGACACCCCCCTCTTTCTTAACGATCGAGGGTCTTTCCAAGTCACTAACCATGAAACCACTGGGTTTGATCTGTCCTCAAAGGTTACGGAGTGTGTGTTGAAGAATGATTGCAAATTTGTCATCAGCGTCTCTGATGTCAATTTTTGGGCAAAAAGAAAATCAGTGCCCTTTTTTTCAGCCAGAAAAATGCGCTCCGCCGAGCATCTCTACAACCACAAAACCAAACTGGTTTGACAGGAAGTGAGTACACAACGGTGGGACACGATTGACCAAAACACGTCTCCTATTCTTGTGTTTCTTTTTTAGGGCAGGATCACACCAACACATGTTCAAGCTGAGAGGAAACCAGGGGATTTGAGTAACCATCTGTTAGCCAAAGCCTTTGGGAAGCACACTAAGATGATTTTCGGATATTGTTCTCCCCAGGTGGGAATGACAGAGGCTCCACGGGTGGGTCCAAGCAGAAAAGGGAGGGAAACGGGGAGCTTAAGGAGCGCCGGCTCGCTGATGCCATAATCTCGTTTTCATTCATAATGCTTGGGCATTTCAGGTTTAGAGAGAAAAGGAAAAATAACATCACAATGTTGGACTTAACGTGATGTCTCTGTTCGGTGGAGGCCAGAGGAGGTCAGGCGGGTTTGCCAGTTCTTTGAAATTAACCACACAAGAATTTAAAAAAAAAGGGATTACCTAAATTTTTAAGCATTGCACACGACCCAACAGGAGGTCGTTCACAGGTCAGGAAAGAGAAAAGAGTCGAATGGAGGGAGGATTCACAGGAAGCATCCTAAAAAACATCCACCAGCGGGGAGGTACGGTACAGTTCGGCTCTGACGGAGGCCTTGGAGAGCTTAAGAGGCTGTAATGCTTTTCAAGAACTTTAAGTCATTCCTGCTCCGGTGTCAGATCACAAAGTGAGAGCAGTTGGCAGCTGAGAGTTTACTCCACAGAGAAGCCCTTGTCTGAGCTTAAGCCAATTTGTTTGGCACGTCCAGGTCGGTCTGTTTACGGGGTGTGATGGCCTTGAAGCTATTTAGCCGCAATGTTCTCCAGCAGCAGGATACCTGGGAGGGTCACACCTGTATAGGAGCTTACAACCTTAAAACTATTACTGATGACATGCCATTTGTGTAACTTCACACCTATTTTTCACATTTTATGGCACCCCCTAGTGGTGGATTTGAATTAAATGGTCAGGGTATGTTTCAAGTACCTGCATGAACATAACCTGCAAGTTTTGTGATGATCGGCAGGCCCCTTCTGAAGCTCATTAGTCAATATCAGGAAAACTAAATAAGATATCAATAATCTGTATGCAACTTTTGATCAGCTTCATTCGATGTCGAAAATGACTTCAGTTGTTTAGCTTTGTTTGTAGAGCACATTGAGCCTGACTTCCAATTTCAAGTCAGTGACGTTCGGTGTGTCACATTTCCAAATGCATCCACGTGATTTTGGGCTTCAATTACAGCGCCACCATCTGGCCGATATGGCTCATATTTTTTAGGAAGCACCAGTTATTTTGCCAAGTTTCATATTTCTTAGCCTGTTCTGGACTTCAAACCCTAATAACTTCCACCAGGCTGATTATTTGTAGATTCAATTACTGAATCCTCACAGTCTATACTTTGATCTCTTAACGTCTACAGGAAGTCTGCTTGAGGCACCTTGCGGATGTGATGAATCTGTGGATTTGGACATTTGGACAGCCCTTGGCACTCACAGACGTCTCTGGGAATACTTTACCTTCTGCCTGTCAAATCAAATAAGGCGGAAAGAGCTTTAGGGCCTGAATACTGGACTTGATCAGGTGGACACAAACTCGACTCCAGTTGGATGATTTTGCTGCTCTTGGATGTGGAAATACGCAGCTGTTTTTATTACGCGTTCTCCATAACAACTTCATTATGTGATAATATGTCAGAACGCATTATTGTCTTAATGCAGGTTTAAGAGGTCATTTCATGGTGTTCTTCAGTTAGGGTAATTTAGCATTTTACATAGATAGATATAGAAACTTAAACACCTCTTTGGCAACAGCTGTACGTCTGCGTGGCATATGACCTATGCCATATTGCAGAGGTCGGATCCGCTAGTTAACAATACTGAGAGACTTCACTGCAAAATCGACTGTGAATTCATTGAACACACAAATTTTCTTGGCAGTTTCCTGGTTAGAGCTGATTAGATCCATTCCCAGTGACTGAATTACGACTATCATTTTCAAGTTCTCAGGTGTCTGCACTGGAAACACAGAGTCCGCAGAAGCTTTGACAGTCACTAGAAGCACATTCATGGCCATCTGTAAATGTTTCTGTGTGATACTTGTGTTGTAAAGTCAGCTAAGATAGCAACACGCTAACAGAGCTAACCAGCCATGAGCAGCTCCTGTCAGCTTCTGTCAGTCCACTGGAGCTTTTACAGTCACTAGAAGCACATTCACGGCAAAGTTTCAGTGTGCAAAGTTTGGGATGATTTTGACATTTTCAAGCCATGAAATGCATATTTTCATAAATTAAATGTCAATATTGACACCAGCACTGATGTGTTTCATCATAATACAGTCATATAATTTACTTTACAGCTGTAAAAACAGTGTTAAAGTGTGGGGTCTCTCTTTAATGATTCATCCAGTACAATACAGATACATTGAGAATCAAACCCACAACCTTCGGATTACAGGGCAGTCTCTGTGCTGTCCAAACACGGCCGCCATGCGTTGGTTAAAGATCTCCTAAGAAGCGGCTTGTCCACTGTTAGGAGCATTATGGATTAGTTACAGTCTGCAGGCTGCAATAATTACCACAACAAACAAGAGACCTCTAAGCCGGGTACTTTTCTGCTCCACGTCCAGACTTTTCCAACCTGTAATTAGGATTTTACTCATTTCTTCCACCTCCCTCCTCTGCTCAAAATCCTGCTCCAAGATCCTCTGCCCTGATTCTCATCAACCTTATTTTTCCTCTCCTCAGTTTTACACCTTCCTCCTCCTCCTTTCACCTCCTCCTTCTCCCTCCAAGGTAATGAGCGATTTAAGTCGAGGAAAAACAAATCTTGGCGGGGCGAACAGATTGTTAGATGCTTGTTGACCTGTCAAAGCGAACTGAATTGTGGCACAGGATTGAAAATCTAAATCTGCATTAGAGGCTTTTGTTGGGCCTGAGGCGACTCGCTCTGCACGAAGGGGTCTTTATCTCACCGTGGAGAGGAGGGGACAACACGCCCTCCCTGCATTAAAAGCCTACACAAAGTCAATGCAATGTCAATGTTAGCGAGCAGCGGGTCCTTTATATAAGTTGCACTTTCATGTGGTTTTAGATGGATTTTCTACCGACTGATCTCAGCTCTTTTCAGCGCGATGCTGAATTCAAACTCAACAAAACCCATCGCAGCATTCAGGTCAAAGGCTTTAACTTTTGTCAAGTTAAAATCTTGCATTAAGGATGTTGTGAGTGACTCCTCAGTGATGCATTTTAGGGCTGCTCCAACTTTTAAGAATAGTTTAGTTGATGGACATTTTTTTTGGATTATAGCAGTAAAATCATCTCTGAAAAGTCATGTTTGAATTGCAAGATTACTTAATTCTGACTTTCAAGTCATAATTCAGATTTTTCTTCAGGGATTTTAACTCCAATTTATGACTTTAATCTAAAACTATTATGATTTCAATCCAAAATGATGAGTTTAATGTTATTTTTTAAGTCAGATTTTTTTATTAATTTTAATCCAAAATTAAAACTTTAATATTTTGAATTTAATCTAAAATGATGACTTCAATCTTGTGATTTGTACCTAGGACTGTCATTTTAAATTCAAAGTGTGACAAAACTATTACTTTAAATTCAAAATTAAGACTTTAATGTGATGACTTGAACTCAAAGTCATGTCTTCTCATACCTCATAATTTAAACCCCTAAGTTTATGACTTCCATTTTATGATTCATACGCAGGATTATGATTTAAATTCAAAATAATTACTTTAAATTCACGATTATCAAGACAATCCTAATTTTACAAAAAAAAGCTGCTAAAATTGTGATTTAATCTTAGAATTCAAATCTTTTTGTATTTTATTTATGATTCCAAAATGATGTTGTTGTGATCGGTTTCTGTCTCCACTAGCAGAGGTAAAAGACGCTGTACTGGAGGTCAAACACAGATGAAGGATTTAATCGTGTCTGCATGCATTGTTTGTTTGTTTATTTGCTTGTGCCAGTTGTTGTCATATGTGAAAGCATAAGGGTCGTTCAATACGGATAATCCTTTCTGCGGTTAATGCGGTGGCCCAGATTGCAGCACAGGTCACTGTCTAATAGATCAGATCAGTTTCCTAAACTGCGGCTCCCGACTCAAAATGGGTCATCACTTTGTGTCTGGGCAGACTTTCTTAAGGATGTACGGGAGCCTGAGAGGGAAAAACTTCTGAGTCACTCGCGTCAGTTCAGTTCAGTCGGAGTGTAGGAGTGCGAAAGAAAACATGTATTTCCGAAATAATACAAAAATACATACATATGTTTTTTTGTAAATTCAGATATGTTAATATCTCAAATAAAATGTGGAAAAGAGAAGAAGAATGATTTTTTGTTATTTTTATTTGTACTGTGAAATTAAAAGTAAAACGTACTTAATGAAGTATATTTCTGTCACTTACCTTAACTAAGTAAGTGTCAATTAAAATCACTAGTAAAAGTTGTTTAATCTAGTATGTTTCTTGACTTAAAATTTTAGTCCAAATAACGTGTTAAATTACAGTGTTTATAAACCCAAATTTAATCTAAAAAGTTTGACTTTATTCCAAAAGTGTGACTCTAATTTTAAGTTTTAAACTCAAAATCACAACATGAAGCCAAAATTATGATTATTAATTTTGATGAGAGGAAACGAGAGCAGAAAGTGTTAAAAAAAACTACCGCTACTGTACTATTACTGCAGCTACCTTCCCTTCTGTTAACACTACTAAAACCACCATCAGTACCCCCAGTAGTACTATTCATAATAATAATAATAATAATAATGTACAGCTTACTAATAAAGTAGGTACTTATCTATTATATAAACCCACCACCTTCCTCTTCTTTGTTTTTGGGACATTTAGCAACAATAAGATGAACAAAAAGTGCACAGATAAGCACACTGAAGTATTTTCTGCAGTACTACAGAGTTTATATAACCCTAAGAAGTACCAGCAGCACCATCAGAGGTGGGACGGGTGCTGTTACTGTGGTCATATGGCTGCAGGATAACACCCGGGAGATTAATTAAACTGATGCGTCCCAGAGGCGGTCCTGCTGATCAAATCAGTACAAAGACGCTTCTTACCAGATTAATAGCTACAACATTAAGCCATTAAAATCTTATCGCAGATTAATCATCTAACAAGGAGTCTATCAAGGAATTCATTCATTCACCAGGACCAGCTAAGTCCTGATTAGCATTAGCGGTCAGTCCCGATGACAGTCTGTCCAGACCAAACCCGACGACAGAACAAAACAACAGTGTGTTGATTATTAAAGTATTATTGTTCATTTGTGTCACAATTTATATCTTACATAATTTCTGCATGTCGAGTTGTTTCCAGAATAAATCCTGTGTCTTTGCTCTCTAAGCTTTACTTACATTTGATTTCAGCTTTTCTGCATTTTACTCTCTTCCTCTTACTCTAGTTCAACTTGCAGGAACTGAAACAGTTAACAGCATTAATTTGAGCCTTAACAATGTTTGTTTCTAGGACATCTGACCGTT
>NW_023340206.1:13038974-13043639 GCF_004916995.1 Morone saxatilis
GTTTCAGGAACAGGACAGTTTGATCTGAGTTTGGTGCGTTGAGCTGGACGAACTTACTGAGAATGAGCTGTCAATCAATATTTTACTCTAAATGGGACCATCAGTTACTACATTTCTTTACATAAACTCATTAGGAAACTGTTTACTGAGCTCATAAATCAAGTCAGAAGTCAGCTCATTTCTCCATTAGACTGTATGGTATCTGTGTTATTGCAGCCAATGGAGCTGTCCCCTGCTGGCCATTAGAGAGAATGCAGGTTTAAGACACTTCACAGACCCGGAAGCTCTGTTCGTTATATAAAGTGTAAATGGTTAGAATAGGAAATTGCAGTAATTGCATCATTTGCCACCTTTCTAGTTCTTGTTTTCCTCAGAATCCACCTTTTAATCTATCTTTTGCCATAAAAGGGGCCCTGAAGTCCCCTTTCTCCACGTGGGGAGGTGGGTGGGGAGGTTGGTGACTGCCAGAGCTATAAAACACACCTTACAGTCACTTTTGTGTGGCTTTGATCTGAGATTACTTTCATAGTCCTGAAGAATGCACAACGAAAATATCTCACTGTACATCTCTGCAGTTCCCTTCCGCTCTCTTCTTAACCTACAGTTCAACTGTAGCGGGCTTTGTTCATTCTGAAAACCGGCGTGAAACACAATTGAAAACTTGGCAACAGCATTGCAGATACATAGTAACTCAATCTGGACTGGCTGCTTTAAACTCTATCTTAGGCAAGGTGGCTTTTGTAAACCGTCAGACAATGGCGAGCTCTGTTGAAGGCACAGAGGTTGATTTTCACCTTTTAAGTGAGGACACCAGATACCTGCCTTTTCACTGTGTTTAGTTTGAGGACAAACTTTCTTTCTCAAGGCCTTTTTGAACATGAGCAGATGACGAAACATGACACAGGGTCAGCGAGCGTGCTCCAGTCATAGCTCCAGAAATATTGGAATCGCTCAAGAATTTCTCAGGCGATATTCCTTCTGTCCGTGCAGTTTTTCAAAAGCGGATTAGGGGCTGTGTGCTCGCCCCGAAGATCACCGCCAACACGTCCAACCCTGTAATTTGATCGGAGTAAAAACACGCTGAGCTGTCCACAGGACGGTTCAGATGTGGTTGAGATGCAACTAGTGTAACCACGGGATTAAAACACCACTTTGAACCACTTGTGCACTTCAAAACTGTCTGTCTTAAATAATTTCCTCTTTTATTGAGTCTTTTTTTCAGGCCTTTGGGAAAGAATTACTGGGGGGTTTTTTTGTTCATGAAATTGTCAGATGTGCGTCTGTTTTCTGACAAAAAGAGGAACAGAGAGAACTGAACCCTTAACCCCAGAAATGCCAAAGCCATTTTTGCCCCTTTGAGATAAACAAGACCTCAAACCTCAGGAAGATGTTTTAAATGTGAGAAATATCAAACCTGAGACACAATTTAAAAAAAAAGCTTCTTCAGTCAGCTCTCTTGGTGCAAAGATCTACAAATTAAAAACCACCAACAACATCTTTTGAAATACTGAGTTATGGTTTAAAGTTGGACGTTTCTTCCAGCGTGACCTCCGTGTCTCCTGGGAGTTAAAACTGAAAGACATAAGTGATGCGTCCATAAACGTCAGGAGACAGCATCTTCAAAGACCTTCTTTCCTCTTCATCAAGCCTTCCCTCTTTCTTTTAAATCCTTTACAATAACACACACACACCGCACCTCACATCAGTCAAACGGGGCTGAACAAAAAAAAAAAACGGCTTATCGGGGAAAAAGCGGATGTTTATTTTCACAGGTTGGCATGTGGTGCTGAAGGAGCCCCTCTGACATTTAAGAGAGGCAGCGGGCATCAAATATTGAGCAGCTGGAGGTGGTGTGAGCGTACCTGGTGACCTCTGAGCTGCAAGTGTCGACCAGAACCAAAGAGTGGACTGGAAGGAGGTCCAGTCACACTATCTGTCGTTCATCACTGTCCAGACTGAGAAGAGGGCTATCAACACGAGGAATTAGGGCTTCCTTTAATATTAACTTCCAAGGAAGTTAAATGTTTTTCTTACATGAACACACTGGTTGCAGTTTGTGTCTCAAGTGGACGAGAGGAGTCGAGAGGAGTCAGGGTTCAATAAGAGAGAGGAAACAAATCTTTGATACCTAGTTTTGAGCCATTTATTATCTAATGATATTGAATGCATAACATAGTGGCTGGAAACGCCGGGAAAACAGTTGCTTTCTTTCAAGTAATGCACAAACATAGGGAGGATATCGTCTTTTAGCACTGACGTACATCCACTGTGTATTTACAGCTTCAGACTCACGCCTGTGTTATGCGGTGCTGATATGGTATAATGCCAGAAACGGGCTGCGATAACTAAAAGGGGAAGACAAATTTGGTCGGAAATCAGGAGAAAAAGGGCAAGTTGCATTGATTTTCCGTGCAGAAATGTACTCTGATCTGCAGTCAACTTACACACATCCCAAATATTCATGCTGGGCTTCCTGCTCTGCGCCCAGCATTTCGTCCATTTGCCCTCAGTCTTGTACAGTAAAGCACTTGGGGTCCAACTAAAAGCCCTTCATGAATAAATTGAAGTTACTGTAATTTCACTTCAGCTCTTTCGAGTCAGTCGGGTGGAGAAACGAGGGCGCGCCGCCGGCTCACTGAGGAGATGTTCCTGCTTTCCCACCTGCCACTGGAAAAATACATCAATCTGTATTTACATCCGGCTAATTGACGGTGTGTCTGTCCTACTCCCACGCCATTTTCACAGAGCTCATCCCTTAATTTATAGAGGTATGGAGCTCATTAGGGACGGCCTTTTTTGTGTGGCTGGGGAAGGACGGCGTGGATGTGTTTAAGTGGTGGAAACAAACAAACAGATTTCAGGAGAGACAAAAAGAAGAAGTAGCGATTAAAAGATGCTTCAGCTATTCTGCAGACACACATCATAAGGGCAGCGGTGTCTGTGACAGGTTAGTGGGACTACCGACGTGCTGCTAATCAGCTTTATTACTAAAACCAATCAGTGGGGATCAGACATGCCAGCTGTCTGCACTACAGGATGATTATTGCAGGGTTTCATATCACAGAGCTCGGGGTAGGACTTATGACACACAGCTGAATCATTCCTAAACAGTGTGGCGACAGCAGTGGACGACCTCCGGCAGCATCGGCGGTTGCGGCAGGTGTAGCGGAACGGAGAAGTGAACGCTGCCGTGAAACCCCGCAGACGAGCGTGAGACATCAGATCATCACTGTAAGTGGGACTCTGATGGAGCGATGACAGTGGCTGCCACCTGTAATCTGTTGGTGGATTAAAAGATTCATTAGCTGATTAGCGTAAATTGATTAAGAGCGCAAATGAAAACAAAAGGAAGCTCTTTAATGGCCCCCCGGGGGGCATAAGCAACTTGAGCACAGACTTAACCTAGATTCTGCTTTGTCAAGGTTTGGTCCAGATCGAAGGCACTGAAACTTTTGGCGGGAGAGAATGGAGACAGCTAACGAGATAATTTAATGACTTGTCTTTCTTGAAATATTTGGGAATTAAGAAGCTATTTTGTGGGACATATTTCCTCAAACAGAGGTATTTTGGGCTTCACCTAAACCAGATCAGTTCATTTAACTCAAAGAAATGCTGAAATTTATCACAGAAACAAGTTGAGCTAATGTTAACAGCAGTTCTGCTAAGTCTAAGTATTATCTGTTAAAATAGTCATACTACAGTGAATATAAACTTGAATTCAGACAAAGGTTTCTAAAAAGCAATTGTTTAAGAACCAGAGCCAATTTGGTGGAAAAACGCCTGGAGAGAAACGTCAAGAATACAGTAAAATGTAAGACAACTTTATCATCGACATAAGTGGAAAACTGTCCCACATCAGGAACAAGGGTCAGAAAACCGACAATTAAGTCGTAATAAAGTGGCATTCTCCTTGAAGTCCATGAAATAAACGTCCTTTCAAACTACTTCAGGCTGGTTGTTTGCAGCTGTCGCTACCGCAGCCACGGGGGGAACCCATCAGCCTCGAAAACACCACAGGAAAACAAAGTCAAAATATACCTCGAACGTCTTTGATGTAAGCCAAAACCCTCATGTTCTCTCCATGTTCAGACATGGCTTCATTCAACACCGCAGCATATAACTGCACGCCAGCGACGTAAACACCCTCTCGCTGCCTCTCTGAACATTCGCTAATGACTCCCATGCAGTGCTGCGGTGGTGATGGAGGTTCAGACGGAGTTCAAGCCACACATTCGCCACATGTTTGAAGCACGCTCACCCCCCCCCAACATCACCATCGTGAGGGCTCAGAGACGACGTGGTGGTGAAGTCCCTCCAATCTGGGACCACATGTGTCCTGGATGGCCTCAGATTGGATCCCACAGGAGTTTTCTCGCCTCAGTCTAAAACTTCTTGTGTCTGAGCCACGTTCCTGTATCCGTAAAGACAAAACATGAAGCGCAACTAAACTTTTTCTCCCTTTCAACCCTTCTGTTATGCTTTTCTAAAGTCTAAACACAAAAAGCTCGCAAAGCATCTGACACACAGAGACATGCAGAACGTGGCAAAGGTCAGTTGGGCTCAATGTCAAGACAGTAAAAACTGGATTTAAACAGCAGAAACCTGCTTTGAACTCCACTGAAATTGACGTTTATTGTATGGTGTCCCCTTTGTGCCTGCGTCAGT
>NW_023340206.1:13043662-13057365 GCF_004916995.1 Morone saxatilis
GTTGTCTGCCAGAAGCTGTCATTGACTTTTTATCCGGTTTGAAGCCCATTTTTACCATCCACTGCTCAGATCTTGGTGCTTTTTAATTCTAGATCTGATATATGATCCCCTCGCAGCAGAACTTACATTGTATATTTAATTTTTAATGAAACGTTTTATTTATTTACTTTAACCTAGAATAAAAGTTACAAAATCTTTCTACACACATTCTAGTTTTGTGCATACATGTGTTGGTCCTTTTATCTGACTGTTTTATTACCTTGGCTTTGGGTAAAACACTTTGTAATCTTATTTTACAAAGTGATATATAAATAAGATTATTATATATTACATTTCTGTTTGAGTTTTGTCCTGCGTTGACTTCCAAGACATTCCTTATTGATACAAACCAGACACAGAATGCTGTACATATTTTTATAAAGGGAGTCCAAAAATAAAGAATTCACATAACTTAAATAACACTTGCAATAGAGACAGTTCATTACTAATAACACATGTAACATACAAGAGAAAGTAGTCTAAAAAGTCCTCTATATTCTGTATCTGCTTTATCCAAAGCACCACTGAAGTTAAATCAAGTTTACACTGGAAGAAATATTCAGATCTCATCTTTCTTTATGGTTCGAGAATAAATCAAACGTCTCATTATTTAGAATGACAAATCCGACCTCTTTGGGATCTTGACTAAATGATTAAATAAAATGTTCTGGGGCTTTGATGAACTTAAGTTGCGCATGTGGCTGAGGAGGTTAATAAAATTGAACAATAAATAACCAATTTAGAAACAATTCCTCTTTGCCATATGTGTAAAAAAATTATTCATTCAAAGCTGCGGTCAATTTCGTGCGAGGGTCCAACGCCACGGCGGAGAACAGTGGGTGAGACGAGGAGGACGACAGGCTGAGACGAGGTGATGTATGAGATCAAGGAGATCCAATTTGTCTGCAACAGTGCGTGGCTGTGTGAGCGACACAGCTGGACTCTGTTAAGCATGCGCCACCTCAAACGGACCTGCGGTTTCTGCCTTGGACACAAAAAGCCAGCACATAAAAGGATCATCTGCGCTCTCACAGAGATGCGTTTCCTCACTCTCACTGCTCAGATCTGTTTTAAACGCTGCCGCTCCTGACGTCGTGCGTGCAAAAAAAAAAAGGAAAAGAGGAAAGAGTCACCAAAACGCATCAACAATAAACAACTTTCCAACAGGACTGGAGCAGAGGACGATGCTCGAGCTGCAGTCTCAAGGCAAAAACAAATAGTGCCCTCTAAGGTGCCCTGCTAGTGGAGTAAAAGTACCTTGAAGGTTCCCTTCTAGTGGAGAAAACGTGCCCTCTAAGGTGCCCTTCTAGTGGAGAAAAATTGCCTTTAAGGTGCCCTTCTAGTGGAGAAACGTGCCTTTAAGGTGCCCTCTGCAGCAGATGATGGAAACACTCTTCAATTAGCATCTTTTTGTTGACATTTCTGGAAATATACAAGAAACTTGTGCAACATTTACAAATGTCTATAAAAGGGTGTTTTCAGTGTGACTCGTCATCATCTGTCACTCAACAAACAGACGCCGACGCAGGTTTGCTCAGAGAAAAACTACACGGCTGAGTTGCGACACAACTGTGACACACTGCAAATTATCCAGAGGTTGAGCAACGCTGGCACATTTACTGTAACTGTCGACTTACCGCGGTGACACAATATGAGGAACGAGCACCTATCGGATGAATGCGAACCTGTTACTTCATTTACAAAACTGCGTATTCTGGAGACAGAAACAGACCTTCCCCTCACTCCTCCCTCGTCTTCTCTCTCTACTTTTCTCCTTTCTCCTCTTCCTCTCTGCACCCCCCACCCTCCACCTCCCTCCCTCTGTAGCAGATGGACATATAGTGTCCCCCCTCCCTGCCTTCCTCCCTCCTCCTCCTCTATCTGCATTGTCTCACTAGACTCTTTAGAGAGATAAGCCTCACGGATTTCTACGCACGCCAACCTCGTGAACTTGACCCCTGGACAAATTCATCAAAGGAAAAGCCCGGTCCTTCCTCCCCCCTTCCTCCCCCTGCTTGTTTTGTTTTCCTTTTAATTACTTTGTTGATTATATTCAGAATTTTAAACTGATTATTAATCAATTGTCTGTGTTTTTTTAGTTGTTTTTTTTTAACAAGATGTAATCAAATTTCAAGTCAAGAGAATTTAAAATATAGAAAATATAAAGAAAAAGCACAATTAAAGAACAAGTTAACAGTATAATATAATAAAAGATTGTGAAAAAGCCGTGGTTACGCAGTAGGAAAGAGGTGCATAGATGTAAGAAATATCACCATCCTGCAGCCCGTTAATGTCAAAGGATGTTTGATGTTTATAATTATGTCCTGCTCTGATTATTATAATTATACTGCAGGAACAAGCTGATAATAAACATTTTAATGCCTCATGGGCGTCACTTCAAGTGGAAAAAATAAAGAAATTACACATGCAAACCACCAGCTTATCTGGCTGATACACGCTCTGTTTAATGGTGGACTGCTAATAAAGTGCATAAATAAATAAATGAAGAAGTTGAGAAAATCCCGCAAAGATTAATAATAATTTTAACTGAAACATTACTAAATTAAATTAAAAGTGTTTAATTCTCAAAAATGTGTTTCTGGTGTTTAATTATAATAATTATCATCCACTGAAATCACATTTGTTTATCTGAATAACAACTTATCATAAGATGATGGAGAGAGGAGGAGGAGGAGGAAGATCAGGAGGAGAGGAGGAGAGGAGGAGGTGTAGAAGAGCAGGAAGACTGGAGGAGGACTGGAGGAAGAGGACTGGAGGAGGAGACAGCAGGATGGTTGAGGAGGAGAGGAAGATGAGGAGAATGGGGATCGAAAGATGAAGAAGAAGAGGAGGGGAAGAACTAGAAGGTGAAGGAAGAGGAGAAAGAAGAGAGGAGAAGATGGATAAGAGAGGTAGATACACTGGAGAGGAGGAGGTGAAGAAGAGCAGGAAGAGGAGCAGGGGAACGAAGAAAAGAAGGAGACAGCGGAGGAGGAGAAGAGGATGAGGAGGATGTAAAGTTGTTGGCAGTGGGGTGAGATGAGTCCACAACGCCCTGAACTTTGCTTCACAGGCTGCGTCAGTGTAAATCTGAAGGACTGTGAGAACCTGCAGCTCCGGTGTTTTATCACCCCGAACTGTTTTGGTCCCGAACAGCATCAACACCGATTATCAGCCTAAATCCTCTGGAAATGTTTGTTGAGACGGGCAGTAAATCCTGCCGCTCCGTGTGCAGGATGTGAGAAACCTGCGGGCTGTGACCCCCTTCAACACGAAAGATCTGGGTTATCTGGCACCGTCTTGTACAAACTATTAAACTCAAGCCAGAGTTCGGGGCCAAAAACTTTAATCCAGAGAAACATCCCTGGTTCTGCTGAGAGAGGAGACAAGGATTGTTAAAGGATTTAGTGTTCGATTCCTGGAAAAGATGTTTGTTTTTAAGATCTTGAGGCCTCAGCATGAGATTTGTTTGACGTCTCATTGTCAGAAAATTGGTTTCATTCGGTGCCGGACTACTACAGCTACAGTGACGTGTTCTTCTTGCTCGTTTCTTGTTAAATCTGAAAACGTTCTCATCATTTTCACTGATTATTTTGTCAATATTATGTGTTGCTTGAAACACACACATGAAACAGAAATCAGAGAGCGCAGCAATTGGCACCAAATGTGTGCCGGTTCTGAGCCGATTACGGCTGCCATTTTCAAGTCTTGTGTTTGAATTTTTCTGATATTTTAGTGTTTTTTGTTTCAATAATCCATATCTTTTTTTTGCCATTTGTGTCTTTTGTTCACTGACTTTTTAACACATATTGTTTTCTTTAGTGTTGATATTTGCACAAAAAATTTTCATCCCATTTGGTTTTTATTTTGCCCATTTTTAAGTTTTTAAGACATTTGTCTGACAGTTTGCTGTCGTTCGGCTGTCGTTTGGTTCGGTGATTCACGCATCGGGGAAATTCTTGCAAGACATCTATTCCCAAAACTTGTCAGGATGTAGAAATTTTATATATTTTATAAATTGAAGACTGCACGCCAATACATTGGTTTAGTCTTTCTTCCATTGTTCAAATGTTTGCTGGGCTCCTGAAAATGAGACCTTCAGGAACTCTTCTGTAAACAGTAAGATCAGTTTTAGAGTTCAATCAGCTCCAGAAGTTCAATAACAGCCAGAGACCAAATGAAAATTTGAGCTGAGCTGAGGTTACTTCCCATAAAAAATGGCCTTACATCGTCATCAGGAAATTGTTTCGTCAGTCACTTCACACGACAGAAACCTCAGTGCTGAATCACAGCAGCAAAAAAGGAAGGACAGAGTTTTTTAAATAATGACACCACTCAAAAACACATCCAGGAACATGTAAATTAATGAAATGTCCAAACTGTGGAAAGAACAGACACCTTCTCCTCCACCTCCGTGTCCTCCCAGATAATCCTCAACGTCAGAAGTGAAGCAACCACGTTACACAGATCTCAGCAACCTAATTGCACGTAGCCTAAAACCTTGTCAGCGGCGCCGTTAAAAGTGATCCATGGGGTGAGTCGTGGTAGAAGCCGGTCCTTCCCCTATACCGAAACGGAGGTTGAGGCCCGAGCGTGCTGCTCGCAATCGGGCCCCCGTCCGGTTTTTAAGAGGTGCTGACTGACGGACTGTTACAGGAGGAATGCCTGCCGCAGCTGCCCACTAGTCAAAAGGGAACCAGGCCCTCTCAAGTCCACCTCAAACCCCCCAGCGAGGCGCCCGGCCCTTCATTTAATCCCCTCTCTCAAACCTGACGCCCGAAACCTCAAAGCAGAATCCATTGTCCTTCAGTCCCAACGTCGCTACCCTCCCCACTTCAAACCGTCGCGTTACCTCTCGGCAGCTAAACTCCTCGACCGATGTTAATTTGATTGAGTGGGAAGTTGTGCGAGACAAGTGGCCTCGACTGTGATCTCTCGATGAAATGAAAAATGACCTTTTCACCTCGTCAAGAGAATTCACTGCTCAAGAAGAAAGTGTCAAAATCTGTCAGTGCAGTCAGAATATGTCGACCTTTATCTGAAACATTATTATACTATTATCCTAAAATCTGCATCTTCACACTAATCGATCTTTGTCCTTCCCAATTTATGCAAATCCAACACTGTTTATGGACCCTGTATGCAGAAATATTCAAATATACTCGGCCACAATAACACCACATGCAACAAAAATGCACGTTTTTTGCCCTAAAACTGCAGGTGGTCTGCAAAGGTGAGACCGACCCATAGAACCTTTTTTTTATTCAGATATCTTCAGGTCAGAGGTCAAGGGATCCCTTTGAAAATGGCCATGCCAGTTTTCCATGTAGCCTAACTTTTGAGCGTTATTTAGTCTTCAGCCATACAGCTGATACATTTTATAAATATGAATATTTTAGAAACCCCCACAAAATTAAGTGGTGCTCATGTCTTATTAAAAGCGCTGAGCTCCCCTGTAGTTGGCAACCTTCCGCTGCAGGATTTTGAGGGCTTTTTTGGGATTGTTGGGCCCTAAAATGTCTGATTTGGGGGCAGCCTGAGAAATAATTCATTAAAAATGGAAGGCAACTTGTTCCAGTCAGAATAAAATTACTGTTTTGAGGGTCAGTGAGAGACAACATGTCTGTATTTTCAACACTAAAAATGAGGAAGTGAGTTTGGTGAAGCATTTTGTGCAGGAAACTACAATAATCACTCAAATGTGTGGAAAGGTTGAATCGAAGGCTGCACAGAGATTAGTTAATTTAATTGTTGCAATGGCAGCTTTCTGGAGTGACTGCAATGTGCTATTTGTGCAATGCATTTCTATTTTCTGCATCTTTATCGTCATCTCTAACTTTTGAGTAAACTGAGCTATTACTGATGTATGACTGTGACTCTGATTCACTTTAATAGACATACTGTTGTTCTTGCCATCACCACTGAACTGTGACAGCCCAATATCATTAACTTCAGATCAGCAAATGTCCCCAGTGAGCTTGAAAGCCGTGGTATAGTTTGCACAATGTATTGCCTGGATTCTGAGTATTTAAAGCAACCAATCTTCCTTTTTCCTACAAAAGGACATTTTGCAGTGGTGATTTAACCACAGACACTCTCCATCTAAATTAAAGAAGCGAAACTCTGGTGAAATGCACTTTCCTGGTGACTTCCAGGATCTTTTCCCCACAAAAAACCTCCATTAACTTTTAATGCTTTCCTAAAAGTTCTTGCTCACTCATCAGGCATTCTCGCAGCTTGGACCCTTGTATCTGTCTTGCAGCTGGGACCGTAATCTAAACCCCAGCACTCGCTCTGAGCTGACCTGGATAATCAGCTAAACGCTTAAAATGCAGAAATGTCAGCCCTTAAAAAACTGGAGCTCCCGGGCATCCACACGCCCTGCTGGAACTCGCTCTGTTTACAGCGTTAAGTTTACAACATCCGAAGCCAAAAAATACTTGACATTCTTATCTTGGCCATTCGGATCCTGATCTGAGGGGAGCTGAGTGCATCTGCATGTCCGCGCCACCTCATCATTCCTGCCTGGGCCCAAACACATGTTTCCCTTTTAAAGTCACTCTGGAGCGGAACATTTGTACGTTTAGCATCAACATTTTGACAGGCTGCTCTGTGAATCTCTGCCAGCCCTCCCGGGAGGCGCAGTAGAAGCGCCGGCAGCCCTGCGGCCAGGCCAGCTCCGCCACTCGATGAGGAGAGGTCACGGAGGGTCGTGGGTAAAATAAGCAGAGGGAGGGGTCTCTGTTTCTGTAAAAATGACCATAAAGAACGAGTACGGGACATAAAAAATCTAGTGTAAACAGACGGGATGTGGGTCGGCTGTCTCTTCACTTTTAAGAGCCTCAGGTCAATTTTTCTCAAGTTCAACTATAAAACAGATTCATTTCATACTTTAAAAGCCACTTAAACTTTTAATATTATGACTATGTTCAAATGCACATCTGGAATATGAGATCGTGTGTGACCAGGCGGAGCTGCCAGAGTCGAAACCAACATGGCCACGGCGTCACGATAGCTTCACAACCCGTTCACTCAATGGCAATAAAAAGAGATTAATACATAAATATTATGTACAACTAATAAAAATAATGTTGGGGTTAGCTAATATTTTAGGATAAATGCAATATAATTAAGATGTTACATGTATTCCACTGATGGATACCGGTGTACAATACTCAGAGAATGAGGGGGTCAATGTGGGCCCATAGCTAGGGCCTCCTTGCATGTTAATCCGACCCTGATCAGCTCCCTGTCCAACCCTGCGCCTGTCTCACTGACAGTGTTGTTATCTTTCAAAGGACAAATAAAAGAGACGTCTCCTTTAACTGGTTTCCAAAAGAACGGTAAAAAGTTCATCAGGTCAAAGGTCGTTGCAGAAGAAGTGATGAAGAGCACTGCGCGTCACGTTCTTTGCTCACAAACATCCAATATAACTGCATCTTTAACACAATAAGCCAACATTTTAAAGCTTTACGACTGCTTTAGATGCCATAAAGTACCGACACTGAGGTTTAAAAAAAAACCCAGCAGGTTCTTCTGCTCCATCCTCTCACGTCTGGATAACACTCAAGTCCACGTCCAAGGCTACCGGGGGAAGGGGGCAGGGGGGTGTCCAAACAAGGCAGACGAGTAACCTGAGAGCGCTGACCTGGGCGACGGGCTGTATCGAAGGGGAAGATCAGCTCTTATCGGGGGTTATCGTTCCTGATCTCTGGACCTTTTCCAGCTCTGCTTGACCCCGCGACCTCGCCGCAGCCCTTTATGTGCCGACACTTTTTTTTCCTCCTCCTGTGTTTGCAGAGTGCTTTTAGACGACCAGACAAGGTGTGTGAGGATGTGTTTGTGTGCGTTAGGTAAGGATATCGAGAGGCTCTTATTAATATCATCAATGTTACACACTGGACCTTTTACAGACTTCACCAGGCGACGCAAACATTAGGGGTTTCATTGTTGTTTGATATGGACAAAAACTGTTTAATTGTATTTTAGTTGTGTGATTTGTGATATGTAAGTATATTAAAAGTATATTTATATGAAAAGTTTCAACATTTTAAATAGTTATGTTGCGTAATATGATGTAATACAAGTAATAAACTTAAACAGTTAGTTAAACTGATTACATTGAACATTTTTAACTTTACTGCCCCTTTTAAGTTTGCTCCATATCCTTTTCCTGAAGGTGGGTGCTTGGATTTCCAGTTTTGCTGCAGTTGTTATTAAGAAAATATTAGTTTCTTTCCCCAAAAACATATATTTGTAAGGTGTTCCCAGGTAGTGAAACCGGCAGCCCTTCACCCACCCTCCACCCTGAACTCACAGTATACATGGGAACAGTATCTGTCTTTCTATATCTATATCTCAAGGTCCTGACGGGATGAAAATCCAATAGGTGGCTTTTGATAAAAGTCCAGGTGTCAGGCGAGCAGGGCACTCAATCGGTGGGAGTTCATATACAAAACCAGGCTGAGGAAGAGTTGTTTCTGCTTTTTGGGGCTTTTATTTACACTCGGAGGGTTTAGTTGACATTCTAACTTACATTCACAGCGACGGAAGAAGGGGTCCATTGTTTTTCTAATCAGTGCGACTCAAGGCTTTTTTTTTTTTTTACTTTCCTTGCGGTCACAAGGTCACACCGCCCGCCAACTGATTCTGACTACTGCAGAGCTGAAACAATAGAAAATGTACACAGGTTCACTGATGCAGTTCATTTTAAGCCTGGTTAAAACCAACAGCGGTAAACAAAGCAGCCAAAACACGGCAACAAGTCTGCAGTTGTTTACCTCCACTGGCTTGTGACTGCTTAAAATGAATCATACCTTTCAGAGGTCTGAGGGGGTAAAATTATCCGGTTATTTCCATGAAATAAGCAAAGATTAAAGGAACTACTGAAAAAACAAATATCATTTTGTGTAACATAAATATTCCGATCCTGTTTATTGTCATACAGCCTGGATTTATTAGCATGCAACCAAAAAACTGCTTGGGAACTGTGGCAGATAATTGTGATAAAATGTGTATTTAATTTTATATGACATAGCTTAGTTTAGGTTGTTAGCATGCTAACATTTGTTATTTCGTAAGTCCCGCTCTTTTTGGAACCTCCCTATATGCTAAGCTAATCTATGTTAAAATACAAACACATCTTAAATAAGAGTAATAGCGACATATTTAGCTAACATTTGCTAACTGACCCTTCCTAAGTTCCGAGCCTTTGAGAACCTCAGTGAACTTCCTTCATTATAAATGTTATGACAATCTATGCAACATTATGGACCCCTACATTGTGTATGGGCCCCTGCTGACATCCACAATGCATTCTGGTATCAAGAACAGGTTGAAACATGTTTAAAAATCATGTTTAGACTCAATAGCAGAGAAAAATAATAGATAGGAAGACGTTTTTTGCAGTGTAGATGAAGTTATAATCAGCTCAGATGCTGGAGTTGACATAATGTATACGTTGTTATGGCATACACAGCGTTTGAGGTGTTGGGGAGACTCTTTCATCCCTGAACCTTTCATATCATATGTCACAAAGCTCAGTCTAAGCCGGCACAGTGATAAGGTCAAACAGCAGCTTATCACGCTCCTAAAAAAAATAAAAAAACCTCTGTGACCTTTACACCCCGGAGCACAGAGCCACCAATCAGGAAGCTCCAGGCCTCGCTTCTCCCTCTGGTTCAACGGTGTGACGAGGGGGCGGGCCGCCGGTGGCCAGACGTCGATGACATGTCAGAGCGGCGTGTCGCAGACGCACCAGAGCGCCACTTGTCATCAAATGCATCTATCTGAGAGTGGGGACGAGAGGGCCGGGTCGCATGGCACCAGAGTTCAAAGTGACCCCTGTGTGATTGTGATTCATCACCGCCGCCAGCGTGGGAACAGAAGAAAGAGATGAGGGGAGAGAGGAAACAAAGGAAACCAACTGACCTTTTCCTCCACACATACACACACTGCTACAGACCCATTCATAAACACCTACGTCAACAGCCTACAGCCATGCTGGTCGCCCCTACAGGCTACAATGCTCATTACACCGCAAAATATAAAGAAACACTGATGATATTCTCAGAGATTAAAGTTTGTACTGAAAAGGTTCATCCTCAGGCAGATGCCTCATTTATTTAGATTGATTTAAAATTGGGATGCAAACATCTCATCATCAAGTCATTTGGGTCTTAAAAGTTTCCTTCTTCTGGATTCTAGTGCAACAACCAACCATATTTCTTTCGAGTTTCAAGGAACAAACATGGAAATAGGGGCAGAAAAAGATGTTTAAAATCCAAAGGGAAGACATATTTCGATTGAGTTTCTGTGGTTTAAACACGCTAAAAAAAATCTCCTTATAAGGTTTTTGTCAGTAATGAGTATTTGGAGTTTTAAATTCTTGCCACAAGTGGAAAAAGATCCCTGTTAGATTAAAACTTTACTCTGTTAAATCAAATTTATTGGGAGCTATCAGTGCACATCTTCTGTATGACTCAATTATTTACAGAATAGTCTTCAATAGTTGATTTCTATTGAAAACTCTCTTTAATATGGTTGTCTGAGAGTCTCTTATAGACACAAATGAATAGATCAGATGGGGTTATCCTGCAGCGTGGATCAAAGTGATGGTCAAGGGGAAATAGGTTTCAATGGTTTAGAAAAAAGGTCAGGGGTCACCTAAATCACCATTTGTTTTACTTTACTCTGGACTTCGCTCTGGATCAAAGAGCATCGACCAAGACACAGTTCATCTTGTATTTGATATTTTTATCTGTCTATGTTCCCCGTCATCGCCTGTCCATCCAATATGTCCGCTCTTAAGTCAGGAATGTATATCGCCTTGATACTTATTACAATCTATTTCTCAGCTCGCGCTCCCCAGCTGCCTCATTTCCTCGTTCCCAGATGGAGACGAATTCTAGCCTCCGCCTGCAGCCGCAAAACGCATATCAAACCACAAACGATGCCGTCGGCGCAAACGGTCGCCCGAGCTCTCGGCTGTATCGAGGGTTTTAATGAAAGTTGGAACGGGGTGTCAGAGGGGGTTCAGAGGAAATGCCTTGATCTGCGAGGCCTGCGCTGAATTACGGGCTGGGGTCGGACGCATCTGGTGCCTGAAACAGACAAGTTTTTCCCCCTGGCCTGAGACTGCACGCGGCCAACTTCTGCAGACGTCCAGATGGACGGATGATGCCGGCTCTTCTCGCCTTACACAAACATGTGCGCTCCGCTTTATTGGATGACATTTTTCAGACAGAGATTCCTCTCGTGGGGCTGGAATGCGGAGGAAGCCGGGTCACGAGCTTCCACCAAAACGAGACAAGACAGTTGAGCTGCTAACGGGACAGCTGCGAGGTCAAGTGTTTCCCAGATTTAAAGTGCACATGATCGTTCTTGAGGCAAATCAAACTTGTGATGGCGGTCCAGGCGTCGCTGTGAGTTGAGTTGAGTGTGTATATAATATGTCTTTATTTAGAGAACACATGATTCAGCAGTGAAGCTCCTTTATTGGAAACACTCAAAAGAGAGAACATTTCCCACTCATGAGTGCTTGTGGGTTGTTTGAGGAGAACACGGTGCTTCCTCATTTCAGATGTCATGATTCATAACAGAGACGTTATTACTGACCAGGAGCTGAGCTGTTGTTTGTAATCCAGCAGAGAATCAGGCTGTCGAGGGAGGACTTCAGACCCAAAATATTTGCGGTCTGCTGCCAGTGGTTCCTAATTATTCCCATATTAATGTTCGGTTGCACTAAATCTTTCCTCCACTCATCGCGCTTTTCTCTGTTTCCTTGTGGTCGTCTGTCATTTGTTGTCAGGGCACTATGACCCTTGACCTTCACATGCTTCACTACAAATTGCTTGTAACAATGGCGACTGAAGAGTTTAATCCGTGGTTAGAGTCTGTATCATCTGAGAGGCCAACAGTGAACTCAACGGTAAACTCAGATCCTCAAACTGCCAACAAATATTCACTAAAAACAGTGTTACAACCAACCTGGAAAACCTGGAAAATTAAAAGTGTTGCACAGGGGGCAGATGCATTGATCAGATAAGATAAGACTCAACCACGACCGCCTGTGGGTTTTTATACATTTGGAAATCTGCGTGTAAAGTGGCTCCTGGTCCTTTGATCACATTGGGCCATCCTCCCTGTTACTGAACACAGTCCGCATCTTGAGCTAAAGCCATAGTAACAGCCAAAACGTCCCTTAGTCCCCAGTATTTTCCTAACATTTCCATCCAGGTGACATCTGCCTGTGATAACGCACCTGAAGCTAATCCTAAAACGACCATCCTGCCACTTAAATATGATTAGACTCTCACAGAAACACACACCTTCCTCTCCCTTCTCACGTTCCCCCTCCAGTCATGTTACAGTCAAGACAAAGACTGGAAATATCATTGAGCTTAACGTCGGTACGATCAGCCGCCAGCTGAACAAAAGCTGAAACTGACACATGGCTGGCCGGGGGCAGAGCAGGCGCCAGTAGGAGCGCCACGGGCCAACCAAGAGGTATCTTACCCCGAGGGTGGCGTGGAGCCATACGTCATCATAACTGTGACCTTTAGGGAGGCGGAGACATTAAACTGAGACTACAAAAACACAACTTTATCAGTGATATTGTAGCTGCCGTTAGCGTGCAACCAAACGGGGCTCAGCAGCCTCCCAGTGAACACAACCTCCAAGAGACAGACGGAGGACAGTTGATGACAGCAGTACCGAGGTGATTTATATGATTGTTGCTAAAAGAAGCAAACTGTTGCCAATGCTAACGTAAGATGTCGTTAGCCAGTTAGCTTGTGCAACTAAAAACTTACTTTATTACCTGTTGTCAAACTGTCCTCTGTCAGCATCAGTTGCTGCATTCAGCCCTGGTTTGGCCGTGCTGTTCACTGGGAGCCACCAGTCTGCTGGACTCGGTTAGCTAATGAGTCTGCTACAGCTGCTGGACTGGGGAGGTAATCTGTAGAAGCAAACAGCTCTCTGATTTCTGTTTCATGTGGACTTTAATCGACTCATCGATGCAGCCTTTACATTACACATGGCAAAGGCTCATCACAAACAGAAACTGATGACACGTCAATGACACTATATCTGGAGCAATTTGGTTTGGTTCAGTATTTTGCTGAAGGACACTTTGACATGCAGCGGGAGGAGCCGGGATCAAACCACCAACCTTTTGTTTAGCAGACAACCCACTCTGCCTCCTGAGCCACAAGTTGTGTTATGTCTGTAATGTAATTCTTTTCTTCAACACTAGCCACAGTCTTGATAATCAGATAGAGGTTTTTACAGGACGGTTTGTGTGTTTGGAGGGTTGCAGTGATCAAGGTAAGACGGCGTTCTGCTGTGGATTAATTGCACTCAGTGCAGTTAATTGTATTGCTGTGTTGTTGTGCCCTTTATGGCTGATCATTAGAGCTGAGGGAAATGTAACATCAGTGACGTAAACATGAGACCAACAGTACAGCGTGCTAAACTGTGCTCCAGTGTGTGATGAAGCCCAGGAACACTGCACTCTGAAATTCATTAGACTTGTGTTATTTTCTTGGCTGCTGCTCAGTCACGTGTGCTCTTGTCCTTTATGACATTTTAAAACAAAAGTGGCTGTGCTTCCTTTTTTTTTTTCCTGTGCCCCTTACAGCATGCTCTGTGACCTCCAGAAACGC
>NW_023340206.1:13057390-13062604 GCF_004916995.1 Morone saxatilis
TGGTGACATCCTGCCCTGTGATAACGCCACCCTGAAGCTAATCCTAAAACGACCATCTGCCACTTAAATATGATTAGACCTCACAGAAACACACACCTTCCTATCTCCCTTTCTCACGTTCCCCTCCAGTCGATGTTACAGTCAAGACAAAGACTGGAAATATTCATTGAGCTTAACGTCGGTTACGATCAGCCGGCCGCTGCAACAAAAGGGCTGAAACTGACACATTTTTTGCTGGCCGGTGGGGGCAGAGCAGGCGCCCAGTTAGGAAGCGCCACGGGGCCACAAGACGGTATCTTACCCGGAGGGGTGGCGTCGGAGCCCATTACGTCATTCATAACTTGACCTTTAGGGAGGCGAGGACATTAACTGAGACTACAAACACAACTCTATCAGTGATATTGCTAGGCTGGGCCGCTTAACCAAACGGGGCTCAGCAGCCTCCCAGTGAACACAACCTCCGAGACAGACAGAGGACAGTTCGATGACAGCGGTACCGAGGTAACAAGTTACAAAAGCATGCACAAATCATGTCTCTTCATGTCTGGTTTTTATAGATAACTTATATATAGATTTTGGCAACCATATTAAAGTGTTGTTTTGTAACACTGTTGATGTATCTTTCGAATGTTTTAAGCTTTTCTGGAGGAGGTATATGTTACCTCTCTGGTAGTGTTTGGTTCAGGATGTGGAGGGGAAGGTGGCCGCCTTCACCCCAGGCCACTGTCCCATGTCGGGGGAGTGTATCACATGGCCGTCAGCCTCATCCATCACTGAGCAGGAGGGATGCAGAAGGGTGTGTGCAGGGTCTGTCAGTGCATCACTCACAGTAAATATGAAGGAGGAACAATCAAAACTGGCTGCCAAAAGTCAGAATTTTCCTTATATTTTCCTTTTATCCAGGAACGACCTAAAATACATCCAAATAAACGTTCTGAATGACCGCCGTTACGGGCAACTAATAGCAGAAAGGTCAAGGGTCAGCAGATGTAACGAAATATCCCTGTGACCCTGCAGTGGTCAAGTGTGAGGAGAGGAAATGAGAGAAGGCTTAGATTATGGGCCGGAGGTCAGACAACACAGAGATAATGTGTGATTATGGGTTTTTTAAAAAGAAGATTTACAGAACTATCTTTACCTCTGTTTGCGACCTTAAACTCATGTTCAATCTGCTTATTATTCCAGGTGTGATTGAGTTTGATGCTTCACAAGCCTAAAGGGATACATTTTTAATTGTCAAAATTTTAATAAGTTTAAATATTAATGCTACATATCACTAACAATTACCTGTGAGAGGGGTGTTGATGAGTCCTCCGCCACCCTGCCTATCCCATTAAATCCATCATATTCAACACTGTGTACCTGTAAAATGTTTATTTGTTGGATACATTCATGTCTTATATAGATTTAGATACTAAAAGAGATTTACTGAAGAGCTCATAAAGTTAGTTATTTTTATTTTTGGCCTGTGTCTTGATGCATATTCCTGTATATTTCATTTATGTAGTTTTTAATGCATGTGACAGAGATTTTGGTCACATGAATGCATATATAGTGTTCGTATATATTTCATAAGTGTCATTTTTGAAGCATTTCACTTAATTTTTCCCCCTGAAATGGATACGTTTCCTTTTATAAGCAACCTTTTAATATTTCAGACGGATCCTTATTTCACTGTTCAGACAGAGTGGGTTGTCAGAGATGAAAGAATTCAATATAAATTCCAGGATGCACTTGGAGTCAAGTTCAGAGCTCTGAGAAACAATCAACGTCCGCCCAATAAAATGCTTTCAGCCCACAGCTGCTTACTGACCTCTTGTGGCCGAAACATGAATCCACGTTTTCTGTGCAAACACAGAACTGGGTTTCTTTCCTGAACCGAACTCACAACCTTATGTAACTCCAAGCGTCCGTTTCTCCGCTGAGATCTGCAGGCGTCATGCCGAATTAACCAAAGTGGTGTTTCATATCGTAACAAAAGCTTGGGTCAACTTTAATTTAGCCTCCAAAGAAAGCTGCAGAACATCTGAAACAGGCCTTCAACCTGAAGAGGAGTGAGATCGCCCCAGAATCTGAGTTTATTCAGCTGAAAATACTTTGTGGTTTAAGAGCTGTTTGCTTTCTCTGTGTGGTAAAAGGCATCAACTCAACACGGAATAAAAGCAAGTTCACATAAATGAATCCCCCAGAAAAGTCATTTTGAGGGCACTTAAATGTGTGGAGTAAAAGTACAGGCTATTTAATTGCCTGTAATCAATAATAATCACCTAAATTAACAATATTTTAGAAACTGCTTGAAATGGTTTTAAGGAGTTATTGAGGATGCTTTCACAGCACAATGGCCATGTCAACTCCCAGTGGGCTGATTTTGATTCATTTTGTGGTTGTTTATATGCTTAACACATTGGACCTGCATTTTTGAATTTGAAAGCGTATAAATAACTTAAAAAAAACACCCAAAACTCGAGCAGTTGCTGAAATATTGTGCATATAGCTGATCATGCTTCTTAATGCTAATTGCACAACATATACAAGTTAGCATCTGGCCGTTTCTAAACACTCGGGGGAACCATTACAATCCCTGGACGAGAAACACAGGGCTGGGACCCAGCGTGGGAGATGCTGCAGCTTCATGCTGGACTTTCTGGCTCAAGGAAATAGAAACATCACGTCATGTCTCTCCTGTGTGGGCCCACGGCACTGAAATGAGTCAGGGGACACCCGTTGTCTATAAATCCACAGGCGGGTTTAGCCGTGGGGGCCCTGAACCTCCCACGGACCCCCCTCAACAAGTCACAATGGCTGAGCGGAAGCTGCCCTGCTGCTGCGGATCGAGCGTTTCCCAACGCCGGAGCACAATGGGGGCCAAACCTGCCTTCAGCGCTGGGCTCTAATCTTTCCCTCCCTCCGTCCCCCCCATTCACATTCCCGGTTCTGGCGAATGACAGCCCACCATGCGGTACAGCGGCACAATGGCGCTAATAATGTCGCAGTGTCCCCACTTCTTCTGTCAAACAGTCGTGGTTCGTGTCCTTGACAAAATGGCTGCTGATTGAAGGGTTTCTGAGGGAAGGCGCAGTTTGAATGAGGGCTCTGTGCACAGATCTAATTAAAACACAATGCAGCAATTACTGCTGGTCTGTATGTGACAAATGAACAGGATCGGACACCACAGGGACAGAAAACACACACAGGTGTGCACACACACACCGACCTGAACAAAGGCAGGTATTATGGTGCTTCTACGAGCAAGGGGAGGGATATTCACGATTCTTTTATCATGTGGACATGAGATGAGTGAGGGCTGAGGAACCTGCAGGGGTCTTTCCGGCAGGGTTTTATGAATGACAACTTCACTTCTCGTAAGGTTCTAAGGCACCTTAAAAATATCAGTTTCTCTGACACTTTTTGGTGCACAAAGGACGTCAGAGCCGAGCTGCTGCTAATGTTAGCTCGGCTTGTTCTGATAACTTAAGATCCAGACGTCTGAGATGACTAAAATCCTTCATCCGAGTTAAAAAGCACCAAGAGCTAAACAGTGGATGGTAAAAATGTGGCTTCAGACTTGACAAAAAGTCATAGTCAAGTAAACAACTCAACTACATATAGAATAAAGCTCTAGACAGAGATTTTGATGCTAAAATGTTATTATTTTTCAGCCTCATACCTTTAAATGTCTTAATAGACAAGCAACTTTTCTTTAACCTTCAGATGTTCAAATCTCAATGATTTCTAAAATGTATTTAACCTTCATTTCTGCAAGATATAGAATTATTTCCTGTTTGTGAATTGTGAACACAGCTTGAACACAGATCGGTGGCAATGTCACATTTCAGACATGAAAGAATGTGTTGAAATGGCCTCTTGTTCTTATCCTGCTTGTCTATGGAAAGAATTGATTTTATCCTTAATCCCAAATGCCTTTGTAAAGCTTTATACAAACTTCAAAACATGACAACACAACAATGAGGAAATACTGCCCACTTCCTGCTGAGATTTTCCAACTTACTGCAAGCAAACAACTCATCTTTGCCACAGAAGGATGTCAGACCGAGCCCAAACAGTTACCACTCCAACGCAGGCCTCATCTGACGAAGCTCCCACACCACAAAGACCACTGAGAACTAAACCGACTCCACAGTGAGAACGGGGGCCGACGGGACTGGTCATATGTGACGGGACCTCCGCGAGGGGACCCCACTCTGCACTTGACATTCATCTCCTCTCAGATCACTTGAGTGTGACTTTCCCTCGGCTTTGCCCAGCGTGGAGCCCGCGAGTCCTCGACGACGCCGCTGACATGCATTGTTAGCGTGTCACTGGGTTTTGGAGAGGGCCACGTGCATCCAGTCGGCTGAGACAAGTGCCCCCATACATGATGTCAGACATGAGAACGGACGGTCTCCGGAGCAAAACGCACTCCCGTCTGCGAGGCCCCCGGAGGGCACAAAGAGATTTATCTGAGAATCGGCTCAGGGAGCGTTAGAGCCGGTCGCTTTACGCGCTTTGTGCAGAAAATGACGTGTTCTCCGAAAAGCCGAAGGGAATTTACATTTTTAGCGTGTCTATGTGGCTGATGCTCTCATACAGAACAGTCTGTGCAGGTTGAGTGCTCGAGAGTCCTGCTTAAGGACACTTGAGCAAGAAAAATACTCAATCGCTGAAGCATCTGTGACCTTTTGAATGAGGGATAATCTCTCAAACCAGCAGGCCACGCTGCCAGGCAGTTAAAATGTGGATTATGAGGGACATCAGTTAAGGTAAAACACACAGAAATGCAGTTTACACGTACTTTTAGTGCACTCATACAGGGTTCCTTCTAATAAACAAACAAACAAACCATCCGTGATGAAGGTATGCATGCATAGCTGGAGCTGCTTTCAGAGATCAGAGAACGGATATAAGACATTTAACTCCATAGTTTATAATGTACAGTATATCCCCCTGACAATACAAAATGATGTTGTTACATAACATACTGTTGAAGAAATATTACACAGGTACAGAGTCTTTATATTTATGTGTCAGTATATCAGAGAAAGTTCCACACATACACCACACGGGTCTAAGAAGGGAGTTTAAAGTCCAGATTAAGTTTAAAAAGTGACATTTTAACCCTTTAAGATCTCATCCTCAGTTATATTGTTTCCCCTATTTAACAATGTATGACTGAAAATGTGACACATTCTTACATAAGCATGAACTAATTGATTT
>NW_023340206.1:13062704-13066789 GCF_004916995.1 Morone saxatilis
ATTCATTAGTTAGCTCACTGATTACTGTACAAACACACAACTTTATCAGTGATTTGGGTGAAACTGGATCATATTTTATGGAGAGAATATTGTCTGGTTTTCCCTCTGACGTCCTCCGGCTGCTCTGCCTCAACTCCGCTAACTGCTAATGTAGCTGCCGTAAGCCTGCAACCGAACGGGGCTCAGCAGCCTCCCTTAAACATCTACTGGGCAAACTCTGCTGAGGAAGACCATGTGATAGAGTTCAAAGCTCTGGAACGGCTCTGAACTTGCTGATGTTTGGTTTTTTCAGAGGCTTCTGAGCTAAACGAAGAACCTCAGACCTGCTGGGTGTGAATGAATCTGTGTCATCAGTTAGTCAGACAGCGAGGCGGGCGGAGACGGCGGGGGGAGTCTGTGTCCACTGCATTGTCCTGTCGGACGGAGGCTGATGGGTCTCTGAAAGACTGACAGATTTCACTTGGCCCGGAGCCAGCAGACAAACACACAGACATTTACATACGAGCGGCACCCTACACAGCATGGGAACTTTTTGGGGCTGCTGGTTCCGATGAATGGGCGGCGGAGGCGGAGGGCAGATTGTCGAACTATTAGTGTCAAACACGGGATTCAAAATCGTGTCCCCCCCGCCAAGTTAATGGAGAAAGAAACACTGCAATCATTTATTTTAATTGAAAAAGAGTGAAGTGTTGCTAAAACACTCTCTGACCCTCGAATCATGAAAAACCACGTAAAGATACCAACTGTACACAACACAGTATGAAGGAGTTCATTTTATGTCCGACAGATCGGAGTGAAGTGAAGATCTGAAGGTCGTATAATATAACAATATGTGTATAATCACCTGAATATAATTATAGTTGTGTTTTGTTGTTTCATGTGTAAAAAGTTGAAATAATTAAGAATTTAAGTATTATTTTATTGGGTTTAATCTACAACACATTTATTTTAATTAGCACATTCATAGCTTGTCCTGTTGTAGCTAGTTAGCGCTAGCACAGTTAATACTTTATCTTTGTTTCTTTGGTTGGATTTTGTGGTTTCTAAATAATTTTTTCTCAAAGACAGAGCAACACTGAACTTGAAAAAAAATGTAAATTCATAACTCAATTTTAAACCAGATGTAGTTACTGCAGTTTGCCATCGGAGGGCAGTACTATCAGTCTGCATTAATATGTGTCTGTGAGAAGCTTTGTTGATCAGAACATTGACCTCTGGTGTTAATGAGGACCAACCTGCGCTCTTAGTATCCGCCTTTGAACCACATTTAAAGACTAAAGCTGCTCAGCCTCCCTCACACGTAGCTCTATCCTGTTTTTCTGACACCGATGTCGTCACCCCGCCCAAGTGAAACAACACGGCGCTGGGGGCTGTATATTAATCCGGCCCCCTTTATTAAGGTCAATAGAGCCGCCCGGTCAGTCATAGCAAACACAGTGGAGACTCAGGTTTAAGTCAATTTACTTAGGAAAACCTAAGGTCACAGAGGGTTAAGTAAGAGGTGGCGGGGAGGGGAGGGGTGGCGGTGTTGTTCCTCCATTCAGCATATCTGATTTAATACGCATCGGAGCTAAGGAGGCGAGGGAGGAAGGAGGAGGGCGGGGGGGACGTACCAAATAAACTCAGCGGATATTAAAGGTCAAAGGGTCGTCTAACATGTGTTTTCTGAGACAGAAGACGAAAGCAGACGAGTCGGAGGCGGCGCAGATGTGGACCGACCTCGGAGTCACACAGGTACAACACCCCGCCAGGTAGTAATATGGATACTGTTAGTGCTTCCTGTATTACAGCTCTTAATAATGAGTCTGTTTATCACCTCCGTTTACAATCTTTCATAGTGTTGTATGTGTTGCCACTGTGCTAATTGTATTTTTAGTGACTCAGTTTGATGTTTGATGCATTAACATTGCACATTTTGATTTTGTTTGAGGACAAATTAACAAATAATTCAACTTTTAACGCAAAATTCACCCCAAAATGTTAGAAAAGAACAACTAATTATGACGTATTTTGCATTACTGTGAGTATTTTTTTGTGTTCCGTGTTGTAATTTTTATTTATATTTTGAATAACTGACTAAACATTCTTACATTCAATTTTGAATTAGTTGTTTTTTTCTGTCTGTCCTACCTCTTTTGCAATTTTCTTTGCAATCCAAACAAAACGTTCTGGTGTCACCTCACAAAGAGTGAAGTCTTCTTTATAAAGACTGTAAGACAGCAAAAAAAACAACAACGAAACATTCAACTTTTAACACCAAATTCACCCCAAAATGTTAGAAAACCATTGAGGCACCGAAATCTGCAGTTCCTCTAACGTCCACTAGAGGCTGGCTCCAGCCGTGAGTCGATCTCCATTAGGGCTCATATTAAAATGCAGAAATAAACATGTTTACAGCCTTTTGGTCTCTACAGGATGAATTCATATACAACTCACCTGTTTAAAGGCTGAAAGTTATGTATAATTAGAAGCGTGGATGCTTTGAGTGACAGTTGAAGCTGTGATTACTTGAATATAAAACCCTCATAAGGCAGGTTTTCCCGGTTGTTCCCACACTTGGGGGACAGATAGGAGCGTCTCACGAGCGGCCGCAGCTCTGTGGAAGTCATCAGTATCAGATGGCAAGATGGGGAAAAGAGTTCTCACGCAAACCTTTTAAGAAGATATTTAATATTAGTTTTGCTGGGAGGTGAGATTGTTTCCATATGGCAGCTTTTACAAGTGATACCATCATTTTTTAACAGTTATGATATAACTTCCGTGTTATATTTTCATTTAATTTGACTCGTTTCGGTGTCGTGCACTCGGGCTGGCCGCCCTCGCTGATGCAGTCTGTGATCAGGCTGCAGATGGTCAGTCACTTCTTCCAAGAACGGATCAAAGAAAGAAAGAAAGAGCTGCAGATGCTGCTACATAAAAAAGTGTATTATAATATTAAAGTAATATAAAAGACAAACCAAGCAATGTATATGTGTGATTTTCAAAATAAAAGTAAATGGCAGTCTAAAGTTTGAGGCAATTTTTTGTGTTGCATTCTCAGTGCACACCAGCAGGTGGTGCTATCAGACCTTCTGAACCTCAACAAACAGTCTCAGGTGACACATTAGAGGAGGATGAATGAATGAACACTTTTGGGAGAATAGAGGAGGTTTGTGTTGGTTTTTTCTTTTAAATATTATTTATTTACTCTGACTTTAATACTGCAGTCATTCTGTATTCTGTTTATTCTGTTAGCAGCATTTATTTTAAATTTAACCTTTAACCACAGAAAACCCTCATGTCTTACTTTCTATTTTTATATATATATATATATATATATATAGTTGCTTTATACTGTCTTATAATGAACATATTTGTGCTTATTTTCTATTTTTATTGAAAGCAACTGTAATATATTTATATATACAAATATACGTCTGTTTGTTGTACAAGGGCCTAATCAATACATCAGCTGATGTTAACTAATCACAGATATTTGGTATCAGTTAAGAAGAGACAGTTTGTCCACTAGAGGGAGCTGTGTCAACCATGCAACAAGTATCAATATCAGATACTTATCATTGATCAGGCTGTAACTGTTACCCAGGTTTAATAACAGTTCTGATCTCCTGTATTAATGGAAGGAAACATTAATACACTGAATAATAAATAAGTTAACTATTAGTCCTGTATTTCCTCAGTGGATTGAGGAACTTCCTGCTTCGCTCCCACGCCGACTCTGGGACCAATCAGAGCTCACATTATTAGATTACGTGACTCGTCAGTTTGACCCCACTGTTGATTTACTTTACAGCGACATTAACAGAACAACTGATAAACTGTAAAAAGGTGAATTCTGTGTGTTTTAATCATTTCAACAATCAGAGAATTATTGAGCTTCTTTTCTGACTGACTCAGTGATGTTTGTTCTATTGGTTGTTATATGTTAATACGTTTTTATTATAACATTGGATTTTTTAAATTGTTCTTTTATATTTTATTTCTCTCCATTACATTGTTGAAATTGCGATTTTATTTTATTTTATGGGTATTTTGGGGTTTTATATGTTATCTTTGCACTTTTTTATTTTGTGAAGCACCTTGTA
>NW_023340206.1:13066889-13074897 GCF_004916995.1 Morone saxatilis
TATCTTTGCACTTTTTTATTTTGTGAAGCACCTTGTATTATTATTAATTATTATTATTATTATTATTAGTAGTAGTAGTAGTAGTAGTAGTATCTGTATTATTATTTTTGTTTTTATTGTTATTATTTTTTCTTTATATGATTTTATTATTATAATTATTATTATTATTTGTATTCTTTTTTATTGTGTTATTTTACTATTATTATTATTATTATTCATGCGGAACTCCTGCAGTACACTCAAACTGCCACTAGATGTCAGTGTCTTATTTGAAATAAACGTCTCTCAAAGTTACAAAGGAGATTTTACCTGATTGATTATTGCAGAATTACATTAAATTATCTTTAGAGTTCTTTATGATATTTGATCTAGATTTCATAAAATTAAATATTATTCCTTAACGTACTCAATCAATGATAATCTGCTGTAGATTTAATTCCTCAGAGTTATTTGACAATCACCTCACCGTTGATTGATTAACATGAGTAATTATTAAATACTGCATTCTGGAAAATTAGGAATAGTTAATTTTATTCGCTGTCTCACATCAATATTTTGTTTATTTTCAACCTTTATTTAAACCAGAAAACAAAACAGTTAAAGTAAAAGTAGATACAAGCTGGAAGGTTCAGTTTGGTGTCAAATTTAACACTTTAATTTAGATTATTTTATCACAATTATGTGTTCAAAAATAAAGTTAATGATCTGTTATGGTCACAGTCAATATAAATATTCATTTTTAATTCCACCTTTAGATATTTCCACTCAATGTTTCACTAATGTGCCACAACAATAAGTTTAAATATCTTCATTCTGTGGCTTTTTGAAGCCAATGTTGATAAATATTGTTAGTGATTAAATCTGAATATATTTCTGCCTTCCTCTGATTAATATTTATAGAGATTTATATTTATATTAATAGAGATCTGCTTCTGGATAAAAGTGGTAAAGATGAAAAACCATAAAGGAAAAAAGAAGACACCAATAATATGTTAACAAATAAAATACATCAGTTATCAGATATTTGAACAAACTTAACCTGCCTCCATCACAACCGACACTCAATCTATCAATCAATTATCTGTTATTGATCACATATCAGTAGGATGTAATAAAATGACCCACTAGATGTCGCTGTATCTTTAAGCCTCACAGGAAGGTTAATTACTTTATTAAAGGTTCAGAGGTCACAATTATGGAACAAAATGTTTAATAGAAGTCGAATAATTTTCTAAAAACGCACTATTGAACTTAAATTTGTCCTTTTATGGTAAAACATAGATCATTTATTGTTAATGCGACACATTTAAGATCTCAGACTGATGATAAAAATATAATCCGACCGCAAGAATTCTTTTAAAATTATAATTTCTTCTAGTTGTTTCATATCGATTTAAACTTTAAACTTAAATTTATTTAAACCATTTTTATACAATAAAAATACAAACAATTCTGTTTTAAAACTGGATTTCAATCCGTGCAAATTAAAGGTCAAAGGTGAGAAAGCAGGTTTCATTTATTGTTTTGTGAACATTAAACGTTTTCAGCCACAACTGCGAAAACATCCGCCACCTGCTGGCCGGGCACGCACACTACAGCGCTTTCAACCATTTATACGTTTTCATAACGAGTTTGTACGAACCATCAACATAAATAACGACGGACGACACGACAACGCCCCAAAACATCGATGTTTGTTCAGTTTTTATCCTCAGTTTGGTTTTAATTCATTATTTTGAAGATTTAAAAAGGTTGAATTTGTCCTTTAATGATAAAGTCAGTGATGCTCAGATAAATTGTTTTAAATTTTTATGAATTAAACTTTTCATTTATTGTTGCTAATATATTTGCTGTTATTCTATTTTATATATTTGTTTAATTAGCTTCTATATCACAGTCGCTATTCTTCCTGGGGTCCATATTTTAATAAAAAAGAGGAGATTTTTACCCTAACTGTGGGGTTTTAAAGAAAGAAAGAAAGAAAGAAAGAAAGAAAGAAAGAAAGAAAGAATAAAAGTTTTTCATTTCTCTTTGCTTAGTTGAAGGGTTAACAGTTGTAATTGTTTCATAATGAACACGCAGCGGTGAGGAATGAGAGAGAGAGAGAGAGAGAGAGAGAGAGAGAGAGAGGAGGGAGGGGAAGGCGGTGATCCCGGCAGCATCCCGACCAAACATCCGACAGAAAGTTGCGTTAGTTCAGTCCCGAGAGCTGCTCCTGTGCGTAAAGTTCGCTCCGGCTGGATGGATGTGCGCAGCGCAGGAGGAGTGAACTTTTCCCGGCTGAGGGCGCACACTCACTTTCTTCTCAGGACTTTAATTTTTTAGAAAACACACACAGCTCCGCGTCCTCCTGTAGATGGGATTTCATGTGTTTGTTTTTTGCTTTACGGGGGATTTCTTTCATGGTTTCTTTTCTTCCTCGCTGAGAGAAAAAGTTTGACTTGAACGAGGAGGAGGAGGAGGAGGAGGAGGAGGAGAGCTGTCCGGGGACACTTGGGTGAGTTTGGGTCGGCCATGTGCTCATGTCTTTAAGCCCATCTGTAATTTCATTTTAATATTTATGTTATTGGACAATATTGGTCCATTGTATCGTTTTATACGCGCAGCAGAGACACACAGCAGCTTCGCACATTTAACGCAGGGATTTCTCGGATATTTCAGGTTATTTGAGGTTTACACCGACGCTGGAATTCCAGGAATTTGCAACCTGATATTTAAGATGTTCTCCAGTAAAAACAGCCTGCATGAAGATCCTCAAATGTTAAGAAAACTCACCTTTCCCCCCCACATAAATTCAGTTAAAGTATCTCTTTGTATGTATTTCTGCAGAGGAAGTTGGGTTTTTCTCACACAGCTTGAATTGATTTCCTCTTAAAATCACATTTAATTGATTGATCCCATGCAGTTTTTATTGCATGTGGTATAAATGTGTTATTTTGAGTGTATTTTAATATATCTGCAGTCTGGGGTCCATAAACTGTGTTGGAATTGCTAAAATTGGGAATAACTGGAAAGCTGAGACACAGAAAGTTGTGTTTGATCAATTCAGTTAAACTCACAAATGCTCTTAAAATCAGATTTAATCGATCATTGAGGTGTGAGCTGTGAGATAAAACCCAACTTTCTCTGCACAAAAACACAGAGATACTTAAAAAAAGGGTTTACTGGAGAGCATCTTAAATATCAGGTTGCACATAAAGGTTCTTAAATCAGATTTAATTGATTGAGGTGCATAAACCTGCAGGAAAAAAGGCCTCTAATATTAAGTTTGCCTCTAAATCAGTGCAGTATTTTCACAATAAAACCAATATAAGACCTCCTGGCTGGCTTGCCCTCGCCTCGGAGTAGATTTTTTTAAACACTGAATGGCCGGTTGCGTTCATTTGCATCAGAAAAAAAGTTTTAGTGCATTTGCTATTGTGCAGAATGAAGAGTTCCAGCAGTCAGGGAGCAGGAGGGGAGGAGAGGAGGGGGTGAAAAGATGTGAAGGAATAATGGGGCCCTTCACATTATTCAGGATGACATGAGGAGGAGGGGGGGGGGCTTCCCAAAACCTGTGATGGGGATGTCACTTTCATCCTTCCCCTCACTGTCATTTTCACACATTTCCAACCCCCACGTCCTGATCGCAGCTCTGATTCTCAAATCTGTGGAGAGTTCATTGGCTGAAGAACGCAGGGAAATGATGCTTTCAGTGCAAACAAATGTTTAAAAAGGGAAAGAAGCTGAGGGGTGAGATAAATGTGCATTGGGAGGGAGTAAAAAAAAAAAGCCCCGCTGTGAGGACTCAAAAGTCTCTTATCCCACAAAACAACAAGTCCGCACCAATTACGCCATGTGGCCCCGGGGCAGTTGTTCCTTGTGGGTTTTGTGGAGAAAAGGAGCATCAGTGGCTTTTTACGGGAGCGGGGAGTAAATCCACAAAACCCAACAGGGAGGAAAAAAGCTCCCAGCGTCTTTTAAAATCTGCCTCCAAACCTGCCTGAACACACAAATCCAGTCTTTAATATTTATATATAACAAAAATAAGCTTCAGGTTCAAATTCAGGATCAATCACTAACTGCAACTCTCTTTTAAACTTTGGATTATTGATTTTATGGTCTAATAATCCAAAATCTTAATGTATATATATATATATATATATATATATCAGTAGACTGTATATAATAAGTAAAGAAGACTAAGAAAAACATAAAATATTCGTTTTAAAAGGTGAAACCAGTCGATTTTTAGGCATTTTCCCATTAAAATGCCAGTAAATCAATCATTAATTGATTGATCGACTAATTGTTTTAGCTGCAGACGCATCAAGAAGCAGCTACTTTGTTTTGTGCTGCTTAAAAGTTTCGATGTAATCAGTTTAGACATTTTCTTTTGAATTAAAATAACTCATTGCACTACAGTGTGTAATCAGATTCTTTAAAGTTCAGAATTTGTCCCATAAATCTGCACTTAAATCTCAATTTCTTGGTCAATTTTTGCAAAAAATGAATCAAAAACAACTCCAGTATTTTTTTAAACAGGTTTCTGAGTCCGAGATTATGATTTTATGATTTTACTGTGAAAACAACTTATAAATGTTAAAAGTTTCTTCACTTCTACAATATAAATGCTTGATCCTTGTGCAGCCCGAGTTCAAACACTCTCTCTCTGGGTTCAGTCTGAAGTTTGCCAGATTTAGCCACACAGGCTAATATTCCTGATCAGGTTGATGGTATATCGGTGCATATTAATGTCTCCTATATGTTGTTCTGTGGAGTTGAGAGATGTGATGTTTCCTGATAGTATCTGTGAGTGAAGTGTATCAGGTTTGTGCTGCTCGGCAGCAGTAGGCCCAAAGGTTTACAGTCACCTCTGGTCGATGAGCTTTGATTTAAGGGGGGAAATATTTAATACACAAGTAAAATATCTGCACATTTGATTGTGTTTTCCCAGTTTGAACACAAACAATCCCAGAAAATGTGGGAAACAAATCTACCAAATTTAAAGAATAAAACCTGAAAGTCTGTGTAGGTGTCTGCATTTCAGGCTCCCTCTGGTGTGTTCGGATTCCAGCCGTTATGGTTTTAGTGGATTACACTGTTTGCTTTCCTCGCCGCCCCCCAACCACGCTAATCGCCAGCTCCAGAAGGTAAAACAGGGTCGACGTACAGACACTACACATGTTTATTTTGCGAGAAGCTAAAGAAAAGTTCCTCCGAAGGGGGAGAGCAGCAGTGACTACACATGATGAAAACCGAGCTGTGTTTAATGTAATCACACACACACATGGACCATCAGAAATCAAAGGTCCAGGGCCCCGCTGGGGGCCCGCCGGGGGCCTGTAGTTCCTCCTCTCTGCTGTGTACCCGCAGCTCGGCTTTGATGCGTCTGTTAATTAACTCCTGAAGGGACGGCGGGAACGCCACGATCGGGGCCTGACAGCCGCCGAGTCGAGTCCACGTGTGCGTGAGAGAATTTGAAGGGCGGATGTGAAGGATGCCCCTCGCTGTGAGGAGAGACGCCCGCCGTGACACTCTGACACGTGGACAGATAACGAATGATCTCAGCAGAGGGACAGATTGTCTCTCCCAGTCAGCAGATGTGATAGTGTCTCAAAAACCACAGCGAACAACAACCGGCAACATTTTTGCTGCTTTTTTCCTTCCAGTGAAAATGTTTGACCATGTGGCGTCCCGGCGGGGCCATGTGGTATTCTTTAGCAATCAATCCCCCCTCGGCCGCGTCTTTCCACAATCAGACCTCGAGGTCAGGAGGAATATCTGTCCGGCCCCTCCGGAGGCTTTTATTTTCCCTTCCTCCAGGAAGAGAGGGTCCCCTTCGGGGGGCCCGGGGACGGCCCCTGGAGTTGTGTGACACACTGTTAGTGACGGGGGCCTCAGCAGGTTTTTTCCCACTGTGTCACCGGCTATTAGCTTTCAGGTGAGAGGAGACCTGCTGCTTGTTTGACAGCCGTCAACCTCAAAACATGCAGAAATAGTAAAAAGTAAAACTACAGAAGAAAAAACTTCAATCAATTCATGCTGACTTCTGCTCACCAAGAAGGTGGGGTCCGCCACCGCAACTCTGAACGATATAGTTGGCATCGCTTTCAGGGCAATATTGTGGTATACAACTTATTAAACGTAATATTAGGCCCCAAATCACACAAACAAACTGTAATTTTACCTGAAACGTGATGCTAAACGGCCTCTGTGCTTTACTTGTGTATTTATTTATCTGACTAACTTTTACTCCCAACATTGTTACATAAATATCTGCACTTTCTTAAAACAGGCTCGTTTCTTTAATGCATTTGAGAACAATTATCGGTTATTAGTATTATTTTCCATATCATACATGACAGACGTAAAGAGACGAGTTTCAGTTCGCTTTTTACAGAAACATCTGGCAGAAACGTCATTCAGAGACCAAGATCTGTACTTCTACTGGAGTAAATGATGCGTGTACTTCAGTAACAGTTTATCCATTTCCAACACTGCAGGTGTTCACATTAATGTGTCCACACCCTGTAGGTATGTGCAGAGTTTACAGGTTGCAAACTGCTGCTTTCTTTTAGGGCCTAAAGTCATCATCCTCAATCTCTAAACACTCATCATACATTCATAAAAGCCTCGTCTGAATGAGTCAGTACGGTATTTGTGTGTTTGTACAACTTCTGGCGGTGGTGTGAATCTCTGAGGATTAAACCCTACAACATTGCCATCTAGTGGTTGGAGGTCTTCACTTACACGATATTTTTAAATGTTTTCTAACACTTTCATCATGTCAAGAAGACAGAAAAACAACCAAAACGACTTCAGCTCAGCTAGTACAGTGTGCGTATGTTTTCAGCTGCTACGTTACAAACACAAATCAATGAGTCGTGAACGTGATTTGTTGCGTTCATCTTCTGCAAGGTTTTACGGGCAGTCGACTGTTTGCGACCAGCAATACTGAATATAAAATGTGAACTTTATGAACTTAATAATGACAATAACAATAGGCTACAACCCCGTTAGTAGTCCTAACACTAAAAGATGTTTTAGAGCTGGGTACTGTGTTTGTATAAAGTGTTGAATTTATCTTACTTTTACACTTTTCATTGAACTTATTATCGTATCATTATTTTAGGAATTATGCATGAACAAAACACTTGTATAAACCCTCCCTGTACTCCAAAGCAGCCACTTGGAGTACAAAGAGTTGCCTTTGGCTACAACAGAACGACAGTATCCAGACGCTTTCAATGAGTGTCTCATTCCTAAACTTTCTTTTATACTAAATAGTTTAATTAAAGCAAGTTAATTTCTAGAAATGAGATCTGTTGCTGTGTGAATAAACAGTCAGAGACTTACTGTAGGTTTTGATGGATAAAACGGGGGCAGCGAGGAGGAAATCAGCGGTCCAAACTGCGGCTGTAAAACAGCGAGCGGCCACTGCTGTGGTGGGACCATTTGGCCCGGGGTCAGGGATCAAAGCGGTCGGTCAGCCTCGCCGGTTGGGGAGGACTTCACCCTGTCGGCAGGCAGAGCTGTGGAGACATATGGCGGCACTTCAGTCATAAACATGTGATCTGTTAGTAAGAAACTTTTAACACATAAAGGGAATTTTGTGTCTTTTTCTGCAGTTTAAGCTCAAAGTGAAACAATGAACAAGTCTTAGTTTTCATTTATGTCAGAAGACAGTGAAAAATATTGCAATTTCAAATTTAAAATCCTTGTTTTATATGGTACAAAACACAAATCAACCAGAACAAAATAAAGCAGAAATCTTCATATTTGAGAAGCTGGAACCAGTGGACGTTTGGTACCAAAGCTTCGGGTCGTAAAGGCCTTTAAAAACACAATTTTGATAAACAGCTTCATCCTGCTAAAGAGGTAACAGAACAATGAGAAGACACTGAATCTGTCCAAAAAGAAGCTTATTAAGTACTAAAAATAAAAATAATCAAAAATACATAACACAGACAGATAATTGCATAAAAAGTTCATAAAAACATCAGGAAAACTCATTTCTGATCAATAT
>NW_023340206.1:13074997-13084358 GCF_004916995.1 Morone saxatilis
AAAGATACAGTGTATTCTGTTGTCAGTAATTAAAAGAGACGTACACACACAAGCTATTCAGTGCGTTTCCTATAAACAAATCAAACATAGTAAAACTTTCAACCTGCTTCAGGACGATGAAAGGTGTGTTTGAGACTTTGCTGTGTTAGAACTCTTTTGGTATTCATCTGACTCGGATCACACTGACGAGTCTTTTCATGAATGCTCTCGAGCAGGAACATCTAAGTGCTCTCAGCGTTTCTACAGAGAGTCCTGAGTGTCATCTCATCCCAAATTAACACTTCCTTCCCTCAGCGCGGCCCTCCGAGTGCACTCCACTCGTTCGGCATTAACAGCCTCCCTTTGTGTTCTTTTGCTTTTCAGAGACGTCTGACGATGGAGACTTCCGCATCGAGAGCCGCCGAAAAAAAGGACAAAATGGACGGTAGCGGGTTCGGCGACCTCCCGAAGAAACCCTCGCCCTCGGAGACGAGAGGTAACTCTCTACGCCTTTTGAAAGTTTCTGCCGAGCAGCAACTGGATCTGTGTCCGGTCTGTCCGTCGGGCCTCAGAATGAGCCGAGGTCTCGCAAGGTGCTCAGCAGGGAGGGGGGGGGCGGCCGATGAAATATACATTTCAAAGATAAAGTGGCATCTTGGGAGCCGACACTCGTGGCTCTCCTCAGGCCTGATAAGGTACCAGCAGCAGTCAGAGGTGACTTACAGTAGATGTCTGATAGGAATCCTAAACAGACTCTGGCCTTAAAAGAGCATCGTTAATGCGGATTGCCCCCCTGTATCTGTGCAGTCAAGGAGTGTGGCACCATTTGAGCAGCATAAACACTGATGAATAGATAACATGACAAGAGAAGGAGAAGGTGGGGGGTTCGGGGCAGGTGAGAACGAGTGTTTGTGTTGTTGAACTAAATCAAGAGTAGCACCGATCCGGCTCTCGCAGGGGAGGGACAGGCAGAAAGAGAGAATACATGTTTTAAAGATGTCAGCGAACGTGTGATGAAAGCCCGGCATAATGAGGCTGAAAGACCTTGTTCTTACCTCCAGAGTATAAAGGCAAAAAAGAAAAAAATGGTAGAGCCGAGGACGACACGGAGCTTCAGAGATTGACAAAGATGCGCAGTGATGGGCCGTCTTTGAAATGGAAATTAAACGCGTGATTTAGTGACATTTTTACTCTTTAATGAAGGACTTGGTGGCCTGCCATTATAAAGAAACACTCATTAATTGATAAAGAAGGAACAAAGCTGGAAAGAAAGTTGGCATCTCACCGAAAAAAACAACTCGGATTTAAAAGAGAATTCTAATTTATTAATCAATCAATTTATTTGGTTTGTAGTTTTTTTTTTCTTTCTAACATTGTAGATCTAGGAACACGTCAGCACTCAGCTCGGTAGCCTGAGTAGAGCTTCAATCAGGGCCCGAACCATAGAAGCAGCTTTGGGCCGAACCCAAACTCGAATTTCCACAAAAAATAAACAAGCAGCATATTTTCGGGCATCTGCGAGGCATCGGAAATGCTTCTGATCTGGGGGCATTTGTCGGAGATTTCAATTTAAATGTTTTAGATGACTAAAATCATTTAGCGTGGACTCCATAAACACAATCTTTCTTTAAGCAAGTGTTTCAGTTCCCTAACTGTACTTTAACCAGAGTTAATCTGCCTTCTTATATTGGGAACAATAACAAAAAACAGAATGACGTGGTAAAGCTTAAGTCAACAGTAAAAACACTGAATAAAACAGTTCTACCTTAAACATCAGCGATCCATACAATTAACACCAAATAGTCTTTCTAGGAGATGTTTTGAAAGTATTAGACGTAGATGTAGGTTTACAACACAGAAGCATACAGATTTACATACTGCATACTGTTTACGACATTTAATCTTCCAGTACCCAGAAACTGACCCCACCTGACTTCTTGTCAGCGACATTTTCCTCCAATCTCACACACTGTGAGCAAAACTACAAAAAATAGACCTTTATGTTTCAGGTTTGTGAAATATGTAAACGTCCCTAGAGGGGTCCGACTCAGAAAGCTTGATGTCGCAGGCGTTTCTGTATGCATCACATATTTCTCCTTTATGGCACTTTACGGCAACAGATATTTCTGTGAGCAGAAGCAACAAATCCACATGGAACATTTCCCCCGAAGCATGAAAAGAAAAATCAGAATGCCAGGAGAAAGCAGCTGTATTTGGGGCCTGTCAGAGCACTGACCCACATTTAAACTTCAACCTGCTGAGGTATGTCCCACCAAGTCGAGGTGAGGACAGAAAGGGAGACATGAGAGGATGCATGTTTTAAAGATGTCAGTGGACGTGTGATGAAAGCTGCGTATAATGAGGTTAAAAGACCTTGTTCTTACCTCGTATACCTTTACCTCGAGTATGAAAGGGATGAATTACTGCTGGAGGGGCTTGGGAAGGCCGGTGGAGCGGTAGAGACGACACTGAGGTTGGACGTGGATGCGCAGTGACGGGCCACTTTTGAAATGGAAATACAGCCGATGGTTTCATGACGTTTCTGCTCTCTAATGAAGAACTTGGTGGCCTGGCATGATGAAGAAATCGAACATTAATTGTTCATAAGAGAGTATCAATGTAGGGCGGTTTTACATGTGCGCTCTATTTCTGGTCTTCTTCAATATTTGAACAAAGCTGAGACTCCTTCCCAGGGAGCCTCTGTGGTCAGAGGTTCCTTTGAGCTGATCCGGATCAGTCAGCGCCAGTAATCAATACACGCATTATTAAAGCATTAATCAAACTAATAACTAACAGCAGTCAATGTCAGACAACCTCATCGTACTTTAGTGTTTCTGTAGTTGAGACACAATGTTAAAAATTATCCATTTTAGTAACTAAAAGCTCCCTGCACCAAACTCCCTTTAAGAAATATCACATTTTAACAATTCCTAACGTGTTCGTAACAACACGTCACTGTAGAAACACGAGCTAAAGGCCGTCATATGTCCACAGTGTGACTGTCAATACAGGATCAATATAATCAATAAAGATGAACTGTATTCTGTACATTACATTCTGTCTCGTCAATGAGCTCAGCCTCCGTTGTCAATCATTAAGATTTCTCACTAAAAGAGGTGCTGGTTCTTCAAATGTGACATCATCGTCAACATTTTTTCCGTTTTTTTGGACCCAGCAACTAATCAATTAATCGGAAAATTATCAACAGGTTAATCAACGATAAAGATGGAAGGTCGTAAGCAGTCTGTAGGTGATTATGCTACCTTTGGTGCGGTCCATGCTAACTAGAGCTCCAGTATTTGTATTGATAATCGCTCGATGCTTTTCAATGTTATTCTCATAATATATCATTTTTGTTCTTGAAAATAATCTTTTTGGAAAAACCTGGAAATGTATTACAATGACTCAAAATCCTGGAAACGTTGAATTATATTTTACCCCCTCACTCTGTGCGTATTTTAGTTTGAAACTCAACTTTTGTCAGGATAAACTGAGTACTGGAGTTAAATGTGTCCAAACTCTGTCCTGAATTATGAAGAAAAACTCCAGGAAAATGATTTCTTACAAAGAGCGGGAACCCTGGATGAGCACATTGTTTACACGCCTCCTGCTCCTTTGACCCTAAATGCACACTCACTTGAACGCCCCCCCCCCCTCCTGTTGTATATTTATTACCAGCCACTTTCAACATCGGCTGCCGACTTTTTAATCTTCTCTCACCTAAAATAAAAAAAAGTCCCTCCATAACTCTTCCTCCCTATCGGCCTCGTGTTAGAGCCCCTCGTATTTTTAATCTTAAATAAACAAGAATTCACAGCCGGGACGGATATCAGCTCGAGCCTCAGTGCTAAAACCCACAACCGTCTGCCACCGCGTCGAGACAGAGCAATTACTTATCGCCGTAATATGCATTATTATTCCTGTTGCCGGCTCCTGATAAGTGAATATGCAGCATGACATGGAGGCAGATGAGACAAGGTCCTTGAACCTGAGAGGAAAAAAGACTATTCTAATATAGCGCTGCTGCTCGGGGCCCTTTTTATTGTCAGCGTATTGTTTACTGTTGGCTGCAGAATTCCTGTCACCTAAGTCATGCCCACCTCTGAGCCTCGACGCCGGCTGTATAACAGCCCGCCCTGTTTTATATTCCCGTCCCGCGTTATTTATTTAGAACAATTTCCTCTCTATCAAAGGACATGGCTAATGCCGAGTTTTAATATGTTATTTACACATAAAAACAAGCTATTTACAGCGGTGTATGTGTGCGCAGAAGGGGAGGAAAATGAATGGGCCCCGGCACCCCTCTCCGATCTGTTATATCACAGTTTAACAATCTGGATTGCTAATAGAACCATTTATCATGGAGCGGTCATTTATTTTATGTGAAGCAGGCCCAGGTCCCGTTTCCCAGAGGCCTATGGAAATGGGGGTGCGCATATAATGAAGCTCAAGTGAGAGTTGTTTAAAAAAAAAAAAAAAAAGTGGATACGAGGCGCTCCGAGTCAATTAGGATGGACCCAGGTGCTCCAGTCGCTCCTATCTGCTCCTTTTTTGATGATCCTCCCCCTCGTGTTCCTGCTCCGTCCACCCCGGGACGTGCCCCCCCTTTATACGTGGATTTTTTTTGGAATACAAACTCTGGCATGGTGACTTTGGTGTCATTTATTGCCAGTTTTCTGGGGCCTTTCTCCTTCCCTTGGCCGAGCCCCGGACTCTGCTGCCCGGTTTAATAGATTCAAATGAGCGCCTGTATTTCCTCTGACAGCACGCATCTGTCTGCCTCGGCGGTGCAGATTTAACGCCGTCTCAGGGACCCGTTATGATTTCAAACCCATTCGTAATAACCGAAGGTATTTAGAGTGAAAATATTGGTGAGAAATGCGGCGAAAAATGACAAAGAATCCACCGACCGTTATTGATGAATGTGTCAATTTCTAGACTCCCAGCCTCGGAGAATTAAAGCCGGGGCATTAGGGGGAGAAATTTCTCTCTGTTTATATACATTTAAGTCCAGAGACGTTTCTTTAAGGCTTGGCGGAAATCTGATTTCCGTTGGATTGGTTAAATTTAGAGTTATTGCCTTTTCAAAAAAACAATCCAGGAAACGCATCACAGCTGAACTTGATCCTGATTGGCTCCCTCGTACTACGTGACTCCAGTTTTGCAGAATTTGAACTACAAAATCCTCCATTTTGGATCAGAGGAGTCCACACGTCTGACCTCCTCTATTCCAAAAAAGGTCCATTTAATAGCTGTTCTGGAGCTTTCAGTCATATCACATGTTCTTCGTCAGCAGCCCAGTTGTCAGTTTTGGGCTTCTGTAGAAAAGTTCAAGTTTGAACTGGGAATGAACTACGGTGGTTAGTGTTTGGTAGAAACATGCCGGTTTCTAAAATGTATTATATTATATTACATTTCTGACAATAGATCCTCCTCACTGTACACACTGCACCTTTAAGGCCGGTCCTGAACCCCCTGGGGGTCGCCGAATGCAATTGCATGGTTTTCCGATGTTTCTATTATTATCTCAGCGATACTACGGCACAGAAATATTGTTCAGATACCGTCTGAATCTGCAGACTCTCAGCTTCAAAGTCTGTATTCTCAAGAGACCATACGTGATTCACGCAGCACACATTGGGAAAAAGAAAACGAAGAAGACATGTAAAGTTTTCACAAGAGATTTGAAGAATTATGCAGATAGCTGAGGTCTTTCTACACATTTTGATATAAATCATGTTATGCAAGTCCCTTTAAAATGTGAATTTAAGATGATATATAATAAAACTCCCTATGAACACCTATCATCCACCGATGAAGATCATGTGCTATGAGCGAAAGCCCCAGAACAGCTCCTAAACAGGGTTTGTGGTGAGATTATTCAGTGTATTCTGACCCAGAGAGATTTAGAAAACAAAAAATGATGAAAACTGCCTTTAAATCTCTCACAGATGCAGATTTTCTTTTCTTGGGGAGGAAGCTTTTGTTTCGCTCGCCGTACGCTCGTCTCTCCTCTCCGTCTGTGTCGGTAAACTAGGCCACAGGAAACTACCGGGTGCCGCTAATGATTTGATTAACTGGCTTTGGTGGCTCATGACATACATCTTGCCGAGAGTGAGTTTGTCATTCGAGAGGGAGATTGATGCGCCGCGCTCAGCGCCCCTCGACTCCCTCCCTCGGTTCCTCCCTCCATCCCTCCCAGGTCTTTCTGCTGAGTCTGGTGGGTCCGCAGGGAGGGACCCTAAGTACTTAGCACCTCCGAGGCTGCCCCCGGGGCACTCTGGGTGGGGGCAGGCAGGCCGAAACAGGCTATTTTCAGGGAAAGAAGAAAAAGTGTGCTTTAAAACAGCATTTAGACCTTGACATGAAATTTATAAAAAAATATATATGTGGGTGAGAAAATTAAAAGAATTAAATAAATTTAAAAAGGAATTTACAGATCAAACACTGCAAGAAATGAATCTCAAAATAGTCAAAAAAAGAATTAAAATTAAATAAAAAATTAGTTTTCAGATGTAACTTGCTAGCTATAAGCTATAGACTGATGTAGATTATTTAGAAAGTTATTTAGTGTTTAGATTCTGTAGGAAAACGCTATTTTAAGACTATATATAATGTAATAATATTTTCGTTGCATGTAATAAGCACAACTAGCTTAAATATTTGTCATTTTCTATAGTTTCTGTTTTTTAGGAGTTCAACCTTATTGGCAGATTTTTTTTTTTTACTCAATTCAAGAAATTTGGATCATGTTTAAGAATATTTCAAGAACATTTTCCCCGTGTTTACACTAGCATTGACTCACTAAAGTGGTCGTATTGTCTGCAGTGTGCAGGAAGGTTTTCCAGGGTTTAGGGGTCTGTAAGGTGCTTTTGGATTAAAGCAAACATCTGCCTCAGGTCTCATTGGTGACCAGGCTGCTGCCCATTTGAAACAATGGGATTAGTTTGATTGTGATGCGTCCTGAGCTCTGGATAAAAGCCCCCTCGGTTAGATGAATGGAGACGGCTGCCTGGCTGTGTAAATAGTATTTTAAGAGAGGTGTGTTAGTGATAAGGACGAGGATTTCTTTATCTGGGGGCCAGTGGACAGTGAGTAATTGATGGTGGCTGGATGCACCGGGGCCCCCACCGCAAGCCAGCGAGCTGCACATAGAGCACTCAGGGGGTCAGGGCCCGCTGGCAGAGAAAAATGCGAGCGAAGAAGGCTCAGCATCCACCTCCTACTCCAAAAGGACGGCCACTAATCTTCCTGAGAAGAAGAAGAAGAAGAAGCAGAAGAAGTAGAAGAGGGGGCGGCGGTTCTTTTCTCCTTCCCTGCCTCTGTGCTGTTTAAATGAGGCCCTGCCCGGGGAGGCCGGTGAGAGGCAGGAGCAGAAAAATAGCCCCCTGACATTAGCACAGGCGGACTAACACACAAAATACTTTGTACACACTGTTTTACTATCAGCTGGTGACGGCTGTGCTGCTGAACTAGGTTTTATGCTTTATTCAGTGGAGGAGTTGGAGCGCCAGTGTTTAGATTATTAACTGTAGTTGTGCAGGACATTTTAAATTAATAATTAGACCAAAAAAAAAAAACATGGCTTATCATCTCTGTGATCTTCACCACAAGAATCAATCTTTATCAATGCTTCATCGCTATCACAAGAGACCGCATTACACATACACACACAGCAGCTGCATTACAGATGATAACATTATTAAAGGCGCTCATCGCTTATAAATCAGCAAAGACTCAGCAGACGTGGAAGAACTACCCAAGGTTAGGGTTAGGCTTATATGTGTTAATACGTCTTTAAGCCTGAAACCAGTTGTTTTGTGCAGCCTGTGCGTGGCCCCTCAGTGCAGCTGAGTTTCCCAGTAATCACAGTGGCTGTTTCCACACGAGAACTGAGCCCACTGCGTACAATCTGGGCTAATGGGATCTCTGCACACACACATTTCTGTGGCTCTTTGTAAACATTTAGCTTGATGACTTTCCAAGATGCCCTCTTCCCGTTTTATCTGGAGTTTCACTCAGGGGAAAGGCTGGTCTGAGGGAGCGCAAGATTAGACGTACTCAGTGAAAACACAAATGTTTGTTTTCATATTTAGTCTATTTATAGGCGAGTGGATAGAAATCTGCCCACTGTTGCTGCTTCCTTAGTTGTTTTCAGGCTTGAGGAGTCATTAAGGAAACTTGTAAAAACAAGACCTACATTTTCCAGACTGTACCAAAGAAACATTCAACATATAGTAAGGAAAGTTGGAAATATACTCACAAATTGTGGAAATTTTAATCTTTCTGAGTCTGTATTCAGCCAGCGGAGTGAAACCACAAACTTTGGCAGGTTTAATCCACATTTTTAGCTCACAACGTAGCCTAAAGACATGATTATTAATTAATAATAAACTGTTTTTTATCGTACGTCAGTTTTTTGACGTAATAATTTGCTTTACTGAAAGAAAACTGGGTAAATTCTAGTAAAATGATTTGTATAAAGAAATAAAAGATAAATTCTGTTTACACATTTTAAATTTAAAAGTTTGGAGAAATGCTGCATTTGAGTGTAACTTCAATTCTGGTTTTACAAGTGCAGTTTGAATAATTCCTTTTCAAACAGGACTGACAGAAGATGAGCAGATACAGTGTTGTTAAAGCATAAAAAAGTTCTCTCATGAAGCTGGCGATCAGGCAGAGAAAGGCCTTTTTGTTAGTGACGTCGGCCCGTTGTGTGAAGCAACTGCCGTTTTATCTCACCACTCATCAAACTGAGTTTTCTCTGCATTTTAGTAAGTACGGCGGCTATCACAGTGCTGATATATGCAACTGCGAGCTTCGGGCAACGTCTGGGGACATCAATCTCTCAAAGCCATTACGGTTTGCTTGCGCTGATTCCAAAAACAACAGGCTGCATTCCTGGAGATTTACAACTGCGGGGAGTGAGCGGTTTGGGAGCGATATATGGATGTTTTAGAGGATTAAGCCAAAAACTCCCCCACCTTTTCATTTCTCCTGTTTGGGATCCCTCCTTTCCTCTCCTGCCAGACTGCAAATTAGCTCTCCAGCCCCCCTGAGAGGTCGCCTCGGAGGTTTTGGGGGCAGGTCCCAGGTTTAGTCTGCATGAAGACTGAGTGGCACAGAGGTGCTTCCACATGAGGACCAGCCACAGCATCGCAATTAAACCTTAAGTTTAATCCTACAACCAAATATCATATCATGAGTCGCTCATTCAGGCATGACTCAGGCTTTTTTTTTTTCACGCATCAACACAAATACCTCTAGATGACTGACAGCTCTTTCCTCAAATCAGATTGTATTCTTTGTTTTAGTGCATTTTTCATATTTTTCGTTGAGCTGAAGGACTCACCTAAGAATGACCTAAAGCATACCCTGCTTT
>NW_023340206.1:13084373-13095235 GCF_004916995.1 Morone saxatilis
AATGGGACCATCATTTACTAAATGGACATCATGCTCTATGGAAGAAGACTGAAACTACAGGGAACTGTGCTAATTGTTCCATAAGACTCAATACTATCAGCCCATGTAGCTGCCCCCTGCTGGCAGTTTATGACACATTGTATATACTGTCAGTGATCCAAAGACTGCCCATGATATGTCGAATGTAACGTAGGGGCTAAATAAAAACCTGGCGAAAGACTCCTGAGGTCACTCTGTATGGTTTTTGTTTAATTTGTTATTCTGCAGCGGGAACATGAAGCTTAACGCTCTGAACCTTTCCTCTAAGTACACTGTCTGAAGGCACAGCAGATCTTCTCTAAAACATAATAAACACAGTGAGGGAGGACGTGGGAGGATGGACTGCAGGTCCTTTATATAAACAGGTCGGGGGGGGGGGACGCGCTGACCAAGACTCAGACTGCTGCGACTGACGTTACGAGTCTACACGAGTCAGAACGAAAACAGTGCACATGTGGAAATGCTGCGTTGTTTAGTTAACTTGTGACCCGTTAAGCAAACAGAGGGATCAGTGTACGTGTCACTGCAGAGGCCGTACAGCATTCATAGATCAGGGGGGATCAGAGTGTGTTAAGTAAACCACTAAAATAAACTGTGTTCTTAGCACAATAACAGATACAGATGTATGAAAACATATTTAAATTGGCAGCAGCTGGAAATGTTTTTGCAGGTTTGCTTGAAAACAGCCATTAAGTTATTTAAAGTCTGTAACATTTCCTCATTAAACAGTGTATAAACTTTAGCTCTATGTTCTGTATGTAGTTGAGTTGTGTTCATATATTATCCCAAATGTTTCCAACAATGTTCAAACTCAGTCCTTTGTCTGCCCAACAGCGTGGGAACAACAACAGCTGCAGTAGCATTAGCATCTTTAGCGATAACGGTCGAATACGACCCCTAATTTTAAAACTGCAACAGAATCAAAACACAAAAGGAGGACGAAATCACTAAATAATGGAAAATAATGTTTCTTTTGGAGTCAAGATGAGGCTTTTTAGCTTTTCTACCTTGCAACTGAAAAGACAAGCAGCCACAGTTGATCTGTTTATTTGCAGGTCATCCAGATGTTTCCGTTAAAACTGGGCTGAATGTGTTTTTAAGTGAAACTTTTTGTAGACGTCTAGATTAAATATAATATTAATATAAAAATATAAATATTAAATAAAATGTTGTTTCAACAGGATTTGCTTGGATATATTTAACTTTTCAATAAAAAGCAACCTTAAACTGCCAAACTGCCAAAGAAAACTCACTTTTAGGCTTAATTTTGTCTGTTTATTTACAATATATTAACATATTTTGAGATCGTGAAATGAGTGCGTACTAAAATGTGATCTTAATTAATCCACAGATATATTACAGTCAAACCAAAGCAGCTCATCGTGTGTCTGATCTGCTCTGAGAGGAGACGGACGCCCGGGCAACAGCGAGGGTCGATCTATTCATGTGCTACTGATCCGATCTGTGCATCAAGCCGGCCACAACACAAAACACAGCAAAAACATTTAAATCGCTCCGCTCTGAGGGGTTTGTGTCCCCTCAAATACATAGAAGCTGTCGACTGCTGCCGTTTTTGTGCCAAAAATGTTACATCTTGACTAGTTTTAAGCCCTGCAATTTGTCCTAAAGCATCTGAAGCAGGAGTGCTCTCCGTCGAAGCCCAGACAAATTAAATTCTTTTGGGGTTTTAGCAGCTTGTTATGGTTCTGACCCATAGTCTGGAGGGCCACCCTTGGTGTTACAGGACAAGGAACTGTAAGAAAGTGAAGTCACAGTTTTTGGGGGGATTCAAGGAGTCTCTTATTAGATAGAGGACATTTTTTTCCTCAGCTGATGGAAATCCCCCTGTGCCCGGCCCTCCAAGACAACCACATAAACCTCAGTGTATGGGGGCAGCGCTGCCTTGAACCTTACAGCATGTTGAAGCTTAAAAATGGTGTTAGAGGGATGTGATTCAGCTGGATGGATGGTGAAATCATGAGTGCAAAACTTTCCTAAAACAGCTGCTCACTGTAGTTATTAATGTCTGAAGACATGGACCTCAGTATCTTATCCAGCTACCAACCTAAAATCCAATTATTCCATGTTACTGCATGCTCTAACTAAATACTACATTTCCGAAGGCCAAACATTTCAAGTTGACTCAGTCTGAGGTAGTGACAGGCCCTGACGCGGGAGCCTCCACCCTCCGGACCGGCGCACAGCTCTCAGACGGCAGCTGTGTGCCACTCTTTACAAAGTTACAGTGAAACGAGAAGAGGCATGCTAATTGCCTTGTAAGTATTGCAGAAAACAGCTGGAGATTAGCAATAACAGCTAATTAGCTCGGCTACAGTGGAAATCAAAGCTCGCGCGTGAGGATAAACACACAGTCTGGTGTTTGTCTGGAGATTATAAATCTTTATGAAGCACCAGGTTGTCACATTCGCAGGATTTTAAAAGAGAGCGAGAGGTGTTGTGTTTCAAAAACTTTCCCCCCTAAACACCAAACCCACGCCCGCACCAGCAGTGGCCCATAGCAACTGTTAAAACACGTAAATATGACTTCGCTCTTTGCTTAATTCAACACTGAGTCGCATTGAGGAATATTTTCCCTCATAAACGCAGTGAAGTAAGTGGTTCCCCCATTAGCCGGCCTCATGCTCAACGCTCAGAGAGCCAGTGAAACTGATTAGAGCCTCAATAAAAGAGCTTTTTGTAGGAGATGGAAATCAGTTCTAACACTTTGCTCGAATGCATTTCGTTTAGAGGGGATTTGCCCGAGAGGATGGTCCCGATGAAGAACGCCAAAGATCGTTTGAAATGAACTCGCAGAGTAAATATTTGTTGTGCAATAAATTTGGGGTGCAAAGGTCAGAAAACAAAGGAAGCGGTGGAGGATTATTAAGGACTAAATATCACATTCATTACAACGGGACAACGAGGTCTTCTGTATTAGTTTTTTTTATGTGGGATTATACAGTTGCACACGCAGTGATTGGAGGTTGATTCTGAGGTATATAAGGCTCCACTTTAAGTGTTTTAGGACAAAATGAATCCATTAGTTAATTAAAGTGAAGTTTATGTGGTGAAACAGCCTCCTAGCAATGAGTGGATGAAAAGGTGTATTTTAATTGCCGGTCAAACTTTTTTAAGAGGATTGTGGTTTAACATTTATCAGCAGTTTTAATATTTTAATAGTTAACCATAATTACTACGGTCTTTGCCTAACTTAAAGTAGTTTTATTTGCTTAACTTTAAGCATAGTATAGAGATGGATGATGAATGGATGAACATACTCTGGGTTCATGAACTGGGTTCTGAGATTTCTCATTTTGCCTCCCACCCCCGCCTCGCAGAAATAGTTGTTCCCAGTCTGAACCTTTCAGTCTTTTCTCCCTGTTTTCGGTATTGAAACTCATCCCTCTCTCGGCCGACCTTTGTTGTGGCGGCGACTCCCCCCGCTGCCTTCAGTGGGTCTGACAACACTGAACCCACACAGGGTCACGCTGTTGCATCCAGTTGAAGGCGTCTCCTCCCTCTTTGCCCAACTGACGGACTCGCTCTTTGTACTTTTACAAAGGCGGCTCCACCTTCCTCACAGTCGTCTGACTTACCCCCAAAACGAGCCCTTGATCACACAGAGGGGGTTCTGGGAAAATGTCATCATCTCAATTTCCAGTCGCATATCGTCTTATCCTAAAACTATTACTTGAAGTTTTCCTGCCAGGTATCAGTCTGAAGCACCAATATTTCAACTTTAGGCAATGAAACACGATTTGTTTAGATTTTTGTAAGTAAGTAAATGTAAGACAAGTAGGATTTTAAGACAAAATTATTAGTATCTTTTATACAGTTGAAATTCTTTGGAGCTTAACCTGAACTTTTAGGAACCTTTGAGTCTTTGGTTCTCAGTTATTCTCGTGTTTCTTCTATATTTTAGAAACCAGAATGTCATTTCTATGTCTGGTAAACTAATGAAGAGGTTGGGACACAGAGGAGGAATGGATGGATCATATGGACGTCTGATACAAGTTTCCAGGACACTGGTAACCCAAATGGGTCCACATCAAACCAGTAGTATTTGACTCCGCTACCTGAACTGTGTTCCTTTATTTATCAATAAATAACAGTTACAAACAGTCTTGTTTTATCTTGTCTCATATCAAACTGTCTCAAGACGGTTTGTCCAACAAGTACCAGTTGTTCTGCTCTACAGTGGCAGTGACACATTGGTTGCTGTTGTTATAGTAGTCCCTAGGATTTAGTGTCACCTCCTGGTTGGAGCTAACCTTGTTGGACTCACGAAATCACGTGAGAATCCATCTTTAAGGCTTTAAGCTATGCATTTGTGGGCGGTACAGTGGTATCGGACCGATAATCGCCCTTTAAAGAAGTACTGGCAGTTACGGGGATGGGTGCTAAGACGTGTTTGTTAAACAACAAGGGCGGTTCCTAAAGACTTTCTTAATTAAAAGAAGAGCACAGAACGGCACAGAGGGCTTTTCTCGATGGAAAAGATGTTTTTTTCAGTCTGGACTGACTTCGGTAAGAGTTGAGTAAGGTTGGTAGGGTTCGTTGAAGTGCTTGGTTGAAGTTCGGCGGTCCTATTACCTGACGAACAGTTTTTAAGTGCTTTTCCAAACGACTTCCAAGATGGAAAGAGTAGACCTACTTATTTTTCAGTCAGCACTGGGTGTACTGTTCTGCAAGCTGATTTTTTCTCGTAGCATGGCGAAGGTATGAATCATCCAATTTAAGGAAGTAATGGATGGAGTAAGTTGTCTCACCATCTGTGGGCTAATATCGTTTCCTCTGTGCCTGTTCATTTCATAATGAAATGACTCCCTGAAGTCAAGCAGCAGAAGTTAAGAGATAATGTTCAAATACTACTGGGACATTTTTGGGTGAGGTAAATATGCAAGAGTAGTCTTACATGTCACTGCTTAGAACACAGGGCGTTTATCCTGTGCTGGATAGGGGGGCTTTAAAATAGAGTATACCCACTAATCCAGGCGCCACTACACAACTGGTTAGAGCAGAGCCTGACTTTAATTGAAGGGACTCGTCCAGAACAGTGGAAGCAAAAGCAGAAGTTGTGACAACAGCTACATTTTCTGTTCTGTTACCGCACTGAAAAAGGGCCTCCCACTGATGTCTGGTTGAGGGGTTGAACAGCGAGAACAGAGAGCAAACAGACAGTGATTGATTTGTTTTCACCAATGACTTGGCAGTGGCACAGATGACACAACAAGAGAGTCCTCCAGACCACGGCTGGAACAGCAGCGCATAATTTTACTATGTCAGTGTGTTTTTAACAATAAAAGTATCTTGCCGGAATTGTCTGAGGGCGTCTGGAGTGAACGGCCCAGTACCATTCAAAGTTAAATCCAACTGTAGAAACACTTTCTCATTCAGAAATCAATCTGTCTCCACCTACAGCTCCTGGAGAATCAGTAAGCAGCAGGAAGCAGCGTCAGGCTGCGGGATAATGTATGTAAACCGTCAGGGACGTAGGTGTAATGACATCTTTCTCACTGACGGGGAAACTCGATCACAGCTGACAGCCCGTCTGCTGGGGCCTCGTACAGAAAACACACCCAGCTCCGGCGGTAACATGATCCAGAGTGACGTCGAGGCCTGGCGCAAAACCTCAGCGGGCTGCCTCCTGCCCCCGCTCAGACTCAGTCGTAGGCGGGAGGCCTCCCCTCTCTCAACAATCCCCTCAGCTGAGCTCTCGTTTCCTAATCAAGGGCATCCCCTCCTTCTCTCAAATTGCAGGAAAAATGACTGCTTTCTGCTGTCAGGAGGATCAATCAGTGGGATGAAGTGAGTGATGAAGGATTTAGGAACCTAATAGTGTTTGTCTTAGCAGACTGTGGCAGAAATTCTGTCATTTTTTATGTTCTTAGCTACTCTGTCTTTTTATTCCAGTAGTTACTTTAGATTGCAATTGTACACTCATCTTGCATTAGCTCAAGAATAAAGGGATGTTTTCTTGTAACTGTTACAATTACAAGATCTTTATCTGTTTATCTTGTTTATCTGTTTATAGTATAGACAAAATGCTAAAAACAACCAAACCAAGACAGTACATTTCTGATATATTTCAGTCTTGGCGTAATGATTGCGAACACTTTTATTTATTATAATAATAATGACCTCCTCCTTAATCCGAAAGCTGACACTTCCTCTCTGTGATTTACACTGAAGACATCAGCAGTATTTGTTGCTCTAACATCGGTGTGCGGTTTCTCTGCGGAGCCTAATGTGGTCAGGAAGCTAATAGCTCTTTTAGACTAATTGTTGTCCTGATGTGCTTTGTCTTGTAACCACTGGTGGTGTTTGCACGAGATAATTAGCCACCAAACCAGGCCAAGCAAGGACTGAAACAAGGTCAGGAAATATGCATATCAGTGCTGCTCTCATTTATACCATCGCTTTCTTAATAAGACGATACACAGGAAACTCATTAGACAAGACTTTTAAGATGAATCACTGTAATGATGCTTCGTGGACGGAGATTTTTATTTGTATTTTTTTGCTCAGCATTATGTAGCGGGAACAAAGTTGAAAGACGCTTCATATTTAATGTTTTGTTCTATTTCAAGAGGGACTTCTTTTTGTGTGCTTGATCCCCGTGCAGTTTGGACGAATGGCTCCTACAACAGGACTCGTTTTCCTGCTTTCTCGTCCTCAGCCAACGCTTTTGTCCTCTCCTGATTTGCTGAGACGGGACGGGGTGCGAGTCAGCATTTAATTGTGCTCTCATTGTGTGAGGCGGCCTCCTCTTCTTCCTTCTCTCCCCTACTAAGCACTTTATCATTACACACTGCGCTGTTTGCCGGGCTTTGTAGCCCTCGCCATCCCCATTCAGCGGCTGAATTGGGCGGGTCAGAGGTGGCCCACTTGGGATGAGCTGTATTTGGAGGCGTGGGGGAGGAGGAGGACTGCTGCTCCTGCAGACCTCGACACCTCCTCAGCCAGAGCCAGATCAATACTACACTCTGCTAAGGAGGCGAGCGTATTGTTACTGCTGTGTGTTTGTGCTTGTTGGATTACAGTTTTGTTTGTGTGTGTGCAGCTCGGACAGGCAGTCAGACATCCAGCAGCGGAGTCCTCGTCCCTATTTACACAGGAAGGTCACAGGTTTGATTCCCAACCTCAGCCTGAGCTCAGTGAGCTGTTTCCAGGACAGTCCTGAATGGGAATTCCCCTGTTGTTTTAATCACTAAGTGGCTCATAAAGATGTTAATGACATAACACAGGAGTTGGACAACTAATCATTGTCCAGTAGGGCGGTTACCTTTTCAAAAAATGGATAAGAAAATCACTCGTACCACACCGATGGGCTGCATATCCGTACATATAAAACGTAGTTACCAGCTAGTGTACCAACAGGTCAACAGGCTTTTACATTCCAAAAATTAAGCACATTAAAACGACTTTTCATAAAAAGTGTCACTATAGTGTACATAAGGCCAAATTAAAGAGAAACATGACCTTTCAGATCCATTTAGCTCACTGTGGACGTGGTCCGAGGTCCCTGGAGGCGTATCGCCACCAAAAGCCTGTTTCTCAGGTCTTTCTTCCACCTGAAGGAGAGCTGGTGCTGTGTCACAGGCTGTAATCACACCTACAGTCTTTTCTTGTGGCAAAGTTTGTGTTTATGCAACGCTTCGGTTCAGTCTGCTCAATTACAAGCCAACCGGGTCCCCGTAAACTAAAAATGAATTCCTGGGCAGCTTGTTTATGGGAGAGTTTTTGTAACGTGTCATCGCGCCGGGGCAGAGATTCTGCCGGTTTGAGGGACGTCAAAACAAATCTGAGTCCAGGTCTTGTAATTTCAGCTTAAAGTGGTGGGAGCTGTGTGGCGTAATTCGCCCTCTCTGGTGTTCAAGAACGCAAAGAAAGAGGCAGAAAATGATCCTCAGGTGAAGCGATATTGCAGTTGGATATTTCGTCATGCTCTGCTCCTCATATCCTTCCCATAAACCTTTTTTTAAGCAGTTTCCTGTCGTTGCAGCAGTTTAAGTTCTGTTATCGGTGCCTTTGCAATAAAAAAAATTAAAATTAAAAAGGAAACGGTCTCTTTTTCCATTACAGGAGCAAAATAGTAAAATAAAATCATACAATATTGCACATTTCTAGAAAATCAGTATTTAAAAAGTGTTTTTAAGCATCCCGAGCTGCTTGAGAGGAGGGCCACAGAAAGGCCCTCAGCAGTGGGAAAGTGTTAATCAAGATTAGAAAGTCAATTCCCTTTAGGTTTGTCTCCTTTTCTCTATTGTTTTCTCTCAAGCAGTCTCCCACATGCTCCTCTTTAACAGAGAGGAGAGGGGGGTATTGTTGAGGAAAGGTCATACTGAAGTGTGTGTGTGTGTGAAGAGGGTTTTGTGTCGAGGCAGGAGTCTGAAGACAAAGGTCACGACGGGGATGACGGAGCAACGGTGAGACCACATGATGCAGTTTGGAGATATGTGATCTCTCTCTCTACCAACTATCTGGTGTTTTAGTGGAAGTTAAGGATGAGTCTTTGGAGTCATTATTTTTAGATTTGACTATCCAAAGCAGCTTAAAATTGCCGCTTTATGTGCGAGTAAACCTGAGATACAGAAAACAAATTAATATCTGGACAGCGGACTGTCGGTGGTCTGTGGACAGTGAAAAGAAAAAAAACTGTATTTTTTCGCTGTTTGTATGTAATATGTGAAAACTGAAAAAGAAAACTCCCACACTTACCGGTGGTACATTTATTTACGATGTTGTGGTCTACACAACCTTTATCGGGTACTTGATACTTTAATAAATATCCTGCAGTAAGCGAGAAAGCGTTTTTTTCACTTCAACTTCCTGCCGACTGACACATCTGTTCAGGTGTTCAGAAATATTTATATATTTTTTTCTATAGCCCAAAAATACCCTAACCTCAAACCATTGATTCAGATAAAGGAAAACAAACATCAGTATAAGGTTACAAAATGTTGACATTTGGACACTAGAAGTGTGCACAAATTACACAGTACTGTATGTCTAAATGCAATATTGTCTGAAAATGCTTCAGTTTCTCAGCACAACAGTAGAGGACAGGACCACAGGAGAAGTTTAAGACAGAAATTGCGCAGTGTTTGTGACTAATGTTGGTTTTTAGTCAGCTTATAAATCAGATGATGCTTTTATTTGAAGGATTCTGACTGGAAGCGTTATTGCTGGCCTGAAGCCAAAGAAAATAAAAATCATTAAAACATTTACATTTATGTTCAGTGTTGTTAGTGAACCCTCAGCCCCTGATAAAGTATGCACAGTTATTTTCATTTCTCATTCTCTTAGCTTTTGCACCTCTATCAGAGATTTCAAACAAAGCTCCTTCAGGTTTCCTGCCGCGCCCTCTGTGTGTCTGTCTGAAAACATTTATTCGAGCTGAAGAGGTCTGACCCGTCTTTAGAGGACTGAGGAAGTCAGGCAGGGGCCTGCTCTCCATCATGTGCAGCAGCAACATGTCAAACAAACACGGCCGACAGTAAAATAAAACTGGTTAGGACAGCGGAGCCGCGGGAGCAGCTGGGTCAAAAAATAGAGACAATTCTGCTTCAGCAGATTGTGTCAGGCGTGCAGCGGACCGTTTATCGACACGGGAGGCTGCCGAGTGCTGACGCGGACCTCGATCTATTTTGGTAGATCGAACTGGAGGTCTGGGCCTCCTCGGGGGAGGATCGGCGAGGTGAGCGGCGTGAAGCAGGAAAAAGACGTCTCTCTGCTTCCACCTGCGACGCATTCATCACCACCACGGAGAAGAGGCGCATCACTCAAAAGATTCCCCTGTGTTCCCTCCTCTCTCTCGTTGTTCTCTCCCTCCTCCAACATCTGTACCTGCAGAGGCCTCCACCTCATTAAGACATCACAACAAGAACCTTACAGAGCTAATGTGTGAAACTCAGGTGTTACTCTGCGCTCTCCTCACCCTCCTTCCTTCGCTCTAGAGTAGAACTAGGTCTTTGTTTAATTTACAGACGGCCCCGTTGGAGTAATTTCCCATTCAGCTGCTCGACTAGTCCGGGGCGAGGCATAATCCCAGGCGCCCCCCTAGCAAGGGTGCCAGCGGGGTAATATGGATGTTAGCTGGGGAGCATGGTGACAGCCCCAGAAGCGACAATTTAATTCATTGTATTTTAATTATCGCTCTCATTCACCAGCTACAAGCCCTTTCTTTGGCTCCTCTCGACAGCGAGCCTTTATCACTGGCCCGTCGGAGAAGATAATAAACTTTTGCTTTAAGGTAATTACTTAATCTGGACAAACCTGTGTGTTAAGCAGTGCTATTAAGCGAGAGGGTGATAAATCAGGCACGCATTGGAGGTGGGTGATTACTCGACGGTGCAATCAGTCTTTGAACCCCTCGCAGTCTTTTAAGTACCTAAATTGCACAAACAGCATGCTAACAACACGCCGCTCGTGTACACGGCGAGCGGAGGAGAGGCCCCATCAGCGCCGCCTGCCTCGCCGCCTCCCTCGTTTTGTTAATGCCAGCCGCCGCCACCGCGCGCTCACCTTCAGCCCGGTGATGCATGGAGGTTATTAGCACGTGGCCTGAGCCCAGCTGTCGAAGGCTGATAAGTAACTCTCCCTACAGCCGCACAGCGTCCCAGATGGATGGATGGATGGACGGATGAATGGATAGATGGATGGATGGATGATGGTTGTGGCTGACTGGATAGAGAAAGTCCAAAAAACATCTTGAACCTGAATTTTTCTCTTAAATGTGCTCTTGAAGGATCGGTGTGTAGGATTTTCTGAAGTTTAGACAAATATTCTAATGTTTAATATTTTAATTCAATTCAATTCAA
>NW_023340206.1:13095329-13099415 GCF_004916995.1 Morone saxatilis
GTCTAGACCCAACTCCTTATAACAGTAGTTTAGGAAACTTCTAGATCTTGACCAGAACAGTTCTCAGAATATAGATCCGTCTTAGTTCTGTCTGTCTAGGTTTTGATATTTCGCCTCTGTCTCAACACAGTGGAGCTGAATGTGATGGAAAGTCCCAAACCACAGTCACTTTTTTCCTCGGGACTATTTATTCAGTAGAAAGAAGTTCCAGTGTCTCCATTGAGGTCTGTGGGGATGCTGGTTATGTTAAGCAGCTGATTTCTTTACAGTTTTTCCATTCACATCCATTGTGCTGGAGATACAAGGTGAAGAAATAAAACCAAAAATGATCTGCATTGAATAGAAAGTAGCTGTTCCTAAAGTTTCTGTTTCGGAAAAGCACTGCGTACTGCTTAAAAAGCGCGTCTTGTAGAGCACTGATCAAATATCACGTGATTTGTTAGCCTCAAAACGGGACCCTGCTACTTCCCAGCAGTGCTCTGTTCGTCTTTTTCTCCCTCCAGGACTGTTGGATATTCTCTTAGTGCCACCACTGGGAACTACTGAGTTACAGTAGTATCGCCGAAGAATGTTAGCCAAAGGTAGCTAAACGTCAGCAAACTGTCAAACTAGATAATAAAATAAAGTTCCAGGCAAGTTGGACAGAATTGTGTACAATCTACTGTATTTCACCTGACAATAGAGCCTTCCCTCCTCAAATCAGAGACTGCAAAAGACAAATAGGTTTGACATTTGTGCTGAAATCTTATGGTACTGATTTGAGTATTGCTGTGACGTAATTCACACTAACCTGTCATCATTTCCTGGTAAAAAAAACCTCTGCTGCATAGGAAGTGACAGTGAAAGTGCATTTCAAATGCATTCTTGCATTTCAAGAAGAGCTCGCGTGCTTTGGAGCAGTTTGTGTATTGTGGGACTTTCCTGCCAGGATCTTCAAATTCCCCCTCGTAGAGTGAGTAAGACAGGAAAGATTTCTCCGCAAAAGGTCGGCCAGCTTTTGGGGTAATTACTTCTGTCAGTGAATACTTTCACATCAGGCATCTTAAAATCTGGCTGTTATAGTCGCTGTAAATCTCATGCTGGGGACGGATCCGCTGGTTCATCTGACTTCCAAGGTCACAGAGTGTCTCAGAGACAGGCTTAAAACTACTGACCAGATGTGGAATATTATCTGATCTCAGTGAAGTTTATTTAAACACAAAAGGTTCCCAGTGACAGTGGTCCCCAACATTTATCCTTAAGGGAGCCCTTTTCTATCAGTGAGTAAACTGACAGAACAGCTGATAAAATGTACAATGAACTCAAACAGTGAGACACAATAACTGCAGGAAGTTTGTGCAAAACGAGCAATTTGGATGAATTTTGAGCCGATTATTAGCAGATTATGTCCTGTTATTTCCTGCTATTGATCAGCGATGAGTTTTTCTGATATTTTTAGTAACATTTTATACAATCATCTGTCTCTATTGTGTTTTTATTTTTATTTTTTAAAACTTACTTTGGCCATTGTTTTAATACAGCTTGTGTTCAGGTCATCACAGTTTAGATTTAAAAATCTTTCATTTAGTTTTCTTAACAGAAATTAATGAAATGTTGAGATACTCTATATATTTTTCAAGTTTTCTAGCACACCTTTAAATCAAGAAGGCCTCACGACCCCCTATGAAGCTTTGGCAACCCGCATGTTGGGAACCACTACCCTGGAAGAGTCAATAACCAATGAGAAAACTGAGGTTTGAGAACCCCTGAGGGGTGCACAAAGACTAAAGTTATACACTTCCTTTCCTTTCACTTCCTTAATGAACTTTAGCACTGCTAAACTTTCACATAACTTGGTGCAGCAACACAAGAAAACAGCGTTTTTGCTGTGTGCGTACAGAAAAGAGGGTCTGACTATGAAAAACTGTAGTCGGTCCACTGCAGCGCTCCAGCAGACGCTAAAACAAATGTTATCAAGCAAAGACTAATAGATTGCTGGAGCCTAAGCGAGGGCAGTGCCTGATGCTGCGTACGCCCAGGGGGGATCGGGGCCCAGTGAATCAGGTAAATGTGCCTCTTGAACTCTCATGAGCGCTCGCCTTTTGTTCCTCCTTTGGCGGAGGAACAATGGAGCTGTCGCGGTGATGGAATAAGCCTGCCCGGTCAATCCCCCGGCCAGGGCCGCAGAGGAGACCTGACTGGAGGCTGACGGTGGCTGGCTGGATTACTCCCTCCACGTCCAAACAATAATCTGTTCAATGAGTGCATTTACATGAATGTTTATTAATGTGCACAAACTCTATAAAAACTATTTAAAAAGTTAATTTGAAAACTCACAACAGAGTACTTTGAGTACTTTGAGTACTTTGAGTACTTCTGCTTGTACTAAAGTATTTTTCCACCGTAACACTGTGACCTGTACTTAAGCAGAGGATTTAAAGACTTCTTCCTCTTTACGTCATGTTTCGGTGACCCAGATTTAGCTGCTCTTTGTCTCCCACCTTCTCCTCCCCCTGTGACCCCCCTCTTATAATTCACCCCCAACTGTTATGAATGGTGCATTAACTCGAGCTGCTCTTTGAATGGGGGCCTTTTAGCTCTCACACAGACACTCACATATAGATGTATATACTGGCTCTGCTCAGCCTACACAGTGTATGGAGTCAGACTGAGGGTAATTATACCAAATTACAATGGAGAATGTCTGGGGCAGGGAGGGCGGTCAGTTTGGTCACAGAAGGAATGAAGGAAGGAGACTGTGATAGTAATAAATACAGATAGAAACAGTCCTGGTTTGGTCCCATATTATCTGGGGTTCTAGAGTCAAGTCAACTTTATTGTCAGATGTGCTATACATGCATGACATACAGCACAAATTAAATTTCAGTAGACCTGGTTTGTTCCCATATTCTCTGTGTTAAGACGTGGTTTGTCCAACGCAATTCTCTGGTGTTTACCCCCTTCTTAAAGGGGAAGGATCGGCAGGTAACACACAGGTGTAGTGAGGCAAACCAGAGGTTTCCATTAAATATAGAGTACTTATACCAACCCCACTATGTACTGCATTCTGAACCTTAACTGAGGTAAAAGTATTCTAGTCAAAACTGTACTGAAAATCACTATTGACTTCTGTTGCATCTCTCAGTAATTGTCCAACCCGAAGCAGAATTCTGACCTCCGCCAATCCTCCGTTATCTATGTATTTAAGTTCCAGTACGTTGCCGATGACTAAAAGCCTTCATCCGGTTCAAATCTAGAGTTTACAAAAGCACCAAGTCTAAAACGTGATGGTAAAAATGTGGCTTCAGCCTGGATAAACAGTCAAGTGTATGACAGCTCCACAACCGCTGAACCGCAGGCACAGATTTCTCTGAGTTTGAACATTGCTTGGAAACATTGGGGATAATGTAAGAACACAATTCAACTACAGAACAAAGAGCAGAGTAAATGTTACACATTAACACTGCAGTGATTTCTACGGTAGAAAAGTGCAGCGGGATCACTGTCGGTATTCGGCGACAAGGAAAGCGGCGTCTTCTTCCGCTGAATTCCCTCCAAACTAAACAAGCGAACACATCGGGCGCCGTCTGAAGGAACCCAGCCTCGGTGGCACGGTGCAGACCAAAAGTGAAGTAAAGAGGGCTATTTCTGCGGGGCGTTCGGGGACTGTGGCCCGTCCGTCGGGCTGTCAGGGCGCAGAGTGAGAGGAATGGACCTGGAATGCTGACTCATTCAGGTCCCCGGGCCCCCTGGGAGCCCCGGGAGGCCCCCCTGTTATCCCCTCCCAGCGTTCGGCCCGAAAGCAGATAATGATCCGTGGCCCTGACCCCTCCGCTCCGAAATCCCAGGTCACCCTGCAAGATTCCTGCTAGAGTGTGTGTGCGTGGACGTGACACGAGAGGAATTTTAATGCAATCCAGAGATCAGCTGGCTCACCTCTCCCTCGTCTCTGCTCCTTCCTCCCTCCTCCCTCGTCTCTCCTCTTCTTCTCTTCTCCGATCCGGCAGCTCGGAGACACACCAGGTTGCAATTAACAGGATCTGAAAACTGTACAGAGGGCGAGCGAGGGAAGAGATGATGAGGGAAATGTAGAGAGAGAGAGAGAGA
>NW_023340206.1:13099481-13119703 GCF_004916995.1 Morone saxatilis
GAAAGAAAGAGAGAGAGAGAGAGTTAGGCGATGCCCTCGTGGAGTTTTTCCAAAATAAAAGAACAGAGAAAAATGTTAACAAGAAACATAAACTCCATAAAGTCAGTTAAAGACCCAAAAGACTCCGTTTATATGATTGTAAAAATAAAGACACGACATCATCTGTGGTTTCTCGTTATCGCAAGCATCTAATTAGTTCTGATGTTTTGGGTAAAACTTCACAAGTCAGAGAAAAATCAACAAAAGGAAAACAGGGCTTTAATGAAAAATAAAAAGGGCCATTAAAAGGACGCAAGATGAACGCAAAAACAGACGACTATTAAACGGATTAAAGCACAACCTGCTCTTCAGGTTTGTCTTTAGTCCTCGAGATGACAAAATCATTACGTGTTTCAGCCGTGCAAAATCTCTTCATTTGATGTTAAAAATAACACCAGATGAGCTGAATGATGAATCCCACTTGAGCACAGAGTGGAGGCTGATTGTTTGTTAACTATGGTGTGCAAATACCTGCCTGTAGGTCGGCCGCTATGTCGGTCGGTGTGTCAGTATGACCGTTGGTCGCTATGTCAGTAGTAATATCAGTTACTACAAAAAACCAATATGGTGATGAGCATAACACCAAACTCGAGGCTTTACAACAGTTTCTCGGTTTTTCCTTCTGATGATGAAGGTGTGGAGTTGAAAATGATGCACTCTCGGAAATGTAGGATCTAGTGTCTTATGTACCTACAAGTCTGCATATCTCTGCCTCTGCTGCTTAGATTTTTATGAATGTGCATCTCTTGCGATTCCTCCAACTTGTAAATGTCACTGTCTCTCACTCTGGAGACAAAACCAGACCAGATTAAATCCCAGAATCATTCACACCCATCATGTTTACAGTGTGTGTGTATTCAGTTAAGGGGGTTTAGCTGTGCTGTTTGCAGCTCCAGAGGAGACTTCATGCTGTTTGGACGGGAAGAGCGTGAGCAGAAGAAAGCTTTTCCCAGCGCTGTCAGTCCCGGTTTGAGTCGGGGCTGCAGCTTCCCTCCACACAGTCCATCATCCCGTCTAGTTCAAAGACCGTCTAGCTGCAGGTCTTTGTCAAAAGCCCGGTTGGATATCTTTTATGTTCAAGATGTAGGATTTCTTAGGACGACTTTGATTATTTATTTATTCCACTTCTCTTGTGTGATAGTGCCAATATTTTACACGAAAGTGCTCAGCTTGCTCTGAAATTCATGTTGCTTTATTGTAGCCCTTTTGCCTTTGAAATTTCTCCTTTTTTTTTAAAGGCAAGCTCCTTTTTTGAAGTCTCCCTCTCCCTCTCCCTCTCCCTCCCTTCCTCCCTTCCTCATCTAACTCTTTTTCTATCTGTTCTCGCAGCCCCCCACCACATCTTCCCCACCTTCCACACGCCGATCCCGATTGACATGCGCCACCACGAAGGACGGTACCACTACGAGCCGCACGCGCTGCACGCCATGCACGGGTAAGTGGCCTTTTTTTTCTCTTCTGGCTAAATGTTTCCTGAAGGGATTCCTGCAGGTTAAAGTCGGCAGATCTTTTTGATGTGTTACTTCCCGCTCAGTTACTCCTGCGTGGCGCAGAGGTTTGTTTTTCTGTTTTAACTCTGGAGGATTTGCTCTTTTGCGAGTGGATGTTAGCGGGCGCTGATGAGAGCTGAGCGTTCGCCAAGTTCAATATCAAAAGCAGATGACAACATGCTGACTTCCAAAGTGAATAATCAATGCTAGTTCTAAATTCCCCCCACTGCAGCCCTTGTTTCCGATACAGTTTGATTATGTGGGCAAACTTCACTTTTTTGGCTCCAGCTGTCCGGGGATGAAACGCTCGGATGCTTTGAGGAAGGAAGTCTGAAGTTCGGTTTCTGGGATCCAAACTGGGAAAAAAACTCTTTGGATAACTGAGGTGCCAATGAGCAAGGCACACTACAGCTGGAGCTTTACTTATTGCAAAAGTATTGAAAGTATGAAGTTATTATTCACAGTTTTCAACATTAAGCTTCATTAAATGTATTCTCTTCGACTGGTGTATTTTGGAGCTCTATTTCTGTGGACACCCGATACAACCAGACTGCGACATTTGGTGTCGAAGGTGAGAAAATCTGCACACAACAGCTAAATGAACCATTAAAACATGTAAATACGAATACGAGTCATGCTGTCCAACACGCTCTAAAGCTCTGGCAGAGGCAGATCTAGAGAAATATTAATGGGGCGGCAGAAATATATAGAGGTTTAACCACAAACAATCACATATATCAATATTTGCTTGGAACATATTTGACCTCCTTTTTCAGACAGATATTAATTTATCATTAAATTAAACGTGTTAATTTCCATTTTTAACATGTTATTTTTAAAATGAATCTAAATAAATGTGTTAAATTTGACACCAGACTGGATCAGCAGCTGCCACCCCTCTACCTGCCCCTGAACTCGGTCCTATTTGCCATGTTATAGTAATCTATGATGAAGATGACAAATTAATTTGCTGACTCCTTAAATCAGTGGTTGTAACCTGAGGGTTGGGACCCCCACTAAGGGTCGCCAAATCTTAATAGGGGGGTCGTGAGGCCTTCTTGTTTAATTTAACTCAAAAAATAGTTGAAACTGATTAAATCAAACATTTGAAGTTCCACAAACTCAACTGTTTGAGTTAAAAAAACATTGTTGATCAAGTAGCTCAAGTACTATTATTTAATATTCAAACTTTGATGACCTGAACACAAGCTGTATTAGAACAATGGCATCAAGTATCAAGTATGAATTGTCAAAAAAGCAGCTTATTAAGTCGATTGTTAAAAATAAAATAAATACCTAATTCAGACAGAGTACAGACACAATTGTAGAAAAAGTTCCTAAAAGTATAAGAAAAACTCATCTCTGATCAACATTCACAGGAAATAATCTGCTCAAAATTCATCAGAATCTCTGGTTTTACTGTTTTGGTTCATTGTACAGTTTATCAGTTATCAGTCGTTTTGTATTTGTTGAATATAGTCAATTAACTTAGTGATAGATAAGGGTTCCCTTAAGGAAAAAGGTTCGGAACCACTGCTTTAATTTATAACAATGCATCATATTCTATAAGTTGATCATATGTTTTGGAGAGTAACATTAAAAACGTATAAAAACGTAAAAGTGGCTGAAAATTGAAACTTTTGCACAGTACTTGATTAAATGTTACCATAATAAAAATCTAAAGAATAAATAAATCTGTGTCTCGTATCAATCTGCAGCTCGCTCCACTGGCGGCGAGCGGCAGGGCCGGATCCATCACCGTAGACATAATACATCCAACCTCCGCCCGGCACCTCTTTATATTCATTAATGGCTTGTTGTGGAGCTAATCTGTGTGGTGCAGGCCGCGTTGCCCCGGAGCTAGCGCGGTAATTAAACTCCCGGAGTATAGAGGTCACAAGGCTGCATGTGCCGCAGCAGCGCTGGTGGCGGGGTCCGACTTCCAGGCTGCTGCGGGGGTTCAATAAGAGATGCAATCCCATTTATTTTCCTGAGGGAAATTCAGGTTGGAAGGAAAATAGAGTGTGTTAATACAAAATTCAACTTCACAGGTTTGTTGTTTGTATCAGGATGCATTAGTCCACAGAAAAGACACCTTTTTGCTGTTTTTTAAAATATGTCAAACCAGTGTTTTGGCCAGAAAACATAATTAATAGGCTGCTTGTGTTTTCTTCTCCCTGAAACTGGTCTATTGTTTTAATACAACTTGTGTTCAGGTCATCACAGTTTAGATATAAAAAAAATACTCTGTACTGCGATTGTTGAAAAGATCTATATGGAAAATTTTAAGTTACACAAACTCAATTTGTGACTTTAAAAAACTTTCTTGATTAGGTTCTTTTTACTTGTTGTTTTTTTAGTTAAATTAACTTGACAATGTAATTTAACCCCCTATGAAGCTTTGGTGTAGGGGGTTAAGTGAAGGCACCGACTCCCAGGTTGGTAACCACTGTACTAGAGTACTAAAAAGCTACTAAATGGACCTTGCAGTGAAATTTCTGTGGTTTTATTCTGTTTAAAGTCACCTTTTTGTTGAAGCTGGAACTAAAGACTCATTTGGAAAGGATATGGTGTGTTCACATGCAAACGAGAGGCTTGGAAATCAGTCAGTTTGGTTAAAAATTGGTGTGTTGAGAAGCTAATTGTTGTTGTTTTTGGAGCTCCACTTTAAAAATTCTGGATATGTTTGAGAATATCCCCACATAACAAGAGCTAAATGAAAAGTAAAAACATGCAAATGTGAATATGAGTCATGCTCTCCAACACGCTGACAGGGAAATATTCATGGGGTGTCAGAAATATATGCTGGTTTATTTACAAACAATCACATATATCAATATTTACAAGATATTTGACCTCAGAAAGTTTCCTTTTTGTTGAAGCTGGAACTAAAGACTCAGGAAATCATTACGGTGCGTTCATGTGCCAGCGAGAGGCTTTGAAATCAGAGAAAACATGGATGTAGTTGGTTAAAAACGGGTGATCAGAAGCTAATTGTTATTGAACAGTGACTTTGTGAATGATGTAATCAGAAAGGAAAACTACTTTACATCTTTCTTAACACATAAAAAAAAAAAAAGGGTCAGTCGTGCAGCTTGTAGAAGAGTCTGAGTCTGTGGCACACTTTGAAACCGAACAACGAGCTTCTCTGCAGGAGCTTAAAGTTACTTTATCACAAAAGAAAAACTGGCGCCGGGACAAAAAAAGTCAATAGAATTCTCCAAATAGTACTCTTACATTTAAATTCACAGATTTGATGGTGATGCATACTTCGCGCCTGGCGGAAGCAGGGCTATTCATCACGCCGGCTGGGAGAGCGGAGGGCGGGGGGGAGGCTGTCCGCGGACTCGGCCACCTTGATTAATGTGATTTGATCTTGACAGTGGACCCCTAATTCATCAAGACCTTGATCTAGCTGTCGCTCCCCCCTGCCTGTGCCAAATTCACCTAATTACAGGAACATTGCGCAGCAAATTAAGTGCGGTGTCATTTGTCGCCTGGCGCGGCACTTTATTATACGCTCGTGGCAGCGTGTCAGAGGTCCCCTCCTTGATTGTCTAACATGACATCTCCGCGCCGTCCCCTTTATCATTGTTTGCATATAGCGTAATGAGAGGGCTGGTTATTTTGTCAAGCCTGTCATAAAAAAGCAGCCACGGGGAAGCCTCTTTTTTTTAACAGAGTTTTTCTTTCCTCGCCATCGCCGGCAAATGACAGTAAGGCCGGGAAGAGGAACACAAGAGGGAACACGTCTGTGACGGCATCTCTGTGGATGGAAACAAGCAACGTGTAGGGAGCTGAGATAAAACAGGACTTTACAGTGGAGATTATAATTAAATGTAAAAGTGCAGTTATTACCTGTCAGGTAATTCACAGTGAAGCCTGAATTTACATGAGTCACCCATTGGTTTGTGGAGTTTTAAAACCTCGAGTTAGGCGTTATGGTCGTTGGCATTACAATTTGTCAGAGCCAGCGGAGGTCACGTAAAGCTAGTTAAGCTGCTCTCATTGGCTGCACAGTTTCGACTCGTCAGTAGCAGGAAACAATGGCGGCTCGTCTGGTCACACACAGTAAAATATGTTTGTGAACAGATTTGAGGAGAGAAATAGTCAACACAGTAACAGAATCTGGATCCATATCTGATCAGCACTGCCTAGTTTGACAGTTTGATGCGTTTGTATGTGAATTTTTTTGCATGTTTTTTGTCGATTTTTTCCTGCAGTCTTCATATTTTTCATGTTTTTATTGTGATTTTTGTGTATTTTTCGTTTCGTCGAGCTGGACGGACTCACTGAGAATGACTCTTCAATCAATAGATAGCCCCGCCCTAAAGCATACCCTTGCCTTTAATGGTCTATTTACTCTAAATGACCACAGTATAAATGGAACATCATGCTGTATGGAAGAAGGTGAAACTAGAGACTGAGACCAGAAACTCATCAGGAAACTGTTTACTGAGCTCATAAATCAACTGAGAAGTTGACTAATTTCTCCATAAGACTGTATGGTATCTGTGTTACTGCAGCCAATGGAGCTCCCCCTGCTGGCTGTTAGAGAGAATGCAGGTTTAAATACGTCACAGACCCTGAAATTGTACATATTCGTAACGAAAATAGCCAGAAACATTTCAAGTGATGTGTTAATACTACTGTACTAGCTAGCTTAATCGATCAAGAGTTGCATTTAATCATCACAGACCAGTTATGTCAATAAAAACGTACAAATTCATGTTTTTTAATAGGTATTTAAGATTCATTAATTAATTAGAACAGACAAACGAAAGACGGGCTCTGGATCGGATCGAAAGCAATGTTTTACAGCCACCTTAGTTTCTCCTAGTTGGTTGCAATCTGCAATTTTACCGCTAGAGGCCACTCAATCGTATACACAATGATATTCAGGAATAAATGTACTCAAACTAGGTTAATTTCCTCCCCGTTATTAAAACAATCATCACTGCATTTGTATTCCATGGGTAGCTTCAACCTGTTCTTACATCTGCGTCCAGCTCTGAATGACTTTTTAAGGAGGCCATGATTTGCAGCGCTGAGATCTGTTTGTTTTGTATCTAGGTCAGTTCTTCCTCTGCATGAGGAGGAAGGCGTTCGGGGGTTTCGGATGGAGGTGGTGGTTTTGGCGGGGGGTGGAGGGGTGGTTGCCTGTTAAGTTTGAGGCGTCCGCTTCACGCAGCAGCAGACTCATAAAACCTACAGTGGGAGTTTATTCAGCCGCACGCTGGACGGCGTGATTTATCTAAATCAGAGAGCTCCCTGAGCCCGACACCAGAGACGAGACTCACTGTCACACTGTAATTCATCTCTGGTGTCGCTGAGAAACAACTTACAGCACATACACACACATATGCACACATACAAATAATAATAAAAGAATTGTACAGCAGGTACAAACAAACACAAAAAAAACCCACACACTTCAGATGCTTGTAGAGGAATGCCATGCATATTTTCACTTCTAACCCCAATAACACACATCCAGGTACCTCAGATACAACCTTTACTGAACGATCAGTGCCTGAAACCAGACGGGACTCACTCCTGATTCTAGTCCACATGAGTACCCTTACTTCTTATTGCGTAGTGAGTCTAGGTACGCACCCCTAAATACCCACATAACATGTTTTCTGGCTAGTTTTGGTTACTTTGGTTTAGTTGGTGGGTTGAGGTATGAGGAGTGAGGTGATTAGGGTCAGAGCCAATCAGAGGCTGAGAATACGGGTGGTAAAAAAAAGCCAATTCTCACATAACTGCATCTCTGTAGTTAGCTTAACGCTGAGCAAATAGCACTGATAAGATTTTTTGTAATTTATCACATAAAATCTTCACAAATGTGAGGATATGCAACCTTTCTCTGTTTTAAATCCATGGATCTGTTTTTTAAGTTTTGTTCTGTCAAAATAAGCAGTTGGGGCTCCAACCAGTTCCTGGTTAGACTGCAAAAATACGTCATCCCTGCAGCTCTAAATCACAAATAATAAACTTTTCTTTTGATCTGTTGAAAGATTCAAGATTGACCAGTAACTGAGTAACTGAAAGTTGGATGAACAAAGAAAGTCAGGGTAGAAAAAGCTTCAATCGCAACATCCGCCAACATTACAACCATCATCATTTTTATTTTTCTGTGACTCAGGGCTGAGTATGTGTTGACTATAAAGTCATACACCTCATTAATGGCATTAATATCAGCAGCTGCTGCCAATAAAAAACAAATGTAAACAGCAGTAAAAGGAACAGAGAGAAAGGTAATGTCTGCCAGGAGGTGTGAGAGGTGACACGCCTTCCTTTAAAACTCAACAGTAAATTGTTGTTTCACATCATCCAGATGTGTTTCACCGAGACATTTACACATCAGGAAACAGAAAATATCTGCCTCTTTAGCTGCTTGTTGGCACTTCTTTATCACAGCTTCTGTTAATCAGCGGTGTGTGTGGACGTAGAAACTGACACTGAAAACTGGACTTTTTACACCGTCTTTCCAGGGAAGTTGCGATTAACCAAAATTCATCCAATCTCCAAAACCAATCCAATCATCAATCCCCCCCCCCCGCCCCCCCCCCATGTCTCCGGCCTGGCTGTCGTCCGGCGCCGAACCCGGTTACGCTCCAAAGACCAAGCATTGTGTTCGCCCGCCGGCCGTGCAGACGCCCAGAAATCTCCAACTGCAGCCGGACCCCTTCTGAACATCTGAATATTACATAACTAATTCACCACCGTCAGTTCTTAAGCGTGCTAAAGAAGTTTGCTGAACAAAGCTGAGAAATATTTATACGCTTTGTATGATTCAGGCTGCGATTGTTGCAGGAGCTCGTTATCATGGTAAACAAACCCTCATCCAGAGAGCTCACCTGCAGGCCGTTACATGATGAGAGCGTTAATAATTCAGACGGGCTGTGGGGATGATTATGTTTTCTTTGTTTGGAAAATCAGATCTTTATTTATCGTGTGCACGGAGAGAGAGGGGAACATTGCCTCACTCGTGATGCAATCCAACAATCTGGCTGCAAGGTAATAAAGCCTTCGTTGGATGCTGGATGATGGAGAAGGTGTATTTTTAATGACAGGTATGATCTGGCAAATACTGAGAAAACCTCATGACCTCAAACATCAGCTGAGTTAACATCAGCATCCTGGTTTTAAGACACAGCACGTAGGAAATACTCAAAAGGACATTTTATCATTTTGATCATGTGTTTGGTTTTAACAGTGTAAAATACGGAGTCCCTTAGAGGTGAACAATGGAAATAAATAATAATAAGTTAGAGGACCTGGCTGCATGGTCCTTCGTTATCTCAGTTAGCCATAAAAACCATGACTTAATTTCAAAATAAAACTCTGCATAGATTAGCTTTTTCCCAAACGACACTTAAAAGCAGAGGTGGGAACTAACGGAGAATAAATACTTTACTTTAATATTTGATTAATATTATTTGCATCATTGTCTTCCAAACATCAAGTGCACGTTGCACATCACACATGATGGACGTAACATGACGAAAACAACAAAAAAAGACATAAAAGACGAGAGGGAGAGTCGACTGTATTTGAAGCTGAATCAGTACTTAATTATCTTTATACTTGAAGAATGAATGTGTCTTTTGCCTCCTCAAGTTGTTGTTTTCTTTCAGATTTATTTATTTGTTTGTCCTCTTTGGGGCTCCGTACTTAAACAACCTGGAAGTTCAAGAGAAAGAAAAACATCCTTTTCATCACTCTGAAGAAAGTTTTTTCCTCCAGGTGAAAGTATTTTACTGACACTGATGTTCGGACGCGACTCTTTGAAGCAGTGAAATATGAGATCAGCACATTTTAGTCCAATGAATAACTGATGATGTGATTTTTTTGTGTGTGTTTAAGATCTTCTACCTTGTCTGCTTGTTAAATTGCTGCTTTTATGATCAGATTATCTTCCAAGAGTTCAGACAATGAATGTTTGGTTGACTGTGAAAACAAATGTATAAGCATGCACACACACAAGCCTGACGTGCCCTTAATCGATTGTTTGTAACGGAGTGTCAGTGAAAAGAACAGCAAAGCTAGCATCCTTAGAAGTGGTGGTTACAGAAAAGCTAACTAAAAAAGGAGGATCTTAATTCCCTGTGAGCACTAGAAGGATCGATCCTTTTTTGTTTTGAGAATAAAAAACAACACGTAGTGTAAAGTGAAGACCATTACTTATTAAAATGTTTCACACTAGCTTTGGGTTCTTAGATTGTTTTTGTTTGCTGTAGGAAGCCAACCTGAAGTTTTTAAACTCAGTAAACTTAATTAAACATCTCCTTCCTGAACATATTTTATATGTCAGACAGAAATACTGACGGAGGTGTCGGCTGTACGTTCATTTATCAGGCTCATCTTCCTAAATTCTCTCTCCGGATGAGCTGACGCCGATAAACGACACCGACAAACGCCCCGCGGGGAGAGGTGTCATCTGCAGAGGTGGTTGCCCGCCAACGCAACGCCTCCTCCTCCTTCCCTGTGACCCCGATCTCACCCCTTCCTCCGCCTCGCTCAGATCAAACGCTCGATAAAGGCTCTGCGTTAGACGTGATCTCACTCTTAACGCTGTCTGAGCTCACACTCGGTGGCGAGGAGGAGGATCGGGTTTTCCAGATGGATTACTAGAGTTCTGTCGAGGGTGTTGGCGTTTCAGGTGGTCGCGCTGATGAAGTGCAACATCTAAAGAGGAGATGTTCACTCATAAAGTCTGAATATTAACTTTAAACTTGATTTGAAACCTGTTAAAAACACATCAATGAGCCATCCTCTTGTGGATTAATCCGCCACTGAAAATAGTCCCTGACACATACACTATTTCCTTGGGACGCCATTTTGTGTCCAAACAGCAAATGTTTCTTTTCTTTCTTCTCGTCCAGCCCCGCAGGTCTGGCCGGCAGCCCCGTTATCTCCGATATCTCCCTGATCCGCCTCTCGCCCGCCGCCGTGGCGACCGGAGACTCTCCCTTCAGCCCGCCTCACCCGTACGTCAACCCTCACATGGAGCACTACCTGCGCTCCGTGCACAGCAGCCCCACCCTGTCCATGATCTCCGCAGCCAGAGGACTCAGCCCCGCCGACCGTGAGTTGACCAACCGAAGACACAGAAAGTAGATTTATCTCTGATAGATGATCACATTCATACCGATCAATTATGACCAAAATCTCATCGATTTAGTGGTTTACAGGTAAAAAAAAGGGCTTAAACTCACTTAAATACAGTTGAAAATTGGCTGTTTTTCTACCTTTTGGTATCAAAGAACATTTTAACATTTAACATATTTTACAGTTTCTTCTATTTGACATAGATTCATTGTTTTATACACTGTAAAAAGAGAGAGTGAGAAAACTCATAACTTCATTTTAACTAAATTTGTACGTTTTAAGTAGTTTTGAAATAACTAAAAAACCTTTTGTTGAAGTAATTTACCTGATACAGATCAGTATCATGAGAAAAGTTTATAAAGAAAACATTTTATTTGATAGAACAAGATATTTTCATATTCCTATAACACTTTTATAACAATAAGTTATATTATAACATGAAATATTTTACGTTATAACTTCTCTTGTTTTAACTAAACTAAATTTATCTTGTTATAATGACACATTACAACAGTGTAAGTTATCATATGTATAACAGGAAGTGTTTCCCGTTATAATACAGTATATGTTGTTGTTATTAAAGTAAATGCATTGTTGTTGTTGTTGTTGTGGTGGTGAAAGAGACACAAACACTCTAACATGAACTGGATCTGGGGGAAACCTTGACCTGCTGCTCCCAGGTGCTTTGAAACCGAGAGGGGGTCCTTAAAAAGGAAATCTGTGGAGGTTGATAAAAGAAAACCAGAGCTGCTGCTGAACAAATATCCCGATGACAACTCTTTCTTCAGTGCTGAATTACAATAACAGATTGGAGCGCGGCGGCGGGGCGGGATATAAATCTTCTTTTACAGTCTGTCAGTGGTAATGTGGCGACGCTTTTAAACCTAAATAAGCGGCCGAGCCTGAGATCCGGTCATGAGAAAAGCCGCGCGAGAGAGGGAATGCAAATAGGTTGTTGAAAGACGAGGGGTTGGGAAACGGAGGCCGCCGGCTTTTATGTGTTCCGGATGACCTTTTCGCTTTTAACCCACAGACCGTCCACAGCATCTGACAACATCCACTCGTCAGCACTCGTTTGTGGGCCTTTATCTTCCTCTCCCCTCATCGTTCTCAAGTTTTTAAGGTGGAAATGTGGGTCTTTAAGTTATTAGGTAATATTTTGGCGCCAAAAAAATACCGTAAAATGACTTATTATTATTATCATTAGTAAAACTTACAGCTTTCTTCTACGTGATACTGGAGGTCTTGCTCCTACTATTTACGTTCAGGATCGTAACTGCGTCTGAAAGATCACTTTAAGATTATCTTTTAAATGTGGAAAGTCTGCCTACTAATCCTGAGAAAAGAGAAAAAACCCACATCTATTATACAGAGATACTGAAAACACAAACATGGTGTATAGCTTCACACATAACACAGAAGACCGAGGAGAGGGAGCAACTAACATTGGGCGTTGCAACAACAACTAGGACCCCCCCTACCCTTGGCCCATCGGCCCCCTTGGCCATTCAAAAGATCTCCTCATCTATGAGAACAGGAGCAGGAAAAGTCACCCCCGGCTCCTGTTTACTCATCTCTCCCGTATCAATTATATTCCCTCCCCACCTCTCTACCCCCCCATCACGCCAGTGGCCCAACGAGCATCTTAAAGGAACGCGGACTGTTCGGCCTCCTCCCTCCTCCGGGGCAGCCAGGCCGATTATTACAACTGATGGCCCAGCCACCGGGCCCGTACGGCAGCCGAGTGCACATGCAGAGGGCCGCCGGCACACGGCGAGGGGCTCACCTGTCCGACTACATCACCCATCGACGGTGAGTAACCTCACACACACACCTGTGTAACCACATAGTGGAGCATTAAGCAGCTAATATAGATATAGATAGCTATAAGAGAGAGAATATTGGACTGGATAGAGCCCGACTCACCATTTACCAATATGGCGGCTGATATAGTGATATTTCTGGGGCCTTTAATGTCTAGTGCAGGTGAAAATAGACAGGAAGGGGGGGAGCATTGCATTATATACCAGAAAAAACTATTTCGGCACATCGAATGACATACACTGTAAACAGTCTGTGGATTTTATGGTGAAAAACTGTCAACTAATGACCGTAAAAGACCATAAACTGTAGATAAGTTTCTGTAACAGTAAAACATGTCTTCTTTATTTAAACTTTATTTATACGTCATTTTAAGTGAATTAATATGTAATAAAGTTGTTTTTTTATGTTGCAGACTGTAAATTGCACAGAAAACCACTGTCGTATCATTCATATGGTATATTCATGTGGCAAAACTGTTTCTTTTGATGGTAAAAAAACGTACCATCAGTGGTTTAAGGTAAAATATGGATTAAAACTCAATAGTACAAACATCCTTTTACCGTAATAGTAGAAAAACCTCTACCATATTTATTACGGTAAAGTTCAGGCAACCACAGCTGTCAGTTTCTGACTGTAAAATAACTTTTTATAGACTGATATTTTTATTTTTATTTTTAATTTATTCTATATTTTAATTCTGTAACGCTGCGCTGTAAATGACAATAAAATAACCTTGAATCCTTGATGTGTCAATATATATGGATCGGGCTCTAAAGTTCGCCTATTTGTCTTCAGGAAATAAAACTTTTAAAGATCAATTACTCAATTATAGACAAAAATGACTTCATTATAAAGTTTGAAGTGAAGCTGCAAAGTAGAAAAATCAGGTTTAATGAAGAATTCTACTTTAAAACCTGGCCTTCAACTAGCAGCCTCCTCGTTGACATGCCTTTGAGCAAGAAAAAATTAAAGTCTGTTTTTTAGTCTCCAGCCGTTGGTACAAAAACGTGTCTGCATGAAACCCGGAGGAGCTCTGACATCTGCCCACATGTGGCGACCCCATTAAGATTCAGACATAACTAATCAATCTCCCCACAATAATTCCCCGTAATTACTTCAGATAAACATCACACAGTCTGGGTTGCACTTCACGATGCTAAATGAGGGCAATTTACAGAGAATTGATTTCAACTGCGAGGAAATGTATGCAGAGCGATCTGATCGATCTCAGCTCTGAAATGTAAATCCAGACAATGACTTGAAATTTAAGCTCTTCTCCACTCTGTGAAAACTTAATGCCTCTGAACTTCCTGTTGGTTTTACTGGCGTATCAGGGTTGTTTCTAATCAATTAGTCTATAACAAAATGTCCATAAATGGTGATAATTATTGATCAGAATCTGTCAGAGATTACATTTAGAGTGATATAAAACAGAGATCCAAAAATACAAATCCTCACATTTGAGAAGCTGGAAACTGAGTGTTTGATATTTTTGCTTCATAATTGACTGATTGTTCGTGCCACTTAACTAATCAATCAACTGTTTCAACAAGTATCATCAAAGCATCAAAGTAAAGCAAGTGTGGCATTTAGAGAAATTAGGAGGAGCAGGATTAATAAAACAGTTCAGTGCTCTAGTTCGGACCACTTGAGGTTTCCATACAATGAGCGTCACTGTGCAAAGTAACATATTACTTTTGGATTACCTCAACAACAAGAAATATCAATAAGAAGTATTGATGTATCCTGTAGGACAACCGAACAATGTGACAAAGATTGAAAGATTTTTAGCATCAAAAATGTGTATTTTATGTTTTTGTGTGTTTTTAAAGAAGATGTATATAAAAAGTGTAATCCTTCTAAATAATCCCCATTTTTACTAAATGTAACTGTAATCTGATTACATCTTTAACTGTAATGACAGTTACCTATTTTGCAATCCTGGTTACAGCCTTACTTTTGTTGTCAGCCTGACCCTCCAGGTTAAGGAACCGCTAACTTAGAGGGTCCAGTGTGGAGGATTTAGTGGCATCTAGTGGTTTTAGTTTCAGACTGCAACTCCCTCGCTTCACCCTCACCTTCCAAAAGCGAAGGAGAAACTACAGTGGTAAAACAGCCTATAGCCTGTGTTTGGTTTGTCAACTGTACAAACATTGGGGTTCAACCTGGCCGACTCCACCTGTATAGATAAAAACATTGAAAGGCAAACATTTTCAGATTTTGAGGTGATAATACACTAATGAATAGTTATTAATACTCTGCCAATAGATCTTCCTAAATGTTACACACTTGACCTTTAAGTTGTAGCTTTATTTTAGTAACGCATAAATCACAATGTAGTAATAATTTACATTATAAGTATAAAGTTTGAACTTTCACACAGCTGCTGCAACAGGCTGCAGGTTGACTGCTAAACATAAAAATGGTTAAATGGTTCCCTATAAACTCTCTACAGACTTTACAAAGATACAGGGTTTTAGGTTTTTTTTTTTGGGGGGGGGGGGACGTGGAAGCCGACCAACCCATTCTGGCGAGGGAAATCAGACCCTCCGCTTCCCTTGTTCACAGACCGTCCTCAGAAAACCGCCATGTCGGCATTCAGGCTTAATTCCTTACCACACGGCGTGAATCTTCCCGGACCGATTAATTCTGGCTTTGTTTGCTTTCAACCGGTCCGTCCCCCTTAATGAGTGAAAAGGGGAGGGGGCCTAAAAGGTTGTTTCTAAAGTACGGTCCGTCCCGGTACAAATCTCTAAGCATGATCGTTAATTCTGTTTACGAAATTGGCGCTTTGAGACCTTGGAGAGGAGCAGGAGATGTCTTTATCGCCGGACATGTGGAATTTTGAAATGATGAGAAATCCGAGCAGAAGAGAAAAACAATCAATTTGCTCGAGGGATTACTGCAGCCTGCGGGAGTTTTATTACCATTTGGGGGGCCGGGTGTCTGAGACCGCGTAAATTTGACCCATTTAACCAAGCTAAAGTTAGAATGTAGCTGAGGTGATGGTGGCGGTCGACGGCGGAGGACTTGGGGAGCGGGGGCAGAGGATCAGGGGTGCTTGTTTTTTTGTTATCCGCTGATCGGTGGCGGCCGGCTCCGGGTGAAGCCGTTCAAGCGAACTAGCCAGCGAGATTCATCTCCTGCCTTACTTCGCTCCCCCTCCAACCCTCTGGGGAGATGTTTTAGTTAATGTGCCACTTCCCCTCGATACAATGGACCAATGGAAAGCCTCGGCTCGACTCCTCACCCCACCCGCCCCCCAATCCTCCATTGTCGATTTATACATCAGGCAAAAAAAAACAAAAAAAAAAGCCCCGCCGCCGGGGAGGGTGAGTGTGTGTGGACGTGATTTGGAGAGTGAGCGTGGCGCACCGCCCGAGGCTCTCCGGTGCCCATGTCGGTCTGTATGTAACCCGACTGTTTGAAAGCCGATACGCAGAGGGTTGCAGGTTCCAAACGATGTCGCAGCTTTGCTGGGGAAACAGCAACAAGATGAACGGAAGATGCCTCCGTCCTCAAAACGAGGAGCCCTCCTGCAAGCGCACTTAAGACGGCCCATGACTGCAACCCATTTTCTCCAGTTTAGGCCCAAGCACAGCCAAAGAATAATGAAAATAAAGCAGGAGCTCATCCCCCAAAAAGACTAATAATAATAAGACACAATATATAATATACCCATTTTGTATGAACGGGAGCTCGTGAATGGAACACATTAAACTCCTGGGTGTGTACATTTCAACATACTAATTTATGGAATTGCAAATAATAAAAACTGTGTTAACTGCCCTCCTAACTCGAATAGGCAGTTGTCCAGTGCAACAGTTTTACCTGAGAGGGGGCGAGGGAACTAGCAGAAGTGAAGTTACACTGAGTTACACTCTTTGAAGATACGTTTTCAACCTAAAATGAACCTACAGACGTTTAGGGTTGACTTTTTTGGAGTTTGCCATGTTGACCCACCATATTTTTACAGTAGCCCAGAACGGACAAACCAAACACTGGCTGTACATCGTCACTGTAGTTTCTCCTTCTTGTTTAGAAGGTGAGGATGAAGTGAGGGAGTTGGGATCTGCAACTACACCGCTAGATGCACCTAAATTCACTCTGGACCTTTAAGGATTCAAATTACAGGCAGAAGTGACTTCATAAGTTGTTTTTTTGCAGCGGTTTTCTAAATGTTTTCCAACCTTTCAGGACAACTGTTGGTTTTTGATTAATTGCTCCACAATATGAAAATCTTGCTCATCCCACCATACAAAGATAAACTGACAAACATACAAAGAGCTGAGAAAGAAAAAGCCTTCCTTGCTCTTGTAGAGGAGTAAAAGGTTCTCAGTTTGTGCCACAGTTTCAAATAACCAAACACACACTGCCCTTGGCAAGTACAGTGATTTTTCTTCTCACAGCCACATCCAACAGTTTCAGTGAATAACTTAACAATGACAGTTTGGCGAGACAGAGCCAAACGTGCTTTCCGTTTGTTTTGGCCCCAGCGCCTGCACAGTGTTCGGGGCGGCTGGAAACTAAGTTATGACAGCTTTAGTGAGCCCGGCTGGACGGCTTTCTCGCTGTTGGCAGCCTGCCGCCGCTCTCAGCAGCGCAGAGTTTGGCCTCCGACAGCACAACACAGCGGGCTCATTCACAACCCTGCGCTCCGTCTGCTGAACCTGCGGGGAAGGGTTCGAGCCAGGCTGACCGCTCGTTCAGCCTCTGAGCCGTGCAAGTTTTCCACTGACCGTATCGGCTGGTGCATTGCATGAATTCATCAAATGTTTGCAGTTACAATCCAGTTTTATTTTTGGAAGATTATAACTTTTTCTCCCTCGAATAGATTGTTTGAACCAAAACTGCCGCTGAGCGTTTAGTCAGTTTCAGTCTGTCCTTGAAAAGTCACACTTTGAGGCAGATATATTTTGAAGCATTAAAACCTCTGAAGAAGTACTCAGTGGTACTAATATGGCGACCGCACATGTCAGAATGAAAACGCATTATCTATGTTTCTACATCTATGCTGTCATTCCCCGTACGCCTAACTGAAAGGGGGGTGAGGTGATGGACCTTCGCTAGATGCCACTAAATCCTACACACTAGACCTTTAATGTGGCTTTAGACATGGTCAGAGGTCACTTTTGATTATTATATTATTGCAATATAGTGGAGGTCATATGCCACGCAGAGATATAGCACCAGCCAATGAGGTATCTATGTTTCTATATCTATGAATGACACAGGCAACATTCACCTTATCACAACTCAGTGTAGCATCACAATGGCTTTAAAGGGTAATATTTTGGATTCAATAGGTACAAACAGTTTGGGCCAGAAATAGCCCTGAATGCAGTTATGGTCATGGCGAGTATATCTGAGACAAACAGGAAGTGCCACTTCTTTGGAAGAGCAGGGAAAGCAGAAGTTGGCATGTAGTATCACACAGATGACGTTACACTCTCTGGTGTTCATCCCCCTCCACCATCAGTCTCCCTCTCAGACACGGCTACCCTTTTAAGGTTCAGAGCGAAGCGCCGGATCAAAGTAGGCGTTCATTGCATTAAATATACCTGCTGCTGTGCCCGACGATGGCGTACGTTGGAAATGTCACAGCGGCACAATAAGTCCTCGATGTTTATGGAAAAGCGCTGGCTCAGGGTCGGCGGGGAGAAATATTGTGCAGCACGTGGCCGATACCTGAAGGCCCCACGGCCGTTTGAAGTTGCTTGACATGAAAAATGTATACAAGCCTTTTTTATTTATACGCCTCTCCTGTGATCTTTGTTTCATCATCCACCTGGACGCTCTGATAGGAATTTCATTCTCCTTAATCAGTGTCAGAGCAGCTCATTGGATAGAGCAGGGTGGGCTGGTGGGATCTGCAGGACGAGCCCCTGTGTTAGCGTATTATAAAGTGCATCCTTCCAAATATTAGAAATGAGTAATAATTATATTATGTGTAAATATATGTGTGTACATGTGACTCATTTTAGCATTTTCATTTTTTTGGGCAAAAACCTTGGTCAACTATGCTATGTGTTAGCTTGTCTATGTTTGTGTTGACATAATAATAATATTACTAAAAATAATATTAATAATTATTAATATCTTCAAGATGTGGTTGTCTTTTCAACATAGACGAGGCTAGCATAGCATAATAGTACAGCAAACAAGAAAGTTTTGTTAAGTTTGTTAAATATTTCTTTGGGGCTTTTTTTAATATATAATTTCATATAGAATAAAATATAATAAAAGAGGTGAAGCCAGAAATAAAGTAAAGAAAATGCAACCAGGGAAAGATATCTTTTTTTATTCTGTATATCATTTATATTATATATAATATTTTTAACTAGAACTGAAAGTGTTCGTCTATGAACGGAAAAATAATCTACAAATCTCAATAGATTTGGTTTGTTTTTTAATCAAAAATGGCCAAAAATGTGGCTTTGGGCTGGTTGTAAACTCTCAAATGTAAAGATTTCATGTCTTTTAATGATTAGAAATTGAATTTTTGGTGTTTTGAACTGCTGTTTATAATCTCATCTGACATTTAAAGACTGGAATATCTCACTGCACTGCGAAATTTCTTCACTTATTTAAAGAAAGTTAGCTTTTAGGATTCTCAAACTCTCTAAAATGTGTCACAGGACCAATTTCCACGAGACTTTAGTCAGTAATATCCTCTGCCAGACTCAGTTTCCATCACCGAGAACAGATCGTTTACTGTATTAGCTGTGAATCAATCTGGAGCACTTATTGATAGGGTTTGTTCTGAGTCTGCGGGGTTCGGGTGTCACGGGGAGGCTACGGCGACATCCATCACGCCAGATTTCAGCAGTCATTCTTTTAGATTGAGAGTATTTAGGGTGTCGCGGGGGAGCGGAGGATGTCTCTGGATCAGATTTGAAGGGATGTGGGGGTCAGGATGGAGGATGTGAAGCATTTATCACCTCTGTCACATTAAAACCAGGTATCTGTGGAGACACCGGCGTCTTGAAATCCTATAACAAGCGGCGTTCAACCTTAAAACAAATGACCACATAAATCTTCCAAATGGTTAAATAACTGGATTTCAGAGGTGTGTTTATGTTTTTATGGGCTGGGCTCTCAGCTCCACAGCCCATTGTGTCTGACTGAAGATTTTAAATATACAGTTTCTGGTCATTTACTTTAAGAAACACCGCTCAAACAAGAGGAAATAGTGCATTGTTGGGAACTATTTTCAGCAGCGGATTAACAAATGAACTCCTCATGCCTGAACCAACCAAACCAATGAAGGCAACGAGTACTAGCCAATCAGAACCAGAGTGGCGGGTCGAGACTTTTCCAAAATGTGCTTCGATATGCTACGTGTTGGCTAATCTATGTTTAAGAGACAGCCACATTTTGACAATGGTTAAAAGATAAATATATATATATATATATATAGCCTATGTATAGTCTTCACATCTTCCATCAAAGTTAGTGTTTACAAATGTTGTTAATATTATTTAAGATGTAAAAATGTCGATTTTGGTGCTCGTGGCTCAAAGATATGTTAAGAACAAACAAACAAAACACTTTAAAAAAATAAGAGACATTTTAAGTTAATTAATGTTTTGCTGTATAAGCTACCTAATGATTGACTATAGATATCTTATCTAGCTTTATATGAAAGTTAATGTTAGTGAGCGCTAAATAATTAGCGAGCTAATTTACATTAATTGTTAGTTAGTAACATTTTGCTAAAATTAGCAAACTTAAGATAAGATAAGATATTCC
>NW_023340206.1:13119729-13137498 GCF_004916995.1 Morone saxatilis
GTAGTGCAAAAACAGAGAACAAAGAATATCACAAATAAAAATATTGCTAATTAGCAGGACATGGAGTGCAAAATATGAGCAGAAAATTAAACTTGACTGGACAGGTGAGCCTCAGCCTCATTGATGAACCTGTTGACTCACCTGTGCGTCCGCAGTGTCGCGGTTCTCCAGCCCCAGACTGACGCCCAGGCTGAGCAGGAAGAGGGCGCTCTCCATCTCTCCGCTGTCGGACGCCAGCATCGACCTCCAGACGATGATCCGCACCTCTCCCAACTCGCTGGTGGCCTACATCAACAACTCGCGCTCCAGCTCGGCTGCCAGCAGCTCCTACGGACACCTGTCGGTTGGAGGCCTCAGGTAACTCACCTGAAGGGACCTTATTTCCTTCCCTACCTCCTTGTTTTCCTCCCTACATCCTTATACCTTCTTCAATCCTTCTCTGTTTCCTGTCATACCTCCTGCTTCTGTCCCCTACTTCCTAGTTTCCTTCATTAACCATATGCTTGTTTTCGTCCCTACATTCCCACTTCCTCACAGTTTCCTTCTTTACTTTCCTTTTCCCTCCTCTGCCTCCTCATTCCTTTAGTTGCGTCCTCATTCAATCCCAAGTACAACCAGTAGGCTAACTTTATCGAGGACCGACGTGAATTTGAACGTCATGTTATCTTCTTGTTCTTTGCTCCTTGCAGCCCGTCCTTCCCCTTCCCTCATCCCATCAACCCCATGGCCTACCAACAGCTCCTCTCCCAGCAGCGGGGGCTCAGCGCCTTCGGTCACACTCCGCCTCTCATCCAACCTCCGCCCACCTTCTCCAGCCGTCAGCCCGGCCTCGGCCTCTCCTCCCTGCCCGCCCACAACAGCGACCTGTCGTCCAAGGTAAACACATTTAACACAGAATTATTTAGTGTTTTATCTCATTTTTTTTGTCCAAAGTTTGTCCGTATAAGGCACAAAAGAGTGTGCAAGCCTATGGAGGAAAAAAAGTGCAAAAAGATTTTTATGTTGGATGGAACATTTCTAAATATGTTAAAGTACATTTGCCATTTATTGGACGATATTTAAAAGTTGATTTAATCAAATTTATTTTTACAGTGTTTTACTCAATTGTATGTAAATATTTAGTGTACAAATATTTTAGCTATCATCCATAGATGGACAGTCGCCTTCAGCTTGTGTTGTAACATTTATAGGTTTAGATTTGTGTTTTTAACGCTCTCCTGCTATAATTTACATTATTTCTGTGTGGCTGAAGGAAAATCCCCATTCGCCCTTTAGGCATTTCTTGCTGGCAACTTCTGACGCAACTATTTAGCCAAACCTTGAATTTAGCTGTTCCACTGAGAGCTGTTTGTCCTCACAGTTTATCTTGTTTGCCATCACGTCTTTTGATGTCAGTGTTATCGCCTCCCCTTTGCTTGGCCATGGCGAACCGGTGTTTTGATTTGCGGCGTCGGCCTCAGCACGTGTAATCAGCAGTGTCCCCTCGGAGTTAAACTCTCGGTGGGGGAGACAGTTTCAAAAGGACCCATCATTTCCCTCCTCCCACACAAGTCCAAACGTTTCTCTCTTGTCCTGTCGGAAAGTTGAGTGACTCAGCCTGAAATTACACATGTATGTGAAAGCTCAATGAGTGCATAGGAAGGCACCAAGTTTAAGGTTGAATTTAAAATATAAAGCTCGTTCCACTTCCATTTATTTGGGAGGAAGGAATAGAAAATAAAATTTCTGTTTTATTTAATCATTTCAGTGTAACATTGGTAGTCACAAGCTTCCATACAATCCACTGTAATGACTGTATTTATGTTTTAAATGAAGTGTCCAGATATTCTATATTTTGATCTTTCCTTTATTTCTCTCCTCAGAACCTCAGCAGCGACTCGGCAGTCAGCAGCACAGTTGACCCCATGATCACCAAAAGGTCAAAGGTCAAGACTGAAGCAGAGGGGTTGAGGCCGCTGTCTCCTTGTTCACCGGTATGAAATATTTTTCTATATATATTTTTAGGAAGATTGTGACATCTTGGAAAGTGAGGAATGTTTGCTTTTTTTTTTTTTTTAACATGTTTCTAAAGTCAGGGGGATTTCAAGTCAGGATATTTTTAGTTTTTTAGTTCCTTTTTATAATTTTATTATTTTTGGAAAGTGAGATTTTTTTTCCAAAATCTGATTTCCAAAGTCTGGGAGATGTTTGGAAAGTTGGGACATAATTGCAATAAGAGGACATTTGAAAGCAGTACTGAAAGTCAAAGTATCGTCCAAAGAGCGCACAGTTTTGATATGTGGTTATAGATGTTTTGGTGATTCCAAACATTTCCTGTAAAGTCAGAACATTTTGGTAAAGACAGTTTCGAGAAGCGTTTTTGGAAAGCAACCTTTTGGACATTGAGGACGTTTGTAAAAAGTGATGTTTTCTTGCCATTTGCTCCTTCGTATCCTGATCTGCGGCGTGACTCGCGACCCCAGGGAGCCGCAGCCTCCTGTGACCCCCTTGTAAAAGGCGTCTGGGATAAAGAAAAACTCCACATGATAAGAGCTTTGCATCCATTCGTTTGGTGGCTCCGGCTCCCCTCCTCTCTCCCGCTCCCTGGCCACTGTAAACTGTGCCAGAGCACTTCATTTTCATGAAATATTGGCCGGGCTTTATTGTCATCTGAGGAGCCTTTTTCTCTTTCTTTTGACAAATTTGCGGCTCCTCTCCGATAGCGAGGCAGGTTTGGGCTTGATGCATGGGGACGGTGGTGCGCGCAGTCGTCTTGGGGCCACCAGAATTGATGAAGATAGCGTGCGTGGGGCAGAGACAAACATGCTGCAGTCAGCACGTTGTGTGTGTGTAGGTGTGTGTGTGTCTTTGTGCCGGTGGAGGCGTACAGGAAGCCGGGTGGGACGAGCCATGTGTCAGTTTTTGTCTTACACATGCACGTGTGCTCTTGTACAGCTGTCTTTGGGAGGACAACTTGAGTTTAAGACACTGAGCGTGAAGACATTTGAAATGTGTAGTTTTGGAAAATGAGGACATTTATGTAATGACATGTAAGGAAGATTTATTAAGTGTGAAGACTAAGTGTGAAGTTTTTGAAGGGACATTTTATAATCCTGGCATTGTTTTCTTGGGGTGACATTTTGGAAAGTTTTTTTTAATTGATAATACATTTGGAAAGAAGGACAGCCTTTGAGTGTTTTTTTTTTCAGACCAGGGTAGTTTTGAAAAGTGAGGACATTTTGTCTGGTCGTCTGTGGTTGGAATTAGGTTTGATTTGAGTTTCCTCACAAGTACAGAAGCAAAAATGTCTCTGAAGTGTCGTGGGACACTCGTAGAGCTGAGACTTTATCATTTCTTAGACTTTCTTACACAGAACAGTTCCCACCTGTTGAAAGTGTCCCTGCAGTCTGCCTCTCTGATCGTTTTTGATCACGTTGTGGGATTTGTGTGTTTGGTTCGTTAAGGTTCACGCTATCTAATTAGAAGGGAACCAGCAGCTGTAAACAGAAGTCGTGTGTGTTTGTTGGTGGAGGTTGTCAAAACAAATCTGATTCCAACCTCTTTAACTTTACTGAAGCGTAATGGACTTGTGTGCACTTTAATCTGTAATTTACTGTCTCTGGTGTTCGTATCAGGTAAAACATATGAACAAACAGCTGAATATGAGTCCTTGCAGCTGTATTTTAGGCCTAAACGGTTCCACATGCTCGGTGCAAACACGCCTTGGAAGAAGAAAAGTTTATGCAAACCAACACGGAAAATCAATGAGAAAAACGGACTTGTTTTAGTTGCTTTTAACCAATTTCTGTAGCATATATACATAAAATGTTTGTTTGATCTGGGGTTCTCCACAGAACCATCACGGTAGCCTGCTGGACTTGAAGGACGATGTGGATCGGGACGAGTGTAAGCAGGAGCCGGAGGCCGTTTACGAGACTAACTGCCACTGGGAGGGCTGCAGCAAGGAGTACGACACGCAAGACCAGCTGGTCCACGTAGGTTCAGAATCCTTCCACGAACAGGAAACGTATCCTGTAACCTGCAGGAATCTAATCATACAAGGGAAACTAGCTTAAAAATCAGCACTTGTGAGCAATGCAACGTCTGAAAATTAAGCTTCTTGACTATTTATCTCGGTGTAGTTCTTTCTACAAAACACAGCTCAACGTGCATATATCCTACCCCAACCTGGGGATGCCGAGGTCACCAAAGCTTCACAGGGCGTTCCGACTAAACTGTTCTTTTTAAGGTTCAGATCATTATTTAGGATAAACAACCTGCGGCCTGTTGCAAGTTCAAACTCTTTACAACGTAAATTATTACTGACCTGTGATTTATGCATTGCTAAAATAAAAGTGGTTGCACCACAGAGATAAGCTGCAACATGACTAAGTAATGCGCTACGATGCCGAGTGGCAGCCCGAAAGCTATAATGCGCACGGTAACCATGGCGACGGGGTTGTCTTTGATAGCTGGTTGGCCACTTGCCTTAGTGATGACTTTACTGGTTATGTTTTTCCTGAAGTAATCGTGCTGCAACCAAGTTTAGAAGCTGATTTAGTTGCAAACTAACTAGCAGTTACTGAGCCTCTAGTGTCGACTTTACACCCTGAGGAGAGAATTTACACACAGCTGCTGCAACCCAGAGCTGAACACAGTCTATATCCACAGAGTGTCTGATAAACAGCCTCATCCTGCAGTGGAAAACACAAAGAGCTCATAGAACAATGAGAACAACCTGTTAAGTCTGTATGATAATAAAAAATCAAGAGAATTGGACAAAAAGTTCCTAAAAATATCAGAAAACTCATCTCTGATCGATATTCACAGGAAATAATCTGCTCAACATTCATCCAAACTTCCTGCAGTTACTGTGTTCACTGTTTGGGCTCATTGTACAGCTTATCAGCTGTTCTCTGATGTTATTGTTATTGTTATGCATTGAATATAATATGAAATATCCATAAAATATAGTCCATTTACTCTATATGATAGAAAAGAGTTACGTTGAGGAAAAGGTTACACATGAACTGCAACCAAATGTCAATCAACAGCAAATACACAACACACTTTTCCTTGTACTCTTGAAACTTGAATGGATAATTTTTCACTATTTTCAATAGGTTTCTTTTATTTATTCTATTTTACAGGAGGTGTATATTAAATTAGATTACGATTTTACAGCTTTATTGATGTTTACTACAGTATATTGTATACTATGCATTAGAAATAAGGTTTTCTTGAAACAAAAAAACAAATAGTGCCTCACAGGATTATCCTGATGTAATAACTGCTTCGTATCTGGTAGCTCTCGCCAGCAAAGTGATAGATTTTGCCAGTAAGTTGAGCCTGAGTCAAGACCGAACTCGGGGGAAACACTAAAGACACCTGGATAAAAAAAACGCCTCTGAATTAACATTTAAATCTTGCTTGTTTCCAACCGTCCTCTGACCTCCAAACCATCATCGCTCTTTCACAACAAGCAGGGTCTTGGTTAAAAGGGTCTTAAGCATTCCACACTTCCAGTGAAGCACAGAGAGAAAAGAGGGAGCAGGGTGAGGGGATTAGTGAGGGCCTGTGGGGGAGGGCTGCTGTCCATCATTCATTAAACTTAAATTCTTCTTTGCGTTTGAAGAAAATCGCACACGAAACCACCTCGCCGTCACCTCACCTCTGTGACTGTTCACGGACCTTTAAAGCTGCTATGCATTTTTGCGGCAACATCGGTGTTTCATTGTCGACATGGTTCTGATGCTTTGATGTGATTTCCTGTAAACAAATGAGACTGTGGTTCGAGATAATTGCCGGCGGTATTGTTGCAGTGCTATTGTCTTCTCCAAATTAAGACCACATTTCCCATAAACTTCCATTACTTCCTTTCTTCTCCTTGGCAGTGCTCCACTGGTTTTTCTCCTCAGATTTAAGGATAAACATGTAAGAAATAATTTTTCCATCGAACTTTCATGGATTTTTTTTTTGTCACAAGAAACAGTCACAGATTCAGCTCCGTTCCCTTGTTCTTATTATTAAGTTGTACGGTGATGTATCTGCAAACTGTATGTGCAACCAGAAATACAGCCAGAGACGCTGCACAGAAATGCCTGGCGGATGATTATTTGGCAAGAAATAGTTCCAGTACATAGCACAGCAACTTGTTATTTAGTGAGATTTAGAGCTGTTGGTTAGTGTATTTCTTAACTTTGGATAGAGGCAGGCTAGCTGTTTCCTCTTGTTTCAAGTCTTTATGCTAAGCTAAGCTAACCACATCATTTCTGACGACAAAGTTACGAACTGGAACTATTTCTCTAAATAATGACAGGATGAGGTTTGCAGTAATGGTACGTGGACTAAGATTTTATCCCAAAAGAAACCAAAGAGAAAGACTAGAGAGGAAGATGATTGAAGCCTCAAAACCTTTTGTGACAAAGAAGTGTATAAAGATCACAATATTATATCAGGTCAGACGACATAAAGACAAAAAAGATTTAATATTAAAAACCAAAATGACTTGTAAACACTAAGATTTTTACATTGTGGGAGAATATTTGGATTTCACTGTTAAACCCAACTTTCATTTGGGCGATATGACGAATCTATGCGGTCCTAATTAGTGTGTCTGTAACACTTTTCTCTGCTGCAGCCTTTCCTTTGAGATTTACACTCATAAGATGGATTTCTACAGAGAAATCCTACCGAGAACAACATGAGAGCCTCTTAGTGGACAACTCTCTCCAGAAAACCACTCATTTCTGTGTGTGTGTGTGTGTGTGTGTGTCCTACAGCACATCAATAATGACCACATCCACGGAGAGAAGAAGGAGTTTGTGTGCCGCTGGGAGGACTGTTCGCGGGAGCAGAAGCCCTTCAAAGCTCAGTACATGCTGGTGGTTCACATGCGGCGGCACACAGGGGAGAAACCACACAAGTGCACGGTGGGTAACGGATGGCCTCGGCGCCCCCCCAACGGGCCCTCGCAGGGGCCCCGGAGGGCGGCAGCTCATGCTCTCTAAACACTGTCAACCATACACACTTCTACACACGTGTAGTTTTTCAGATACTGTAGGTAAAACACACACAAACACACACCCCTGGGAGGGCGGGAAAGAAGATTTCTTTTCTTCTTCTACTCATTGCAGATTATATAAATGCATTAATCTTACAGCAACGTCTTCATCTGTGCTTTTCTATGTGAAATAATTAAAATACATCGAGGCTAAGAGGTTAAAACGACTTTCACTGCTACTTACATTACATTACAATTGCAGACTGACGTCAATAGATTTATGAACAGGATTATTTATGTCTGTGTTGTTAACAACTTACTTGAATTAAGTTAACTTTGTAAACATAAGCAGACTGAATCCTGTAGACATACTATTGCTATATATGTCTACAGGATTTTAAATTATTGTTTGTAGAGCGTTATCAGAGGTCGAATTCTTCCTAACTTGGCCCATTTTCTTTTCCTGTTTCTCTGCAGTTCGAGGGCTGCGCTAAGGCCTACTCCCGTCTGGAGAATCTAAAAACCCATCTGCGCTCGCACACCGGCGAGAAACCGTACGTCTGCGAGCACGAAGGATGCAACAAAGCCTTCTCCAACGCCTCAGACCGAGCCAAACACCAGAACAGGACACACTCCAACGAGGTAAAGACTCTCCACCGCCACTGTCCTCCCTTGCAGAAGAAATTCTCTCACAGAGCTGAAATCTGAAGGGAGCCGAGGTGAAACACCGTCGACTGCGACCCAAATTTCCTCCCTTTGTTCTTTTGCAGCACAGGATGATAATTCCCATCCTGTTTCTAAACTGCGCGTTCGCCTCCGTACAGGTGTGGACGGCCACGTTTGTGTGTCGCTTCACTGCCCCCGTATATGTCTGCAGACCAGTTTGTGAGTAAATAACGAGGTGTAGACATAATGAGCACGATGGCCCCACAATGCATTAGGGCGAATCATGCTCACCCCCTCCCCCTGCGCACCGCTGAGTGGGACCACCTGCAGACGGCGAATAGGAAATGAAACCTGGCAGGGTTTCAGAAACCTCGCCGCTTATCCATCAGTGGGAGTGCAGAGAGGGATTTCACACACTGAGGGCTCTCATACCACACACACACGCACCTGTACGCCAACATTTACTGTAAGCAGACCAAATCCAACTTTCAGACCACAACAACAATAAGTCAGCTGACCTGAAACCAGCTTGAAAATAAGGACACAACTTCCCAGAGCTCAAGGTGTCAACCTCCTTTTGGTTTGCTGTAACTGATCCATCCGTCGGGGTAGCAGTTACGTTACGTTCTTACTTTGGACTGCTTGCATGTACAAACTTTAACCATCATTTGTATATTTCTTTGTGTCTGTAGAAACCCTACGTATGTAAGATCCCCGGCTGTACGAAGCGCTACACAGATCCCAGCTCTCTCAGGAAACATGTGAAGACGGTCCACGGCCCTGAGGCGCACGTCACCAAGAAGCAGCGCAGCGACCTGCCGCCGAGGCCGCCGGCGCCCAGGGAGAACGGTGAGAACGAGGCGGGGGACAGAGAGAGAATCCAGAGGGAGGACAAGATGTCAGACAGCAGCTCCCACAGAGGCGTGGAGGACTACCTGCACGTCAAATCCATCAAGACGGAAAACTCTGTGGTAAGCAAAGTGATGAAGAATATTTTACTAAAGTAGATTTTACTGGAACAAAAATAACTTCTTTGCCTAATAAATTATCATAAATTAAAATATACTGAATATACTCAACCAACCTGCAGTACATCCAGTGTTATGTGACTGTTACTAAAAGGGAACAGACTAAAATAGAGTTGTGTCTCCATACTAACTGCACTTTACTCCCTTCACAGTAGTAACTTCCCTCTTTGTTAATAGAGACATTGAGTATTGACTTGTAATCTATCAGTCCTGCAAATAACAACAACACGCCTCTTTATCCTAACCTCTCTTCTGCTTGCTGCTTTCTTCATTTCTCTCCCTTTCTCTAACTTCCCTAATGGACAGACCTTGCTAAGGTGAGCTCACCTTTCACCATTTTTACACCATCTTTCGGCCATTTTCCTCCATCAAATAAACAGTTTCATTCCAAAAAGAGATAATGACCAATGAAAAAAACACGGCAGGAAGCACTACGAGGTGCTTGTGATACACAAGCAGGTGAACAGCCCCTAATATGAAGCTACAGGAGCTATGATTTTTACCATTAAGTAATGAAATCATGTTGTTTAAAATGTAGATATTGTTCGACATTTTGGAATCAAAATGTACTTGACTGCTCTTCAGCTGCAGCAGCAGGATTTTGTTTTCTAAACTCACACTGCATGTCATCTCTGATACCTATGTACGTCACCTTTCCTTTTCCCAGGCAGTTTAAACATACAGTTGAGACCTATCAAACACACGTCAGAGCATGAACATGATAAAAGCCACTCCAGGATTAATATTCAAACACTGGGAGTTTGTTTAGGCGCTCTGTGCAAACAGAGCCAACTATCACGCTGTGATCAAGACAGCTTTTAGCAGCGAATATATCTGAGTGCGAGTTTGGTACGGGATAATTCAGAGCGACATTCAATGATTTCAAAGTGTAAGACAAAGTGTAAGATCAGTAGTACTATTTGAGTTGGTTCCCACATGAGTAAAATATACAATACAACTAAGAAATAAAAAATTTAGTGCAGGTGAAAGGCCCTCAAAGTCTTTATTATAAATTTAACTAAAACAAGCCACTGTGAAAAAGCTTACTCACCTAAATGTTAAAAAAGTCTCCACCCTCAGAGTTCAATTTTGGAAAGAAAAAACGTGATCACATCTCGTGATGATTGGTCTGGCACTCCGGCTTGGGCTCAAGCAGCCTTTCATCCTACCCATTTCTAATTCACAGACAGACTAAGATGGTCTGTAATCTGTGGTGCACCCCCCACCTCTTCACCCTATCCCAAAAAACACTCATTATTTACAATTAAGCTGGGGAGGATAAAAGACTCAATGATTCACTGTTCTTCGTGCCATGCCAACCACTGTTCCACTTTTGTTCTGCTAAGAAAAACTGTTGGACAAACAGTTGTGTCTTTTTTGCTTCTCTCATGCTCTTTCTATCACTTCCTTCCTCCATCCCTTTGTTTAGATGTATCAGTCCAGCCCTGGCGGTCAGTCATCATGTAGCAGCGAACCATCACCACTTGGCAGTGCCACCAACAATGACAGTGGAGTAGAAATGGCGGTGCACAGCGGGGGAAGCCTGGGGGACCTCAGCACCCTGGATGACCTGCCCTTTGTAGAGTCCTTGGGCTGTGAAGATTCCACCGGTGGGGTTGCGGTGGCGGGTCTCCACTTCCGAAAGCAGCTAGCCACCAGCCAGCGCCTGGAGCATCTGAAGAAGGAGAAGCTGAAGACAGTGAGGGACTCGTGTCGGTGGGCCAGCAACCCTACACCCCTGGTCCTCGGCACCAAGCTCCCACCCATACCAGCAGGCGGTAAGTAGAGAGTAAAGCAGGATGGTTAGACTAAAGCTGCATTCAACTTCTGACCATATGGCACCAGGACATTTCCACAACAAACTCCAAGTATTCAGTAGCCTTATCTCTGGTTTAGTCTCCACCAACTATTGAGAAAAATATCTGACTAATTACTAGTGTACTTAAAAGGCTAAAAAGCTTGAAAGAGCAGCCACATTGGTGAGAAATCAAGTGTCCAACATTTTCATCTGTTTATCCACAGGGTCCCTCCTGGAGAGTCCAAGTATGGGTGGTGGTCCGGTGTCCTTCCCTGGTTCCGGCTTGGGTGATCTGAGCTCTGGTAAAATGACTCTACTAGAAAACCTTTCAGAGCGCCGTGACAGCACCTCCAGTACCCTAAGCTCAGTTTACACCCTAAGCCGCCGCTCCTCAGGCATCTCCCCTTGCTACTCTAGTCGGCGCTCAAGCCAGGCCTCGCAGTTCAGTGCCAACCGCCCCAGCAACCTTAGCTCTGCCGACTCCTACGACCCCATCTCTGCAGACATCTCACGGCGCTCCAGTCAGGCCAGCCAGTGTGGGGGAAGCAGCGGAGGAGGGTACGAAGGAAGGGGCTTACCCAGCCCCCTCAGCCTGACCCCAGCCCAGCACTACCATCTCAAGGCGAAATATGCTGCTGCCACTGGAGGTGCACCACCTACGCCTCTTCCATACATGGACCGAATGTATCTAAAGACCCACACAGCCCTGTACAGCGACTCCCAGGAATCCTCCACCATCAACAAAATACCTTCCAGGCAGTACAGCAGCTACACCACGTGGAGCTTGATGCCCCATGAGGTCCCGTCTAACATCCCCCGCAGAGCCAGTGACCCTGTGAGACGCGTAGGCATGGATTATCTCAGCCAGCCACAAATGCAACGCTACAATAGCATGGGCACACTGAGCGGAGGTGTCACCATGCAGCCCCATCCACCTCTTGCAGCAGATCGCCAACAGTTATTATCACAGCAAGGCTGCCTGCGCTCGGATGGTAGTCCCCACCGCTACCCTTACAGCGTTCGACCGCCCAGTATTTCAGAGGACGTCACCATGGAGATGATAACAGGTGACATCCCTCAGGAAGACCTGATGCTGCCTGACCTCAGCACTGACAACAGACACAACAGAGAGAATCAACAAGATTTCCAAGGAACCCCCAATCTGCAGCAGCAGTGGTACAATCAGAGAAGGATGGCCATCGTGAATACCAACATGAACCTGCCCAGTCAGGTTCTGGCCACCTCCAGCACAAGTTCATCTTCACAGAGAGATAGTAAGGACAACTTACTCCTTCAGTTGAACAAAGTCTCTTTGGGACCAATGGATGACAGCCAGCACTACTCCAAACTACAGGTCAAAGGAAACCTTGCTGTCCTCCAACAAAACTTTGGATCTTTTCACAACAATCTCAGTTCCAACCAGCGAATGATTCAAAACCCTGCTAACACAATACAGCAGAGATGTAAACAGTTAAATAACGAACCAGGAGCAAACTGCTTCCAGCAGCAGAGATTCCAGCAGTCATCAAATCTCAATGAAGGAATAAGCTCTCAGTACAGGTTCAACAAAGGCATCAGTCCCTATGATAAGAATGGTAACACCACCTGTCCACCTTTTAATAACACAACAGCAGTCAACGGGAGCATGCTGAGCCCCACATGCAAACAGGAGCCAGCTGACATGGATACTATTGACATGCATTTTGCTGATGCTGGATTTCAGCCTGTGCAAGTTAAAATTGAGGACTGTGATGGATCAATCATGATTTCAGATCAGCAGAACTGTAACATGGCCTCCCACAATCCCTTGCAAAGTGGGATTCAGAGGCATCTCCAACCAAGGCCACCAACAGTACCTAAATCTCAAAACAGGCACCTTTCGGGGCCAAAGGTTATGCTGCAAACAAGGCATCCAAGTAATGCTAACCTGGATGTTGCTTCCAAATTACCCAGTAGTGGAGTTTTAGGACTTCATTGCAGCGACAACTCTGATGACAATGCCGTGTATTACACAGGGCAGATTCGAGTATTTGAGTCCAACGGGAACTTGGACCATCAAGTGTCCCCTGTAGTGACTGTACCTCCTTTTGAAGATGAGGCAGCGTCTCCAAGTTCAAACAACAACAACCGGGCATCCAGGACTGTAGACTGTAACGCAGCACTGGAGCAGGCCCAGATAGACTTTGATAGCATGCTGGATGATGGGGATCACTCCAGCCTTATGTCGGGAACCCTGAGTCCAGGTCTGCTCCAGAGCTTGTCCCAGAGTTCCTCTCGCCTGACAACGCCCAGGAACTCGGTGACATTGCCCTCTGTGCCGGTGGCGACGGGAAACATGGCCATCGGGGACATGAGCTCGTTGCTGACTGCTCTGGCAGAAGAGAACAAATTCCTCAACTTGATGTCTTAGCCACACGTCGTTGCGAACTGTTTTGACCGTCAGAAACGTATTTGCAGAATTTTTTAACTCCAGATGCACAATAAACATTCAAACAACTTGATGTGATTGTGTGCCAAAAAGCCTCTGCAATATGTGACTCTTGTTTTCCTGTACAGTCTCATTTGTTAATTATTTAAAATGGCCGTTTTCTATCCTTTTTTGAAAAGCCATGTTTTAGTTTTTTTGCCTTAGGTATAGTAAATATGATGTAAACAACAGAATTATTTCAGTTGTTATACAGGTCTGCAGTAAGATCAGTTTACTAAGTGCCTGGCTCAGCCAAAACATATGCATGTTGTGCATATGAATACATCTAAAATGTGTAAATGCAACCAGGTAATTATCTGATATTCGCATATTTGGAATGTACCATCAGCACTCACTTGTTTTACACTGTAAATTACTTGAGCTATTCTATATCAAGTTGCTCATTTCTGCTGCAATCTTTTTTCTCCCATCAACACAGCATTTCAAGTATACAGTCACAGTCTTCAGTGAGCCGTTATTTGATTGCTGCATTGCTGCTGAGATTAACTGTGACTTCTCCAGTGTCAGGCATCAGAGACTTGATTTGTGGCTGAATTATGAACCCATGCATTGATAAATCGGTTGTGCTCTGGCAGCAAGAAGAGAGAATCAAGCTTTTTCCTTTTGTACATTAGTATACCAGTTTGTTGTGCTGGATAAATGTAAATATCATTTGTACATTTTTAAGAAATACAAAATTGACATTGATTTTTTTAAACAACTACTGTTTGTGTTGTCCTTCATTTAATACAGATGTTTTATGTGTGTGTCATGACGTTTCTAATTGCCTTTAAAACCCAACTGAGAGTTTTCTGCTCTAATAATGATCACTGTTTCCTCATCTGCCATCTTTGTTGGGGTCAGAGAAAGATCATGTTTGGGTTACAAAACTACAACTTTGTTGAGGCCTTTGTCATGATGGTTAAACAAACTACTTGGTAAAGCTTGAGGAATGATATTGGTCATGGAAATGGGAATAAATTCATGAGTCAAAATCACAGTTTATCACCCCAGCCTCCTTCCTACAAAAGTTTGCAGCACTAAAACAAAGTCGCACTACTATCTCCTTAGCTCTAACAAACAAACATGGAGGCCACTGTAGTCAGCGTTACAGTTTCAGTAACAAGACAATGTGCAGTGGAAGTTGTGAGCAGATGACAACGAGGACGAGGAGAAAGTCACTTTTTTTGCGAGTTTCAAAAACACTGTAGTTTCTCCTGTATGCTCGGAGTGTGAGGCAGGGGTGCTGCAATCAGTGCTAGACAGTGTTGGGCTAGTTACTCCCAAACATTTGTATTTATTACTCTTTTCAAAAGGAATAATGTTACTTTACCTATTACTCCCTGCCAACAGTAATCAGTTACACTACTAGTTACATTACTTCTCTGCTACTTTCCACAATATTGGTAATCATGTCGCTTTCTTATGACGATTAAAATCCAGTTTTGTTTGTTAAAATCAAGAATATTTTCATGATGTGATTGGATTGTTTGATTTCAGATCTACACACTGGTCCTTTAAAGTGGCATTCATTCATTCATTTTATATTCATTATCTTTATGTGGAGACTCACACACGTTCCAACATGTGCTGTCATCTTCTGCTTCTTGTGGAGTAAATATTATTCATCAGTCCGTCCCCTGATTGCTTCCTGAAGGAGGAGGAGTGTTGATCGCTTCAATAATTCAACAACAAAACTTTTGTCTTTGAAGCCACGTTCCCTGAACCCTTTGCCGACAACACACTTTCCTCAAACCTTTCTTGTCGAGTGTGAGACTGAGACGCCACACAATCTCAAGACTTTGCACGACCTCTTTCAAGGCAGCTTTGAAATAACTTCCCCTGACCTCGTCTTACCTCGCCGGCAAGAGCAGGCTTGACATAATGTAAATTCTCACTCAGAAAGCTGATGAAAAAGGACGCTAACAGGAGGGGAAAAGGGCTAGACGCGTGCAGAGCGGCTGCTGCTACTGCAGTTAGCCCGTGTGTACTTCAATATTAGCTCTGACAGAGCGGCCCAGAGGACGCAGCTGCTGAAACCACATAAAACAAAAGCAGAGAGGAGCGAGAGGTTCCGGGGACGCAGCGCTGAGCGTTAGTGAGAGGAACAAATGATTTTAGTCTGTCAGGGAATTCAGCCGAGGATACGTTTGATCTGGAGTTTGTGATTGCTTTTGCCACTGGAATTCCTTATTCTCTCAGAGATGTGAAGTGGGAGAGAAAATAGCCCCGGGCAGTGAAATCCAAACCAGGCCCCGAACAAGAGGTGCAGATAAGACTTGCAAAGATCGTGCATTACCAGCACCTTCATTTATTGATGGAGATAACTGAGTGAGAAAAGATGAAAGATGGCTTTCAGCCAATAAGCTCATAGATTATAAATGTAATTATAGTTCGTTAGAAAAGAAGGGTTTTCAATCAGCGAAGTACAAAATCAAAATAGGATGATTTTGGTTTAACATTTTGCAGCAGATAGTACTTTTACTTTGGTACTTCATATTAAGTATTTGACCTTCACAAGGTATTTAGTAAAATAAGTAAGAAGAAGCTCAAAGAAACAGATCAGACATCGGTTTAAACTTTCACATTAAGTTAATGTATGACATCAAAATCTACTTACTGAAACATTTCCTCCTCCTGCAGAAGTCTGTGAAACCATCAGCCGGCACTTTAAACTTTGGGGGCCTGTTCAGTCAGTAAACACACAGTGATCCATCAGAAATGTCAGCAGAGCTAAAATACTGCAAAACGCTCTCCCAAAAAGTGTGACATGAAAATCGAGTTGAAAATGTCTCCCAGACTTTGTCAATTACAAGTGCAAGGCTGATCATGGTCAATATCAATCCCATTTTATCACGTGATCCCTCCACTTTCAATCATCTAATAAAGGAATGAAGAAAGACCTACAGGAAGCTCTGGCATTGTGGGATCATGGGAGTTGTTGTCTTCACCACGATTGCCATCACTGCAGTCAGCTTCTCCTGGTTTGACCGGCTCAAGGCCTGGATGAAGAGTCCTGCACTGTGGCTCTTCAGGAAGCTCTTCACCTCTATTCTGACTCTGTTGGAGTATGTGTTAGAAGGTGTTTTAGTGCTAGATATTTTATTACTTGTAATGATGAGCTGATTGAGCTCCTTGCGGCAGACATTTTCCTCCTCAGTTGTCGTCCTGCGTTCTCCACAGCTGCACCTGTAAAGGTTCAGGTTATGTCAGTGTGACTACAGGTACTGTCAATATATATATATATATAGTGTAGTCACATTAATACTGATATTGCAGAGGTAACAATACAATAACAATAACAACAACTTTCTCTGATTCTTAAAACAACTACAAGAACAAATGACACATTAAACTTCGTCTCTCGTTTTAATAACGAGCTGAACTCGTCGCGGGGCAGTAAACGGGGCCCGTCTGCTGGGAGTTTAAAGGGCTTCGGAGGAATGTGTTTTACGGCGAACGCTGCATTCTCCGCCATCTCTCGGGGCTCCAAGTTAGAGGGACTCTTTATGACCCACAAGCTTTTCAAAACACTCAACACACACACACACACACACACACAGCTACCGACTGTAAAGACTTTAGCCTCAGTCTGTTAGATGTTATCTAGTTTTAAGCCACACTTGGGAGAAGGTAACTTTAGTGACAGTAATGGCGGTGACGACAACAACTCCCATGATCCTATGCTGCTTCACATCATCATCAAACTTGATCTTCTGTTATTGTTTTGATTTGAGAGACCCCCTAGTGGCAGAAATGACATATTGCACCTTTAATCAGGTCTTTAAACAGGTGTTTTCCAACGCACATGGTTCATTTTCTCATTTTCTTTGCTTTTTACTTCTGTGGTTGCCCGTTTAGCCGGAGCCACCTGCGACACCACCCACCACCACGCAGTCACCAGCGTTCTGTGTGGCCAGACGCCAAGTCCCAGCCGCTGAAATGACGATACGGCTGCCACCGGCTCAATTACAGCTCTGACAGCCGACTCTCCGCTCTGACCTCCACCGTCCTCTTCCTTCCTTCCTCCTGACGACACCACATCACATTACCAGAGCTCTGCATTATTGCATTATTATTACACATGTGACAGTCTAACAATCCGTCCTCCAGCTCCCGGTGTCAGCCCGGATGATGGATAGCGCGCCGCGGTCACCGATGCCTCATTCATTTCTATTAGACTAATATGTGAATCCCCCCTCCAAGAGTTCAGGACGACGATATTAATTTAGGAATCAATTTCACAAGCTTCTGGTCAAACTGGCAGTCGAGGAGTCTGTCTGTCTCTATTTGTGTCCGCCTACATCAGACAACCAGCCCCGAATGTGAGCGAGAAAGCGCCGACACGCACAAAAAGTAAACTGAGGACAAAGAATCAGCATCTATCCATGAGGCTGCAATGTTCACGATACATAAAAAACGTGTTAGACAAATACTCATGCGGCTCCTGCAAGTACAGAAAGGGTCAAATTCCCCTTGAAATCAATGAGATGAGGCAGCAGAAACACTACTGATTGTGTCCACAAGGGGGCGCCAGAATCAGCACACAATGAAAGTTCCTTGTTGCTGCTTTAAATAAAGTGACAGTGTGTCAGTAGTGGACAGAGCTTCCAGGTGTCTAAAACCTGCATTCTTTCTAATGGCCAGCAAGGGGGGAACAACATGGGTTGCAAAAAAAGCAGTCTGATAGTATTGAGTCCTACGGAGAAATGAGCCGACTTCTCTCTTGATGTATGAGCTCAGTAAACAGTTTCCTAATGAGTTTATGGTCTCAATCTCTAGTTCCAGTCTTCTTCCATACTGCATGATGTTCATTTAGTAAATGATG
>NW_023340206.1:13137598-13142300 GCF_004916995.1 Morone saxatilis
GCTGTAAATTTAAGCCTGATTATTTGTATTATAGCAGAGTTCACCTGTGTTTATAGATCATTGCATTGGTTTTACAGTGTAAACATTTTAAATTTAACATTAAAAAGCCAAAAAAGATTGTACGCTTCCTTTAAAGACACCTGTCACTGGAGGGTTGGTGGTTTGAATCCTGGACGTCCACTAACTTTTGGCCACTAAGCGGGAATATATATTAAATATATATTATATATAGATAACTGTTTCAGAAAGTGTCTGTAACACGTCAGCTTTGTATGATCCAAAGCACCTTGCAGTTCCAGAGCGGCAGACTTTTTTTTTTGCATGTGTGGCCCCTGTGGGACAAATGTATTATTAAGGCTCCTCTCATTTCAATAAGGGCCACCTCCCTGCCGAGAGCCAGCGCTGGGGCCTCCGTGTCAACGCCTGCTTAATATTAACTACTGAATAATCTTCATCCTCAGAAAACGGAGGTCATCGCCGTAATAAAGTCTGAAAGGACAAAAACAGCGGCATGGTCCTTTAACAAGACGCCCAGTGCTGAGACTTAAATGTTTAATAGAGAACGAAGCTGCCGGCAGTGTGAGGTAATGTCACCGGTTTCCAGGCACTTTTGTATTTTCCTGAATGAAACGACGCCTCCGACCCACTCGAGTAAATGATTGTCTGGGAATGTTGGCAGAGTTAAAGCCCTGCAGGCGCTTTAGAGGTGAGACGTCTGAGACATTATAGCTACAGAGGGATGATTCAGACTAAATATCAGTAATGAACGTCATATAAAACAGGTTTGTTTTGTTTTTACTCAATGCAGACGAGTCAAATGTTAGAAAGTTTCATCTTGTCTAACAAAACAGGGTTTCTGTGGAAGCCCATTTCTGCCAATGTAATGGAAAAAAAGCCATTATAATCAGAAACTTTCCATCACATTGAAAGTTCATGATGGTGGCGAGGAAGAAACACAGAAACTACTGCAGTAATTCTATACTGTGTTCCGGCTCAGAGATAAGAAATACAGCGGCCATGCTCCAAGAAAAGACTGAATTTGTTCAAATAAGAAGCTTATTACGTTTTTATGATTGTTAAAGAAAAAACTAAATACATAAAACATTTAACAGTACAGTATAGAGGCTGAATGCTGCTCCGTTGCTCTCGTATTGATACTTTATTACCGATCAGCAATGAATGTTAGACATTAAAGGAACGGCTGCGTTGAACATAAAGACCTCAGAGCCTTCGTGCGTCGCTGCAGTTGAAGGGTTTGGTGTTGTCGAGGAGGGGAGAGCTGGCCAATCATCGGTGAGGCCTTCAGTGTCATGAACTAATACAGCATGCATATTCATGATATGTTCCTATGCAAAATAACATCTGTTTTCCAACAACGTGCCATCTGTTTGAGGGACTTTGTGATATTAACGGCTCATCACGGCAGAAAAAACAACAACACGGAGAGAGAGAGCTTTTAAAAAAACAATTGTGGTGGTCATTATCGTCGATATCTCATGCACACTAAGTCCCCGCCATCATTTACATCTAATCACACACACATTCATTTACATTTCAAGCAGGGACCCGGAGCTCCTGCACAGGCTGAGGGTTCAGTGTCTTGCTCAAGGACACGTTGGAACAGGAAGTCAGGTTTTGAACCTGCAGAATAATCACCGTTTACATTTATATAATAAAAGGCTTTTTACATCTTTAATTCTGACATTTGAGTTAAAAAAATGTGTCTTTTTTAGATGTAAAGATGTTTTTATTATAACTTTAACTCCAATTGTTGAGACAAAGATATTGAATGTTGTAGAGAAATCATCTTTAGGTGCTTTCACAAAAGTATAAAGGGAATATGGCGTCATCAACAGCAAGTTGGAGGACACCAACCAGGGCACAAAATGAGCATTGTGGTGGTAAAATGAGTCTTTTGTGCCCAGTAACTCAGAATGCTCCTTTGCCTGATGTTATTAAATGGTACAAAACTAGTTCTCAAAGAGTTACGTAATTCCATCAACTTTCTAGTTGCTCAACAGGAAGCTAAAGTTTGAGTTTTAAATGCTTGAATCAGGACCAGAGGGGGAGGAAGAGGAGCGTTCTCCAGCTGAAGGGGTTGTCAGGGTTTCGGGGAGTCATGGATCCCGGCGGCAGCTGAGGGAGGTCAGCGCCGCCACCTCGCTGCTCGCTGGGTCCTCCAGGTCTCCGCTCTCTGGAGGTTTGAGGATGGAGGTCCTCATTAAAACCTCCCATCGCTCTGCCCTCTCCTCCTACTCATCACCCAGTCCAGCTTCTCTGAGGACTCACAGCGCTAAACGTATGCCGGGACAGTCCAGGTGTCATCCAGCAGGTGTCTGCTGACGGCCGCCGTATTCTGATGAGAACGCACGGAAAGACAGAAACTGGGAAACAGAGAAGATCCAGTTTGTTATCTGTTCTTTTTTTTAATAAAGATCTCTGGCTAAACAGGATATACCTGATGTCATGTCAAGTCTCCACTTTCAAGGACCGCGCACAAAAACAGTCACCAAACACATGAACATGCACCATCACACCAACTATTACACAGACATCTACAGGCACACATCAACAATTAAATACCAGCACATTCATCCAGTGTAACATTATGATTCATTACAATCTAAAATCTCTTGATGTTTACATGTTGCTCTATATCCAAACAATAGACGTCTGTATTTAAGCTCAGCAGAAAGCTCCTCAGTGACTTTATAAATCATCTTACATATCAATCAAAAAGAGAATGAGAGGTTAAACATTGTTAAAACTGAAACTGCTAGATGCCACTACACACATTAAACTGCCAGAAATAAAGTGTTTCAGAATAATCGCTATGACATTTTTGGTGCATTAATGTGTTCATCACTTTATTGTTGCAGCAGTTCCTCTAACGGCCACTAGAGGCTCCAGCAGTGAGTCAGTCTGCATTAAAATGTCCAACTTTACAGCAGACAAACAACATGTTTACAGCCTTTTGAGCCTTCTAGAGCTAATTTACAGTTCCTTAGTTCATTTATTGGCTCGATACGACCTACATAAACAATGGTTGATCAATGGTTGATGGATTTGGTCGGATTCCCCTTGAAATCAGGTAGAAACACTACCGCTTTTGTCCATAGGGGGCTCAAAGGAGCAACACAAAATGAAAGATCCTTGTTGCTGCTTTAAGTGAAGAACTTCAGTAAATTCAGTTGGGTTTTTTTCTGCTGCATGAGCTCTGATTCAGTAATAAAGCGATTGAGACGTCTGTTTGAAGTCTGGTTTCACACATTTTGGTGATTTTCAAACGGCCCACTGCTGCCAGAGTTGGGCTTTAAATGTCGACGTTGCACACGAGACAAACCTCCACAGCCCCGCGTAACCATCCCGCCACAACACCTGAACCTGAGCCGCAACCATGTCTGATCTGGCACAAAAGGTCAACGGAGGGTGGCGGCTGACAAGAAAGGTGTTTTTTTTTTTTAGGATGGTATCCCGTTGTGGTCGGGCAGAGAAAACACGTTCTCCTCGAGGGGAGTTCGTCTCTGCTCGCTGTTTCAAAGCAAGAAAGCGAAAAGCAGAGAACAAAGCAGCTCTGTGTGTACAGGGCCGACCGCTCTGTGAGTGTTTGTGTCTCAATTTTTAACTCCCCCCCCACCTCCTCCTCCTCTTTCTCCATCATTGGCAAAGACAAGGCGTTAGCAGGGAGTGAACGCTATTATTTCATAGCCTGTGAAAACAAGAGATATGAACTAAATTTTAACCAGGAATCATAAATACCTGATGTTTCTCCTCTAAGACTTGTCAGCGGAGTAATCAGAGTGAAGAAAGTTGATACACCTTGTTCAGAAAGTCTTTTTTTTAATGCTGGAGGGGCTTTATCGAGGAGAACACAGACGGCATAAAACATTCACCATCTGATGCAACGGTGATTTAAGTTTGTTAATGTTTTTCTCCCCTTGGTGAGAAACAGGCTCACATGGTGCCAAAAAGCCTCCAAAGCCTGATTATTCTTCCTCGAATTTAAGGCTCTCGGTTTATAAATCAACCTTTTCTCTTCGCGGGGCGGAGGGGTAGAGGAGGGGGGCTTGTTTTCTTTACAAGCTGGTTTTCAGCGGGCGGGAAATGCAGCATCATTTTTCCACTGCAATTAAGAGGGAGGCCCCCGATGCTGAGGCTGGCGTCCCCCGTGCCAGCTCTGTGTATGGCTCCAGCCTTTTTCTGGAAAGACTTAACAGGACCTGGTTGCATGTCTTGGCTCGAGGTTTTGAGCTTGAGTCAGCCTTCCCTGACGTAATCCTTCAAGGAACGGCTCTCCTGAACATAAAGGGAGCCTTGCTGCGATTATCAGCGCGGTTAATAACCCCCGACGTGAAGCCAAAGTTAGCAGAAAACAACCCGGCTTTCCTCTCCAGCTCCACATTAGAGGCCGTTTATGCAGAGCGCGGCTCGGCCTGTCAGCGGCTAATCATTGCAAGGATGATCGATGGTGTTTATTTTCTGATGATGGAACGCAACCCCCTGCCTGATGATAATTGTAATAAAAAGGACAGATCAAGCCGGCAAAGTTATTAAATTATCAGACTATAATTTGCATTAATGCCCGCATTTGGGGCTGCAGAGATGTGAGGGAGGGTGGGGGTTTGACAGAGGCCCAGCGTCGGCTTGTTAGAGGGAAAAGTCCACCTTGAAAAAGCTCCCCGTGTCCTTGCCCCCCCCCCCC
>NW_023340206.1:13142423-13168477 GCF_004916995.1 Morone saxatilis
GCGTCACATTGACAGCCAGCTCTTCCTCACAGCACGGGGAGAACTAAGAAATGCGCGGTGGTGCGTTGCTACGGTGAAGTCGTTGTGTTATAATAATTAATAATATTTGATGTATTTTTTATTGTTATTAAATCAGATGGTTTTCTCCTTGTGTGATAAATATTATACATATTAGCTCCAGTAGCTAGCCATGCTGTNNAAGACACAATGATTGGATTTTGATATCAAAACATACATTGTTAAATAGGGGAGAGAGGATGAGATCTTAAAGGGTTAAATTTTAATTTTCACTATCTTCACAACATTTTTAAGAACATCTCAAACTTTTAAGTTGCTCAATTTACTTTTCTTCTTCTCTTCTCTAGAAAAACCTAAATCTTTTAAAAGATTTAAAAAAGCAGTTGAAATAAAAAATGACTAACCTTTTCTCACTTTAATGAGTTTTCTGAAAAAATTTTTTGGTTTCCAAAACTTAAATATTCAAATTTCATGAAGAAAAGCAATTAATTAATAATTGAAATCCTTAAAAGTTGAATGAAGACACAGAAATGATGAGTTTTATTTTTACTTTTTTACAGTGCAGATGAACTGCGTGTTAAAGCCCTCAACTGTCTCTGAGCCACTGCACATCGCTGTGGATTCAAACACCAGCAGAAAACCTGAATGAAGCCGCTGATTATCCCAACACGCACCAGCATCTGTCAGAAAACCCCCCCTCAGACCTGAACCCAGGCGGACCCTCCAACCATCAGAGCCGAGTGATGTTCATTAGGCGAGCAGAGGACTTTGAACGGGGTCTCCCAGGGAATGGGAACTTCTGGTTGGGAGCCAACTGGACAGAAAAGATCCGACAGAGGGGGAAAAGAAAATAAAGAGTGCAGAAAGAAAGAGAAAAAGAGGGCAGCGCGGCTAATGGGGCTCTGCTGCTTTTAAGTGCAGTGTACCAGAGGAATACATGAATTCCCCGTTAACCCCGATCCACAGTCGAGCAGCCGACTGTTTCTCTGAGAACTTCAAACCCAAAACAACACAGAGAGGCTTCAGACGGTGGCACACATGTTTTAACAAGTGACCCTGCGGAGTGAGGCTACGCTCCTGCAGGTTGGAGTCCGTTACGGGACTTTTAACTCGTCATCACGGCTTTCGCTTTACCTGAAAACGAATAAAAACAATCTTTAACGCCATCTTAAAGTCTAGTGGAGATCCCAAAGTTTATAAAAGATACTGAATAATTATCTCAGGACACTTTTCAGATGATAAATCCCACAATGAGCAAGCACTTGGTGACAGCGGCAAGGAAAAGCTTCCTTTTAAGAGGCAGAAACCTCGAGCAGACCCCGTATCTACGCGGGTTTTATTCAGTCTAATCATCATAAACATCTGAAGCCACATTATGTCACTTTTCTACCTTCAAATAATAGCTTAAAAATGGCAGTAAAAAAGCGGGATCTCATAATAATGAGATCTTTTCATGTAATTCCAGATGAGGTGTGTGATGCAGTGTGTGTTCCCTCACTGGCCTGAGAGTCTAGTTGATGTATAAAGTCTCTTCTCTGAGTGAAAGGACTGAAATATCTTGTGTCTGATCTCCACAGTGTCGGATATTTAGGATCAAATAAAGCAACCAATCAGAAAGCAGCAGTACGGACGAAGCTTTTAAAAGCCATCTTGTAGCGTCAGATCGACACCATCCATCTCACACGCTGTTTACAAAGTGTGCCGAGGCTTTAATTTGAAGTCGATCACATCACATATTCTGTGTATCTGTGTGTGTTGATGGACAGACACACAGATTCAGACTGTAGGCTGTTTCCATCGCTGTCAAGTTTGAGATGAGAAGTTGTCCGGCTCATCACGAGCAGCTTCGTAAGAGAAACTCGGCAGAAGTTCGCCGTGTCTTTGAACGCCTCGTTTAAACTCAGACGTCTCGTGTTGTGCAGCTCCTCTCCCGGCTAAAACACACCTCAAACATACCTAAAGCCAGAGTTTGGTCCACTTCTGAGCGACGACCTATCAGGACCGATCCCTGAGGTCAGGGAGGGGTTCAACCGTCGTCAGCCATCTTTTTAAATCACACCTTAATCAGCCCGATATCGTGTTGAAAGCTCGCGGTATGAACAGTTGAAGCTCAACACATCTTAAACTGGATCAACATCATACATAAATGCTGTTTTACACGCAGGAAAAGCTTCTGGAGAGCTGGTTTGAGATGCTCTTCACAAGCACACTCCCAGAAAATCTCTTTTAAACAATTAAAATGCCTTTTGGATGCTCCAGTATGCTAGGCTGAACAAACAGAAGAAGAACCGACAGGTGGTTTCTGGGAAGTGTAGGCACACCGCCGAGCACTACGATGAGACCAGTTCCAGAGCATCCAGCGGCTTTAAGGAGGCCTGAACCTGGTCTCTCCTCCACATGGAACTCCACTGTTACTGTCAGAGCTCCCTCTACTGGCACCAAGTGGAACAACGTCCCTGTGCAACGAGAGGGAAATAAAAGAAACTCTGTCTGGATTTACTTTAAATAAATGTACCAGTTTTACTTCAGTTATATTTGTCATATTATGTAAGTAGGGGCAACAAAATGAGTCATACAAAGATAAAATCAGATTAAAGTGAAAATGGAATGAGATAAATACAACTATATAGACACATATTTACAGGAGGATCACTGTAAAATATGTGCAATATAAGAGTGAAAGTAGATAATGTACACTGCTCAGAAGAATAATTCTCTACAGTGACACATACCTGCGGTATTATTTTTCCACAAATCATTTACCTCCTGTGTATTATTTTATACATTGTGTATTTTTGAGACTTAAATCCAGTTTTACTGCTTGTAGGTTGTTTAAATCCCTTTATTCCACATTTAATGTTGTTTATTACAGTTGTTCTCTAACTTTTTTCATTAATGTAGCTCCTTTTCCCCCGACCAGCCCGTATAAAGAGCTATAATAATAATAATAATAATAATAATAATAATAATACAGCATTAAACCTTGTAGACATTGAAGCTGCATTGAGTCTTTCATTCACTGTCTATGGCAGGGTAATGTGACAATATAAAATAATCCTAATAATTCATATGAGTTTAAACTACGTCTTCATACACAATTTAAATCAAATATTTGGTACAAAAGATAAGTTAAGGTTGATAAGAAGAAGAGAGCAGGTTTCATGGCTTCATTTGTTGTTTGCTATAAAATGAGGAAATAAAACGTAACAGAAACGGTTGTTTGCTGGTTTAAGCCCCGCCCATTCTGAGTACGAATCCAGATAATTTAGTTGATATAACACTAAATAATCTAGTAGTAGAGAGAGATGTGCCTCCTGCTTTAAACTTTAAATCTCAAACTCAAACCGACTTCAGTGTTTAAGTAGAATATTCAGATATTTTTATTACTAACATTTTACTTACTAACAAATTACTAACAGTTTTTAGACCAATATTGACAGAATTGAGCTTCAGATTGATATTTTTGATCACAACAGAAAGAGAACAATAATAATTTATTATAAAAAGTTGGGCTGTGTTATTATTTTATGTCTGTTTTTGTGTGTATTTGAACAGTTCTTCATCCCGAGACTATGAGAACGAGCACTGACGGTACTTATGTATGTTTGTTAAAACTCATTAGGAGTTAAAGGAGCAGCAGGAACTTTACATTAAGTCGCGCAGTGTTGCAGCAGAGCGGGCTGCAGTGCGGGTGAATCCTGTTCTGTTAAATAATCATGATGAATAATGAAGGTGTGAGTCGGCCTGGCAGATCTCTCCCCCTCCTGGGCGGACATTTTAGTGTCAACCTGACAGGTCTCAGCGCAGCTCGGGGACAAGGGGGGGATGAAGTTGTCTCCATATTAAGCAGGCAGATTAGACCTGTTAAATGGAGGGCAGCGTGGAGAGGTGCTGTAACGTGGACCTCCGGGGTCTGAATCTCATCAGGTGAGCCCGGGCCCGAGCTGCCGGGACGGGGGAGGGGAGGGGAGAGTGCCAACCAGGCCTCTGGGCGGAGGTCACTTCCAGCTTGCGGATGCGGAAGACGTGAGGCCTCCAGCAAACTCCAAGTGACCTCCGCCCGGAGGCCTCTGCTGCGCCTCACGTCTTCCGCATCCCACAAACTGCGAGTGACCTCCGCGCTTCTGCCAGCCTCTGCCGCAGCTTAGAGCCCGGCCCTTCCCATCATGCACAGGGGCCGCAACGAGCTCCCATGAGCCTCGGCTCACTCCCTGCCATCTGCCGTGATTTATAGAAAACGGCCGATGATTTATGGGCCAGTCATCTCACAATGAAGTCGTTCTCTTTCATTTGCGCGACCTCCCGACCTAGCCGCCACTCCCAGCCAGGTTGGGGAAATGCGCGCTAATCATACACTATGAGGGCTTTTAAACAGGAGGAGCCGAGCGGGTGGAGGTGCAGTAAGTGAGGGAGGGTGGCGGGGAGGCTTTAATGAAATTAATTTTCAACAGTGTGTGCATACTGATGAAACGACACATGGCCCACCGCTGAGAGATGCTAACAAAGCCATTTCAAGGTCTGACTAGTGGGGAGGACTCCGTCCCCACGCCCTGCTCTGATCTGTGAATGAAACGCCCCATTAGGAGCCAGTGATCCAAGGGATGTGTTTAAAGATTTATACAGCGTTGGAGTTGGAGAGCGTGGCCCTGCAGATTGTTCATCTGTAATCACCAATATGGCCCGATCAGATCAGTGGAGCTCTACGGGGACAAACATTCTCCTCCTCCTCCTCCTCCTCCTCACCGGAGCCTCGATGCTGCTCCGGTTTCTTTATAACGAGTCTGTGTCTCTTTTATGTGTGTGTTGAACTGTTTATGATGCAGATATTGGTTTTGTTTAAATGTGACTTCGTGTACTTGAAGGCCTCGTGTCCAATAAAAGCAGGAGGAAACAGTCTTAAGGGTTGTACCGCAGCGGCGCGGGTTCGAGTCCAGCTCGGGGCTCTTGCTGTTTCTCACTCTCCTGTGTCTCTTTACCGTCCTGTCAATAAAGCTAAATGCCAAAAAAAAAAAGAGAAAGAAGAAATTGTCTTACAGTAGCAGCAGTTGAAAGTACATTTACAACTATAATTGTAATTATTTACATTATTTTAGGTGCATTTTATGCAGCTTCATGATTCTACGTCACTACAATGTCAAACACATTTGAATAAAAGTTAAATTAAAACTGGATTCACTCATTCACATTAATTAAACCCAACTCAAACTTTAATTATTGAAGTTGTTTCGAGTGAACTTAAATGTGTGCAGTGTTTCAGGCGATCCAGTTGGTGCCACTGACTCATTTTCTTTAAGTTGACTTTATATCATTATATTATTATTATTGTATCAATGAGCTATAATGCTCTATTATTGGCATTTTTTCCATTTTATTATTAATCATTATAAGCATCATACTTATGCATCCCAATAATGCTTAATGATCGGTTGTGTGCAGATCGGATGGAAACCAGCAGTAACTACGTACTGTAACCGCAAACACAATGCAGAGGTCACATAAAGTTATCTAATTGGCCAATGGCAGCAGGAACAAATGAGTCTGTTGCTCCTGAATCTGGGGGTCGGGGCCCATCACTAGGGGTCGCTAAAGCTTGACTATGGGGTCACGAGGCCTTCCTCATAGTCAGTTTACATCTCAGCATTTAGTTCATTTCTGTGAAGAAAACTAAATAAAATCGAAACTGTTAAATAAGAAACGTATTATCTTATTATAGTTAATTTAGAGTTGATTATTAGAGTGAATTACTGGTTTTACACAAACTTCCTGCAGTTATTGTGTTCATTGTTCAGTTTATCAGCTGCTCTCTGCTGTTATTGTTGAAAATTATATGAAATGTACATAAAATGTGTCAGTGATATTTATTTATTTATTCCATTTAATCCATATTTCACTGTATAAATGCAAATTTTTACCATCAAAAGGAAGTTTTTCAATATGAAAATACCATATGAACGATATGATGTGCAATTTACAGTCTGTAATATAAAATAAAACCACTTTATTTTGTACAAATTCCTTTAAAATGTCATACTAAAATAATTCAGATTCAGATTCAGATTCAGAAATACTTTAATAATCCCAGAGGGAAATTCATTTTCGTTACACATAATTATAGTTATAATAAATAAAAGTTATAAATAAGGTTTTGTCATGAGATATCTCTGTGTTTTACTGTTCAACCCATTTCAAATGATACTGTTGGTATTTTCAAAGTGACACATTCAACTAGAACTGATCAATAATTATACACAGTGGACTATTAAAAACTAATCGAGTGTTAAGACCGCCATCTGGTGGTGGTTTCGCCACTTCACACTGACTTTAAACACACTGACTGTCCATTTGGGATTAAAAATATAATAACATAATAACATAATCTAGAAGAAATACAATAAAATTCCCAAATTACCTTCCAAATCTGGACCTATGGAGAAAAGGAGGCTCTATGTTTCAGGATAAAGTCGAAGGTTTGGTCACTAAACCTTCATCCAGGCAAACAAACAGGATCCCAGTGGTCATGATGACGTCCAATAGAGAACACCTGTGCTTTTTTTCCCTGCAAGTGCACCTGGGAAATGTAGTCCAAAGAGTGTAAAGACTCTCATGTGTTTTATTCTTTTGTTAAACATTTGCTTTTATTTTGACGTCACTGCAAACCTTTATTCCAACGTAGAAACATTTAAATCTACATAAAAGACAAGAAACTTAAGTAAGCTCTTTATTTCAGGAATTTCCAGGTAAAAGTTGTTTTTTTTTGTTGTTTGAGGCAATATTGTTTCTTGGGGATGATTTTATATGTTAAAATAATGAATATATTGTAACAGCTCTGATAATCAGGCATTGAATGTACCCTGGAGGATACACTGCCCACATATAGAGGCAGAGCTGGGATAATCAATCACAGATTTTGAAGCCTATACTCTCCAGATAATCAATAATATTTTCACTTCTTTAAACTTTTTATATAAAACATGAAATAAAGTAGCTAATTATTGCTTAGAAAATGTTATAAAAGATGATAACTATTTAAAAGCAGGAAAAAAAAATTAAATATATGCCTTAAATTGGGGAAATATCTTGGGAGATACATTTTCCAAAACATTTATATGTGCTTGTCCATTTAAGGGTTAATGACTGTCCCCCCCCCCCAAAGGATACAGAAACCATTTTAGGGTTCGAGACAAAAACAGATAAACTTGTATTATTGTGATAAACGACAAAGACGACAGAGGAGAAGTCTGATAGTTTATTTCAAGTTCTATCACAGGTGAAAGAGAACCAAACATGTAAATATATACAGTCATACACAGGAAAATAAAACTAAAACGGGAGCCATGCATCGTGACTGAAGCTTATTTACAGCACTGCATCTCTTCATTGCTCTCACATTATCATGTCAGTCCACCTTAAGAAGCAGCGTCGTGTAGTGTTAGTACGGGTTAGTATCGTACGGGACAACCAGGCCAGGAATCTTCACCCAAAGGCACACATTCATTAAAATCAAAAAGTATGCTTTTAAATGTCCGTTAGTGGTTGCTGCTTTTTACTCAAATACATTTAATCTGACAGCAACGCAGGCGGATAAAAACATCCCACGGTTGCTGTGGAGTGCGCATGCGGACGTAGTTTAGAGGTTTTACACGCTGTACAAAAGTAAAGGGACATGAAGCGCAGCAGGCTAACACTGGATCACACTTCACTGGTTCTGGAGGAAACATTCAGTCCAGAATGTTAAAAACAAAACAAAAAGTAAGCTGATCAAATTGTCCAATTCTCCCAACTGAGAGAGAAAAGTGACAACGGGCACTGGTACAGTACATTTAACAGTCCAACAGAGTATCTGAAGAGATAAAATAAGGCCTTCAGTAACAGCATCCTCCACTTTCTGGGCTCACATTAAAGAATGACTTCAATTTGTTAACTTACAGGAGAGTCGATGTTCAGATTGATACCACTTAATAAAGCCAGCAGCCGCTCAGCGCTGTTTATTTGGTTTCTGTCCTATTTGAATCATGTTACATTGATTTGAGAGGTAGAATTAGCAATTTTGTCTATTGAGTCTGGTGAGGTTTCTGATAAATTAAGGATTTATTTTGACTTTATCAGCTTTAGTGATTGTTGGAAAGACTAACAAAGACTGTTTTGGTGACTTCTTGGTATTTCTGTCACATTTATTTGGTCTGAGATATCGCTCTAGTGAATTTCGTATATATATATATATATATATATATATACACTCTGAATATAACACCTGCTGTTTATATATTACTTATAAATGCTAAAAACATTTAATAAAACTAAATTTAAGTTGTCATCCTTTATCACACATTTTGTGATGAATCAAATTAGATGTCTTGGCTGTCTACAGGGTCTTTTGGACGGAACCAGGCTACCTGTTCCCGACGCTAAGCAAACTAGCTTCACATCTACCGTGGTATCAATCTTTTCACTTAACACTCGGCAAGAAAGCACAGTAGAGTATTTCCCAAAATGTCAACCTTCAACGGGACTTAAACCTCCTCTGTAGCGTGTGTTTGAAGTTGCCTTGTGCGCCAGACGGGCGGAGTTTAGCACCAGGAACGTTCAACCGGTCGGAGGATTTAAAAATTAAAGTGTTCAGTCAGTAAGTTTTGTTCTAAATCATCATAGCTGTACCTAAACCTTTTCTGTGGAGATACAGTACATATGCTGGAGTTATTAGGCATGTTTGTTAGTATTATAATAAGCAGCAGTAACATTTTATTGTAATATACTTAAAAAAAAAAAAAAGACTTCTGTACATTGACCAGCGAGAGCGTCTCAAAGGAGGAACACAATGAAAATTTACAGTGCTTTGACGTGAAAATCCGAACTGGATTTCTCAAGAGTTTATTGCTAATGTCCAAAGGTCAAACACTCTCTTTCATACTTTGTTCATTTTCATTTCATTTTCGGGACTTTCATAACGCTGGCACTTTACGAGTCATCAATTAGCATTGTCGCTTGCTTTAGTAGCATCTGTCAATCTTTCTGTCAGATTTAGGCCTTTTTTTTTTTCCTTTCTTTTTTTGCTAAAACATTTCACATTTTAAAGGTCGAAGTCCAAAAAGTGACTTACATTCAATTTAGGAACAACTGATACAGATGAGTTTCTTCCCAAAACCGTCTCTTTAAAACAAGAATACATAGTGAACAGTTTGTCATCATCAGCATAACTGAATAATAAACCACTGATCATCAGTTCACTGCCAAAAAAACTGCCATAAATTAAAATACTGACACTAACTTTGAGACATTTGACCTCAATCTTGACCTTTAGGTTACTTTTTTAGTGTAATATAACGTATACATTTCAAAATTTTGGAATGAAACTCAACAAATCACAGTAGTCTTGACTTGACAGCTTGTGGATTCCCAAGCCTGTAAGACAGCAGACATCAAAACCAATAAGCTCCCAGTTTAAAGAGAACTGGTCCTTCAGTTTCACACCCCTCTGAAGGACAAATATCACTTCTGTCCTTCAGTGGTTTTATGTTTCTAAAATCATTATATTGTTATTTTGTGTACTTTCAGTCTTTGAAATTGGTTACAAATCTGCTGTATGATTTCAAACATATATAGATGACAAATTAGGTCCATGACACACTTTTAACTACAGTTTAACTTCCCATTTAAAAAAAAATCTATAATAGAAAAAGAAAGTAAATTTAATTTGACATTGTAATCAATGTTCATCATATAAATGTAAATTAAAGATTTTGAACTTTTTCTACCTTTTTTGTCCCACAGCCAGCTCCTTTAAATTTATTCATCTAACTTTACAGTACTACAAAATCTAGTCCGTACAAAAAAGGCTTATTTTATGAGTTTTAACAGCCAGAGATTGTGTGAATGTGTTTGGTCCCATTATAAGACAACACCTCTCTTACTGCTGAAACTGCATGACAGTGACAATACCAGTCAAATTCTATGACTATATGGATAAAAGCCAGCTATATAGGACAATATATATATATATATTTCTCGGACGAATATCGCGATCAGGGCTCAGCGTTAATGTTTTCTTTCAGAAGTAAATTTTTAATCTGCTAGCTCTTGTAGTTTCTGATAGAAAAGTCAACATCTTTGAGGTTTTGACTGCTAGTCAGACCAAATAAAACAAAACTTGGTCTTCAGGGGATTGTCTGACATTTTGTCCAACATAATTGATTAACCCCGAAAGAAAGCCATTTAATCACATGGAAATACGTTCCATGATTTAATTAAATACATTTAAACTGGAACTTTTGAGTGTAACGTACATAAAAAACATCCAGTGGGTGTGAATCACGTGTTTTGAAATGATTTCCAGCAACATTACAGACATAATACTAATTTCTTGATCCAGTGCATGCCCTCGTTGTGTTTTTGTGTTTGGAAATTAACGCTGTATAATGACTAATTATTGAAAGGAAGTGAAGACAAACTATTAAACTATTAATTATGCAAGTTATAATTAAAATCATGGCTCTTTCAAATCATGATTTTGATATAAAAATTATTTTTCAGGCCTCATAAAGGCAACATACATGAGATTTGATGCATAATATGAATAGTTAAAGGGGTTAAGCAAACCCTGTGCAAAAACGTCGTTTAATTTCTTTCAATCCAGGTAGAAAAAAAATCAAAATCTTTATTTTATATTGATCTGACAAACAGGAAGTAAGATTTTATAAAGTATTTTATCTGTTATAGATTTTTAAAATGGGAACTGATAAGTGTTACACAGGAAAAAATAAGTTCTTCTCTTCTTCACACCGTAAATATGATTTCTGCACATTTAAATATCAACACTGGTATCTTCTGCTGGTAGTTGGGCCCACAACAACGTTGTTTTCCATCACTGTAGTGCTTTAAATCATTGGCCAGCCAAATGATCCTTCATTGTAAACTAAGATGAACTTGGATTTCACATTTTTTTGAAAGCTAACACATATTACTATCAATTAATGAGTGCAACAGCAGAAAAGAAACAACGTGCTGCTGTTGCACTCAAACTTCTAAATCAAAGCTGATTATTTTTGACATATTCGTCTTCAGATGGACCCTTAAATTCAGCCTTTTAAAGACTATAGCGTCACTCTCTTTAACTGCTCAGTACGGCTCAAAATTCATCAAATGCACATGTTCAAACGCCTTTAAGATTGATCCGACGGGTACAATGAGGCAGTAGTTCAGGAGGGAGGAACACAGGGGAGATCCACACCCTGTTTAAGCTCTTTACATTCAATATACAATAAGGTTTGATGTGTCAAAGCAAAACATTGTTCAAAGAAGTGGATTACTAAAAATGAATAAAAATACTGATAGCCACAGGTTTCCTCCTGCACCGAGAGGAAGAAAGTTACACCGCAAAAACCCTTCTTTTTCTTTTTCTTCCACGATAACTCACCTCAGGTCTTTCAGTTTAAGAAGACGGCCTCGATGTCAGGATAACTCATTTATTTACCAGGATCACCTCAGCTACGGTCGATGAAAGAAGATGGTCTAGATGGTGAAGTGAGGACAAAGTAGGCACACAGCCTCTAAAAAATGGTTTCTACTATCACTTGTTTCCATCGTTCGCCAGTGGAAGATAAAAGTTTTAAGGCTCATGACTCTAGTGTGAAAGTGGATGAAGAACATGGCGGTTCTTTTTTAAACGTCTTAGCTGCCAGGATCACCTGACCTCCCAGAAATGTGCTAAGCTTTCAAGATGAAGGCCCGGAAACTGGAGCCACGACAGCATGAGCGCCTCAAGATCCATCAGCAGCTGAAGGAATGAATCATTTTGACAACAGGAGCTGGTTGGGAAGATGAGGTTCTTGGCCTGGTCCTGCAAAGAACATCGAGATGATCCTGGTCGTGATGACGGCTGGTGGAATGAAAATGGTTTCTGTGGTACGGAGAGGACGAAAGCTACGTGTGTGCGGAGGGAGTTAGTAGGAGGAGATGTCGGAGGAGCTGCTGCTGTTGCTGGTGGAGGTCTGGGCCCTCTTGATGTACAGGTTGAGCAGCTTCATCTGCAGGAGGGAAACAGCAGCGGCGTCAGAGGACTCTCTCAAACACTAACGCCACAGTTTTTGTGTGTTTAGATTTCTTGAACTGAACGTGTATTTGTCAAACCGATCAGTAAAACAGAAAAATACAGTTTGAAAACACTTCCTATAAGCTGTAAGTTTTCTAAAAAACACCCTCTGGTGCCTGACGGTTAGTGAGAACTGCAGATGTTGTCCCTGTTTTTCTCCCCAAACGGCCACAAGGGGAGTTTCTAAAGGGGTGAGATCTTTACGTGTTCTCAAACAGTCTGTCTGGTTAACTTCCTCACCTCCACCACAGCAGCTTCTCTGCCCAACCCATCCATGCAGGGCCGATACTAACAGTGTGTGATTGTTTAAATTAGACTCAATATATTTTTAAATGAGTGACAGCTTAGAGACAGGAAGTGAGAGTACCTTGCTGCCGGTCAGCTGAGCCAGGTACGGCTTCAGCTCCTCTCCGATCACAGAGTAGATGGCCACCAGGCAGAAGACGCTGGCCTTTCTCACGCTGCTCTCAGTGTTGTCGTAGCCCTGCAACAGCAGACGACGGATGACTTTCACCACTCAACATACTGAGGGATTATAACACCGAATGTGTCGCTCCACGAAGAGCGTCTCACCTGCAGGAGTCCGGGTATGATGTCAGACAGCAGCTGATGGAGCGGCTCCTTGGAGATGCGTTCGATGGCCCTCGTCTGCATCTTGATGGCGGCCAGGTTGATGGGGTAGTCCGCTGTCTGCACGATGGGACAGAGGACCTTGATGCACTGCTCCGGCTGGATGGAGCCCGCCAGCGTGGAGGCCGCCTCCTCCGCCGCACGCACCACCTGCAGCGAAAGCGTGATTTAGGGTCCAACTCTGAAATAACGTTCCAAAATCAGAACTGAAACTGGTCCTCACCTCCTTGTGCGAGTCTTTATGAGCCTCCAGCGTCTTCATGATGGTAAGCTCGGCGTAGTTCTTGAAGCGGGCCGGCTGGTTCCTCAGGATCTCCTTCAGGACTCGCAGGGCCAGCGCCCGGATCGTGTGCTGAGAAGGAGGAGTCAGAAGGTTTTCTACAAACAGTTCTTTACAGGCGATGAAAGACTTTGAGATTTCGCTTTCTGTCCTTACGTCTTTGTCTCCCAGTGTCTCGAGCAGCAGCAGCAGCATGGTCTTGAAGTGTTCCTCCCACACCACCAGGCTGTCCTCTCGGGCCACTTTCAGCAGCTCCAGCAGGGTCCCCCGCCTCTCCTCGGGGCCCCGCTCCCCAGCCTGGCCCTGGGAGAGCTCCTTCAGCAGCCCCCCGACCAGCTCCAGCTGCTCCGCGGGGCCTGCTGCAGGAGTACGGCAGAAACAACAACGTACTTTTACTCTCAGATAAACACATTTAAATCAGCCAAAAGAGAAACAGAAATGAAGTCACTCATTTTCAATCTTTTAGTTACTGCTCTATCAGTGTCACATCATTAGCTGTCGGTATTTAAGTTGAGCTCAGTGTCTGTACCTGGGAAGCTTTTGGGGTTCATGATCTTGTTTTCGACACATTCTTGTCGGCTGCCTGCAAAGAAAAGGTTTCACGTTAAAAGAGAGAACGCGACAAACTAATCAACAATAAAATCTAACACATTTTTCTAGCTTCTTTCTGGCGAGGAGCGACCGCTGTCTCACCGTCTCGCTCCACGGCGTCCTCGTACAGCGCCTCCTTCAGGGCGGCTTTGTCCAGCGTGCTGATGCTGTCTGTGTAGTTGTACGGGTTGTAGTCTCGGAAGCGCGGGCCGGCAAAGGAGCGCGGCGAAGGCGTGTTCAGCAGCGACGTCTTGTTGTCCAAGGCTGTGCGTCCGCCCACCACGTCGCCGTCGGATGACGCCCCGACTCCGGACTGAAGAACAAAACATCAGCATCGTTACCGTATGAGTGAATTACAATAAGGTCATACAGTGAATTATTTAAATTCTTATTATTATTTTGTAACTCCCTCCTCACCATGCCGTCCCTCTTGCCGTCTCGTCTCAGCGGCTCCATCAAGTCTTCCTGGCTGCGGAAGCTGAAGTTCTGGATGGCCTCGGTGACCCCCCGGAGAGAGCTGTAGATCTCCTCTGAGTTCAGGTTCTCGCTGTCGTACTCAAGCATGCTGCGGTGAGGGAGAAAGAAAGCAAGCGCACGAGAGTTGGCTCAACCAAAAGGTTTATGATTATGTGACTTTTTGTTGCTTGATCCCAGAAGAATCTTGGATATCTAGCAGACCTGACCTAAAGAACTTAAGATACTTTTATGTGGTGATCCAAGACTACTTTAGTTCTTCAGTGGTCCTGGATCAGCACTGCTTTTGTTTAAAGCTTGTGAGCAATGATTGAGAACACTTTCCTAGACATGGAGCAATCCTCACTGCCTGATGAACTTTTCATTTTATTTCTTAAAAAACAGCAAAGAAGAAAATGTTGGAACTTTATTTCCTTCTCTGATGAAGTGGTTTAAAGCTCTGTAACACTTTGCTCATGACTAGGAAACAGGACTGTAGTGTCAGAGCCTGCAGGCCACTGTCTCCGTGTGTATTACGCCTGGATTCCACCGGGCACGGCCCTTGGATGTCATGTTAGTCATAGGACGTCTGGATCTTTAACGTCTTTAACTTGATGTGACGGCGTCGCAGCCGCGCCCGGTGGAATCACACAGTTACAGTACAGTGCACGTGCAGAGCCGTGCATGTTGACAAACTCAAGCAGGTAGAGACAGACAGGTGAGTCGAGCACAGGGATCGTGATTACACATTTTCTCACAGGAGTGAAGTAAAAACAGAAACCAAACAAATGGACAGAGCGGACGGAGCGGAGCAGTGACAACAGATGAGACTGTTAGAGGGTTTCACTGCACAAGAAACACTGAGTGAGAATCAAGAGGAAAACTTAACTGCAGAATATACTGAATGTTACTCTGAAGTATATATAAAATATCTCTATTTATTGTTACAGAAATAAATGTGACAATTTAAAAGCCAGCTCTACTGTGAAACCCCATAACGAGGAGGAAGAGGAGGAAGGAGGAGGAGGAAGAGAGGGGTGGGGTTACCTGGGTGAGTAAGCTCGCCGCACTGCCTTGAGGGAGGAGTGCGCAGCGGGTGGAGGAAGAGGGGAGGGGAAGGGTGGAGGAGGGAACTTGGAGAGGCCGTCTGCGCTCCAACCCCACAGCCGGCTGCAACCGGATGGGGAGGAAAAGGAGGGGAGGGGAGGAGGAAGAGGAGGAGGAGAGCAGCCCAGAGAGAAGATAGAGATGTGAGAAAAGGGGGAAATAAGGAGGAGCACTGTTCTCAGTCAGTGTTAGTACGGCCAGGCGGAGAACCGACACCTTTAATGTAAAATCTGGCGTCAGTTTGTGGAAATATTCTAACGTCTAAATCCGGGATGGCTCCATACACTGTGATGAGGATGAGTTGCATTTTGGATAAAATCAAACTAATACGAAGAGTTTAAATGTTTGTTTGTAATATACTTCAGTGGCCGGTGCAGCGGGGAGCGTTACCTGGGAGAGAGCCCCCCATGGGAGCAGTTGGTGGGGGAGGTCAGCGGGCTGCTGCGGCTGCCAGGCTGCCGAGGAGGCGTCCGACCCGACGTGCTACTGGGAGACGCCTGTAGATAAAAACTGGCTGTAGACTCAGAACGTACAGAAAAACATCTGGAGATCAACTTGGATTAATCTTGACATTGTAGTTGACGTCCACAAAGGTTTAAAAGCAAAATCTACTCAAACTATTAAATTAATTGTGATATAAAACATTATTGGTATTTTTACTGATTCATTTACTCTAGTTACTTCAGATGAACTCAAATCTATAATTGAGTCCTAAAAACCTTTATTTCTTTCAACAAAAATGTTGAAAAGAAGGAGATGTTATATTAAAGTGGTAGTTTATTAGTAGAATGTTGTAGTTTCAGTAAACTACAGTAGAATTAACCTTTTATGTACCAAACGTGATGAAATTATAAAATATGAAGCGCCAGTGGCACCACTTTACTGAACACAATGAAAATAAAAGACAACTCTAATATACAATTTAATTTTACACTGATTTAAATACTTTTTCCTTTCTATTAAATAAAAAATCTATAAAGTAAATTAATAAAACAAATTATTTTAATTCTGCAGCACTTTCCTTTTAAGAAACTGTCAAATATATTTATTACAACAGAAGCAGACTTCTGATTACTAACTTTTTACAATAATCAATTAGTTTCATATTGAGTCTATGTGTGTGTGTGTGGTGTTCGATGGTGTGTACTACATTGCGATGACTGTTGGCTGGCGTTCTCACAGGTGTTTGGCAGGCTTGGTGGTCCGTCCTGGAAGGTTTTGGGCAGAGCTCCCAGCAGCATGGTGAACTCCGGTGTGTTCAGCTCAAACAGGGCGATCAGCACCACCTGGGCCGCCTGCACACACACACACACACACAAACACACACACAATGTCACTTTAAGTCGCTATCTGGTCTATTTGAGGTGCAGAGATTTTGCCACTATAAGCATCACATCTGTAAGCTTGTTCTTTCTATTGCACAGAGCTCAGGATAATTTCACCTGTTTGAAATACAAATTGACTTATTTAAAGACTTTCTAGCGCAGCAACCTTCTGCACTTAAGCCCCATTCAGACAGCGTTCATACATTCTGGTGAAAGTGTTAAATACTGTATGTGTGGCTCACCATGTACAACAAACATTTGTTGAAATCAAACTGTAACTTCACTTTCAACAGGAAACACAGAACATAAACTCAAAGATACCCTTTTCAGCACCTGAAGCTCATCCTCCCGGTGCTTTAACCTTGTTTAAAAAATTAATGAAACAAGAGAAACAGAGAAAGTTCACCTTGAAGGTAAATATGAGGCTGAGTTTTGATATTAAGAAGCTGTTGCAGTGAACATGCAGTATGTCCAAAAGCTGGAAGGAGCGGTTTCCACTCTGAGTCTTTTTTAAGATAACTGAAATATATCGAGTTAAAGGTAAAAAATGATGCAAAAAGAACCTCAGGTTTGTTATGTTTAGTTCAGTTTAGTCTCAGAGTTAAAACAGCACCTCATGCACGTACTTGTAGCTTCATTTAAACATCCATCCTTCTGATTTACAGCCATGTGTACGCAACAGAACCACAACATGATCCTGAAGCTTGTTTCTAGAGCAGTTAGTGTCAACCAGCCTTCACTGTCGGGTTATCTGGAGCGTTTTAACACTCAGTGAACAAGCCCGAACAGGAGTGTTTCTGGGTTAGAGGAGTTTACGCACTCTGCTCATGCTGTTGGATGGAGTTTCTACCTGCTTGCACCTCTCCTCCAGGTTGCCCTCTCCAGGCAGAGAGGCCACGGTGCTGGGTCGGCCTGAGAAATCCTCCCCTGCCCAGTTATGAAGGGTCTGGGGGTGTGGTGGACGACAAATGGCAATTGGACAAAACAAAAGACGTGAAAACAAAAAAATGAAACAAAGAACAGACAAATAAACAAGAAAACTACAAGAAGAAAGCTGAGGGAAGATGGAGGTGAGGCTCCACGCCGCCCCGCCCTCCTACCTTTCGGACGTCGGAGCTCTTGGGCTCGGTGGTCCAGGTGATGATGCGTGAGACGGCGAGGCGCGTCTCGCTGGAGTTGACGAAGTCTGCCGGGTCCATCTGGCGGGCCAATGCCTCGATGTAGCGCAGGATGGCCACCTTCACCTTCAGGTTGGGCGTCTGCGTCTGATCCACGATGAAACGCATCAGGATGTTGAACTGCTGCTCGTACGGGAAGGACTCTCTGCGAACAAACAGCTTTAATAAGCCTGGTTCATAACTTTTTAATAACCAACTGAGGAAGCTTCATTTGAACATTACTGAGAGGACGCAGGGATTCAAATCTTCTCCGCACCTTTTCTTTTTTTTAATGACCTGACTGAGCAGCTGTGTATAGTTCAAACGTGCGTTAGCATAGATTTTCCTCTTCTTTCTCGATTAAAAGATGGATCACGGACACAAGATGTACAGCTGACCTATTATTTATTAACTTAATAAAACTGACTTGGTTTTACTTAATTTGACCAGTGCACATATTAGTGTATAAAGAATAAACAATACACTCACAAAGTCTCTTCGAAAGGCCAAAAACAAAAAAAAGTTTTGTATTTTTTACGCCTAGCCGCCCACCTGGTAACATCCAGGGCCTTCTGGACTTTGGCCTGGACGGAGCCCAGCAGGTCGGCCCCCATCTTCTTCAGCAGCTGAGTGAGCAGGACGAAGAGCCAGTCCTGAAGGTCGTCCCTGTGCAGCGTGATGAAGTCCACCAGAGTCTCCAGGAACATGCTGAAGACCTGAGAGGGAGCGAGGGGTGAATGAGAGGAATATAAAGTCATCAGTCTTCATGTGTTTGTGCTGCTGAAGTCTGACAGCACGGCTGACTGCGGACAGTAAGGTGAGTTAACACTTACTCTCTGGTGTTAGAGTCCACAGCGAGCAGCGACGAGGCATGCAACAAAAAAACACTCTGTTAGTTCGTCCTGTAGTTAGTTCGGACATGTGCAGGAAACACCAAACATTTACCGCCTTTATGGGAACGTTCATTTATGCTCAGTCACTCGCCTGCCTAGCATCAGGAGCTCAGCTGAGTCTCACCTTGCTGTGAGGGTCTGCAAACATCCTGGTGAAGATCTCACAAAGCCTCTTCAGCTCCACACGACTGACAGGGAAAGAAATACCAAATCTTACATAATGTTGCTTTAAGGTTACGGGACCAGAGACTTTGTAAATGACAAACTGGGGCTGCAAAAGATCTGATCTAAGTTGATACCAGTTGAGGAAAATACAATTTCCCTGACACAAAGTAATAGTAGTTATATAAAATAAAACATAAAAAGATATATACAGTATTTATACACCCATTTAAAATGCTTCCATTTTTATGATTTCTAAGCATTTGCAGAAAACCAAGTTCACAAAATAAACACCATGTGTGAGCATATCACACCTGAGCATCCTCTGGCTCTTGAGCAGGTTCTGCAGTCCCAGCAGTCCCTCCTTCCTCTCAGACCAGTTGGCGCTGGCGCAGTGGTTCAGCACCTCGGCCACGTCTTCCGTCTGACGCAGATAGTGTGGCGCCATGCCGCCGTTGCGCGAGCTGTATGAACGCTCAGAGCAGGCGCTGGAGGCGTCGCTGTTGGCGTCGTCGTCTGAGTACATTCCCGGAGACTCGAAACGCCGCCTGACCGGCCTCCGCTGAGCGAGGGAAGACAGGACAGTGACTGAAGAGTAACATCAGCATGCTTTCTTTATCTACAGCCATGCCTTCACAAGTCAAATCTACAGCTTCGAGGAGATCTAGCATGCAACTACAGAGTCGGAGTCATGCAGGTTTCTGATGATTTGATGTGAGATGGATGAGGTTACTTGATGCTGACTTTCTACACCGGTCACTTTAGGTTAACAGGCTGCCTTGATGAGACAAATTAGCAGCTTTTACCAAACTAAAAATAGCCTGTGAACCAGAAGCCGTATTCATTAAGGTTGAAGAGTGGCTCCTAGAGACAAAAATTTTAATAAAACATTTTCACAATTTCAATGAATTTCCCCTCACAGCCCTGAAGAGAGCTTCTAAGGTGAAAACGGGGAGTAGAAAGGAGGACTTTTTAAGAGATGGAACCACAAAAATAGTGGGTTTTCCTTGGAAACCAAAGTGGGCGTGTCATATTCTACAGCTCGTTGTCCGCTGTTAATGACACACTCTTGAGTACAATGGTTCCACTCAAAACTGGTGGAAACTGTGGTTCTCTAAAAAGGACCCTGGTTCCCAAAGTCTTAAACGGAACAAGATCAAGAACCACAGTTAATTTGGATTCTCACAATGTTTGTGAATACGGCCCCCAGACTGATAAAAAACTGTGACACAGGGAATCACAGCAGCTGTTGTGATTAGACAAATATCCGGTAGAAGGAAAATCAATAGCTCTGGGAAACTCTGTCAGAGTTTCAAAGCACTGCATCCCAACCTGCTCACTCTTCCATGTCTGAATGTAAAAGTCAGTGTTTAATGCTCGTGCTGTGCATGCAGCGACAGAATGGTTCAACTCTGTGTCAGAAGAGGTTTCTTTGTACCTTACTCCTCGAGTCTCCTAAGAGCTGAAATGTACAAAGTCCAGGAAGAAAGAGGACAAGTTACTGCAGGACTGTACGAGCTCCAACATCAACACATTTTATTTCATATTGAAGGATAAGTCTGCCATTACTCTGTTTCTCTTTAACAGATCGAATAAGAAAAAGACCAACATGATAATAGTTTTTAAAAACAATGGAGCTCTATTGCACAGAGAGGCTTTGACACACATAGTACGTGTTAGTAGATACATTCACTGCTGGTTTGAGTCTCTTTATTGGATTTGTTGGCTAGAAATATGGGTAGAATATCAGCAGACTTATTCTATAAACATAGTGCAGAGAAGTTTATCTGGAGACTACAAAAACTCTACAAACATACGAAGCTGTGTAAAAAAGAAAGTTAGGGCTATGAAACATATATTTCTATTTTTTTCCACCTCCGTGCTTACCAGAGCGTCAGCAACGGCAGCCTCGACGTCGGTGCCGGTGTTGAGGATTCTCATGGCGTTGACGGAGGCCGAGATCCGAGCCTGATGGGACAGCCGGTCTGGAAGAGAGAGAAGGTCGGACACACATCAGCAGGTTAAGAGGAGTGTTATTAACGTGACGAATATGGGATGGAATTCCACTGTGCAGAAATGAAAGTGCGGTTTGGTATCAGGCACTTGAAATGGAATAAAACAAATAATAAATAACAACAGCAACCCACTCTTCACTTTTAAACAGGAATTTATCTATTACGGTGTCAGATTAAGAAAATATTTAGGAGTGAAGAGTGTCAAAAATACATTAAGATAAATTTGGACAGTTTCTCAGGACTCAACCCAAAGCAAATAGCAGAGAAAGCTGCAGCACATTTCAGTCATGGTGCAGCACATCTAAGCAGAGAGCAGCCAGCACAACCTTTAAATGAGCCACAATAAAAGAAAAATGCAAAAAATACCGTGAAAGTAGGCTGAGTGAATCAGCACTGCTTAATCAAAATGCCACAAATAACAAAGTCTATCTCATTGCAAGACAGTTATCATCGCAAAGCTGCAAAATTAAAGTTCAGTCCTGTGAAAAAAAGAAAAGACAAACAAAATCTTCACCACTCTGTCCACTCGACACTGAGCCGAGAGGCGGACGTGGAGCCATGCAGGAAAGAGGCTTCACCGAGCAGGATGACTCAGTCAGCCAGGTAACGGAAACACTGGTGGAAAACAAGTTGATATTTTATCTGGCTGACTGAGTCGATCCGCCTCCAGAGAAGACCTCTCTGGTCACCTGAGTAGCACTCTGCGGAGGACAGGGCGCTGGTTGAGCGGGAGTGTCGACGAGTCGCTGGAGGAGGACGTAAAGTTAGAGGAGATAAGACGACACTAAAGTATTTCTGCCTCAGCTGCAGTGTTTACATCTTTGCACATAATTAATTACTAGAGGATTAGTTAATTAGAGCAGTGATTCCCAACCTTTTTCCTTAAGGGACACTCCAAACAGTGAACACAATAACTGCAGAGTTTCTGGATATTTTTAGGAACTTTTTATACAATTCTCTGTCTGTATTATGTTTTTCTCATTTTCTTCTCATTGTTCTTTCAGCTCTTTGGTTGTTTTCTACTGCAGGACGAAGCTGTTTATCAGACAGTAAAGGCTCTGCGGATATAACTTATGTTCATATCTTCAAAGTTTATATTAAATAATAATCTGAGCATTAAAAAGAACAATTTCATTTAGTTTTCACCGAAATGAATGAAATGCTGAGATACAGGCCACCTGTGTATGTTTTTTAAGTTACAACCATTAAAATCAAGAAGGTCTTAGTCAAGCTTTGATGACCCCTCGTGGTTGGGAACCACTGCAATAGAAGATGTGGACATTTAAATACAGAGCATGCAAAGAACCAGGCAGGAAAAACAGTGATCTACACACACACACGTGCAGGGTCAGATTTTCATACACTTTACTAGAGCGCTTCTTAGTTATGTGTTCTGTTAAATTAACCCTAAATTAAATATATGAAATATGTTTTTTCTACTTCAATGTATGAGCTCTGGCGTGCAAAGAAAGGAGGTGATGGGGGGTCTCCGGTACCATACTCACCCAGGGGGGAGAAACCCCTGGCGGGGCTGGTGTCGCGGCTGCTCTCGCGACTGGTTTCGCGGCTGCAGCCCTGACTCATGCTCGGCCGGGGGATTCGGCTGCGGGCTAGAGGAGCGCGGCAGGCAGACAGACAGAGAGAGAGACAGACAGACAGACAGACAGCAGCGCAGGGGGGGAGAGTTTAGCTTGTAGCACATTCAGCCGGACACTGACACACCTGAAGCTCTGCAGAGATGGTTAGTCAGGCAGGAGAGAAGGGAGAATGAGACTCAGGGAGGCTGCAGGTTCAGTGTTAGTATGAGGAGAAGGAAGGATGTCTGCTGGGATGTGCATGCAAGTCGACCTCAAAAAGAAACTATTCTGAACTAAGCAGCAGGTCTTATTTACCTTTAGTGTCTTTATGTAGTTACTATTCTTCATTTTCATGACTGCTCAGACCAATGTACAGCTGGATTAGCTTGATGTTTAACTCATGAATCAATACTGTTACTGAATCCTGTATATGGTATAAGAACCCTGACAACATTTTAATATTCTGGTTTTCAATTGTTTAGTGTACTAATGTGAGCAAAACAATCTATATTATATTGCTGGTTAGCTAGCGTTTTGCTACCATTAGCTAACTTAAGAGGTGACTATATCTTCCAACCATCTTCAAAAGACTGAGGACCTAAAACGACAAACATTAGGACAAATGCTAAATATGTTAGAACTTAACTACAATAGTGATAAAGTGATCAGCCACTTCAGTGAGACAGTTTTTGGTATAAGCACCAGATTTCAAAGGTCTTACTCCTTAAAATATAACATCAGTAATTATTTAATTAAAACACATTTTTGCCTCCATAATTTTACCTCCACTCCTTTAGCACTTCAACAAAGCTCCCAAAAATCAACAATTTAAGACGCCGTCACTGGTTCAAATGTTTCTCCTGCAAAAATTCCAGCGAACGCTCTGACAGCGTTTCCATTTCCATTATTACAGACTTTTATTATGACATTTGTTTCCAGCCCTGTGGTTCAACACCCTCCTTACCCGTGCCTGATCTGGTGGGGCTGGTCTCTCGGCTACAGCCCTGGCTGCGGTGACCTCGGGGTCGGGTCTTGTCGGTCAGGCTGGCGGAGGTGCTGTTGGTGGCGGCGGCGGCGGCGGTGCCCATGTTCGGCCTCGGGATCCTGCCGTAGGTGGAGCTCAGCAGTCGGCCGGGAGAACCGGACCTGCTGCCGGCTACAACACAGACACAAGTTCATCATTTTAAGAATGATTGGGACAATTTTCAAGTTTATTTAATTTGCAAAATAATAAACGGAACAGAAAATGAACCATTCCAGATATTTAGAATTAGAATTTAAATGACTTTAATGCGAAGCTGCTACCCTCGGGGATAAGTTACTAACGTTGAGACTGAGAGACGACTTTCCCTCGGCTTCTTCCACGGCTGTCTGTCACAGTCGGACCGTTCCCTGAACTCGTCCTCCTGGTTCGTACTCGACCTGGAGAGGCAGAGGACACACACACAGAGAAAGAGTGAGAAACACTCAACACCTTTATACTCACAGCAGAGATTAAACACACTGAACATGAGGACTGCAGCTGGTCCTAACATTTTCTACATTTCTGTCATGCAGAAAGAGTGAAATTAAGACTGGAGGGATCGTAAAGAGGGAAACATGACAGAAGATATGAAACAGGGAATTGTGAGAGATGAAAGACACAAGTCACTGAATTCTTCAGACTCATTCCTAATAGAAGGATTCATTAAAACAAGAAACAAGTACTGTCTCTTCTGCTAGAACAGTGGTTCCCAACCTAGGGGTCTGGACACCCACGAGGGGTCGCCAAAGCTTCACAGTAGCAGAATACGGTAGTATTAAACTTTAGCAACAGCGAGGTTAAGCTAAAGAGCTCTAGGGTTATTTGTGTAACCAGCAGCAAAAACTGCTCAGTCAGAAGTTAGAATGTAAATGTCTCTAATATTTGTGTAGTTCAGCTTATTATTAGACTCCAGGAAACATGAATATAAGAAAGACTTAACCTGTACATTTATATTGTGTAATATTATATTATTGTTGTTTTAAATGAGTAAAATCATCTACTCTCAAATTAAAACACTGTAGTTCAGCTGCGGTCGCTGCGCCCGACATTACTACACAGACTGATTCCAAGTGTACACCATGCGTAGACAGTCCATGCACAGACAGGTCCATCACAGATGACCACCATTACAGCACTGATGGGGGGTCAAACACACACCGAGGAGGCATGGAGGAGCGTCATTCCCCTGTCCACATACGGAGACACACACACAGCTTACCGTCTGCGTTAACAGACCGCGAGTCGTCTGACGGGTGGGCGAGCCCGGGAGAGACACAACAAGGGTCGGGGGTCAAGAGGTTAAGCTTTAAATATGCTTGACAAAGAGGAGAGCGGGTGGGGTAACAGCTTGGATACACACATCTGACTGAGAGTGAGTCATATTGAATATTTTATTACAGCAGAAAGAAGGGTGAGTGACTGCAACAGATCCACACTCCAAGTAGAGTTATTCACACTTGAAATGTAGTTTGGATTTTGTTTTATGTTAAATGAACAGCCCAATGCCGAGGTAGGAAGGTTCATTCGACATTGATGTTTAAAATGCTGATTACCCAGTGAAGCGTAGGATCCGGGGGGAAGGGCCGAGGCCGAGCTGAAAGGCGAAGCCGATGATGACACCGCGGAGGGCACGGCGGGCATCCTGGTGCGGGCAGTGGCGGTGGCCGCCGCGTTGACGTCCACGTCGCTGCGGGAACGCTGGAGGGAGCCCGGAGAGGAGGCCGCGGCGGGCGTCCTGGTGGGGGCAGCTTTGGCTGGAGGTCCGACAGAGAGGAAGTAAGATCAGTACACAACAACACTGCACCACCTCTCGTATATACAACCTTTAAATATCTAGCAACGTAGAAATGAATGTCCAGTCTTGATAAATGAAAACAAAATGACAATCAGGGGTTCATAAACTTTGTTCATGCTCAGCAGGTGCTCGGCTTTTTGTCTGTCGACCACCTGGTGAGTTTTTAACATAAACCTGACTGACAGCGTGTGACATTTTCTTGCATTTGGGAGGAACACAGGATATTTTACAGCTGTATAAAGTTAAACCACTGTAAACCTTCAAACTATTTTCAAAGTGGACTTCCTGAATTGTATTTCATCTCTTTCTGCAGCAACAAGCTGCTCGTCATATATAAATACACAGTAAATGAAGTAAAGAACGAAGAGACGCGTCCTTACATCTCGTTGTGTTGCTTCCAAAGGTGTTTTTTACAGACAGCGGTCGACTGTGGAGATAAAAATAAAAGAGAAAATTCATTAACTTAGATGGACATACATCAAAACACCATTAAACCGAAATGGTAGCATGTTCTCAAAAATCTGAGCTCACACAGAGAATATATTAAAATTGAAATCAGTAGTGTGTGTATTGTTAACAGTGTAAACAAAAACTACTATTCAATCATGATATTTTTAGATATTTGTGATTATTTAATTGTGGTTTTCACTTCCAGCGGCTCCACTGTATTAAACACTCGTGATATTTTAATCGTGATGTTCAGCTGATCTGACAGGGCAAGTGTTTGTACCTCACTGCTTTAAGCGTAGCCTCCCACAAACCAATAATAGATCTTAATGAGAGGATTTATCGTTGATTTCCTCTGTTCTTCCAGTAATACAGTTTAACGTCTGTAATTTAATATTGCACTTCAATAAAGTTGGACGGACTCTTAAGAGACAGATGAAAGACGAAATGAAAGCAGCATTGGTGTCGCTGCACAGACACCCTGTAGCTGCAGCC
>NW_023340206.1:13168577-13182561 GCF_004916995.1 Morone saxatilis
TCTTGTCTGTTGTGCCTGTGCACTTTATCTGTTTCATCATGGGAGAGTGAGAAACGTCCTCTCGATTACTTTATATGTCTGGTGCATGTGAAGTAATTGACAATAAAGCTGACTTTGACTTTGACTTTAGTTTTTTCTTTATAATCATGAGAATATACTCCTTTAAAATGGCACTAAAACGTACTGGAACACATTTTCAAGGTGTTTTCGTTGCAGGAAAACATCATGTAAATATCCCGGACATGTGTGAACCTTCAAGGTAATTACACCCAAACCTAATGCATACAGTGCTGTGTTTCTGTAGAGTTGTCAATCCATGCCATATGATGTAGACACAGCATTAACATTAACATGATGGTGCCGCACTGTGAACTCATGTATGAGTCAGAAACCATCTGCTCTGCTGTCCATTAGCCGGACTATCACTTTGGGCTTTTACCGCTGCATTGATCAATAAGTTGGAAGGTGTAACAGCTGCTAACACTTTTTTCAATACCTTACTTTGACAAATATAAATATGGTTTTGTATAAAAAAAATAACACAAGCAGCCTTAAAGGAAGTTATAAAATAAAATGCTAGTTGGCTGATGCCAACTCTGCTTCTTTAAAATAAAATTGAGTGATTTGTATTTGGCTGATGCACAGGACCAGAATCAGTGTCTCACACACTGATTGACTGATCGATGAGAACCAGAGAGCTCCCCTGGTACTGGGGGGTCAGCTCGGGTTGCTCCATGGCGGCGGCAGGAAGCAGCCAGACGGAAACACAATGAGGCTTTTGGAGGCAGACAGAGATCCCCCCGGCCTCGCCATGGAAACTGCTGAGATAGACCTTGACCCGGCCGGTGTCACGTTTCCAGACAAGGTATTGTGTAGTCCTTTAACCCCTTCACAAGCCAATGTCGCCATTTTCATTCTATATATCTATATGCTTAATGTACAAATACCTGCGTATTCTGATTTATTATATTACTATAAAATGTGAGCATCAAAATCTGAATAATATAAAATAAAATAAAATCAGTACACCATATTTTCTAATAAATGTTGGTATCAGCTTGTTTCCTCACCTCTCCAGAGAGCTCGCCTGCCATTCCTGCAGCATCAGGTCCAAGAACTCAAAGCAGCGTCTAAAAAATAAAAATCATTAAAATACGACCACAAAGCATCAATACCATCCATACTTTTCTAAATTTAATTCAAAAACAAAACATTCCCCTGACTTTCCAATAAATTTAATAAACATACAAATAAAGTAAATACATTAAAATCAAAATATATAAATAAAACATATACATAGAAAAACAATAGAAAAATAGAAAGAAAGAAATATTAAAGAAAAAGTAAATATAATTACATAAAATAAAAAAACACATTAATACAACAAAACTGTGTAGATATCAATCAACTTAAAAAAAGGAAAAATTAAAATAACTACATAAAATAAAAATCTATAAATAAAACTGAAGTATAAAAACATTAATAAATAGATAGATTAAATATAATTAAATAAAAATAAAAATATGCCTATAAAAATGAATAAATAAAACAGAAACATGAACAAAAGAAAATATGTGTCACCTTCTGACTGCCACAGATTTGGAGGTACAGTTGCTGGTGATGATGGGGATGAGACGAGGGTTGTGTGTGTGCTGCGAAACACAAAAACCTGGAGTCAAAACAAGTTTCAATCTAAATAAAATCAAACTCTTCAAACACATTTTCTTTCTTAAAGGAGCCTGAGAATACAATTCCCATCATACAATGTGTAGCCTTCTTCTTCATCCACAATAAAAATGGTAATTCGTTCAGTCTGACAACAACTGCCCCTTTTTCTTTTTCACATGAAATGTAATTTACAGGATCAAATCCCATTATTCTGTGAAATCTTTCCAGTTATAGCTGCGAGCTAACATCATTATAATGCTGCCTCGTGAACATATTCAGTTCTGGGAATAAATCCGGACAGGACGCTGCTTTTATTTCCTATAGCAGGAATCTAAAAGTGAGTAAGGGACAGCTTCTTACTTAAATGTCAGCTTTTAAGCTCCCACAGTATCCCAACAAACACAGACATCATCATCAAGCTGCCACGTACTCTGAGGATGAGGCGGATGACGGCCATGCCGGAGGTGGCCATGACTTTGGCACTGTTGGGGACCAGGTTGAGGAGGATCGGCATGGTGGCCTCCGCCGCGTGGTCGAACCGACTGCCGAGCACCAACGACAGGTGGCTGGAGACGGGAGAGGGTGAACTGCCTCAGTGACATATTTCATATAAATATTTCATATTATATTCAGTGTAACAATAACAGCAGAGAACAAGTGATAAACAGCTGATTATTACCCGTCAATGTTGATCAGAGATGAGTTGTTTTTAGGATCTTTTTATACAGTTCTCTGTACTGTGTATTTTTTTATTTTTTAACAATCATATAGACTTAACACGCTTTGACAAATTCAGTGTTTTTTTCCTCATTGTTCTATCAGCTCTTTGGTTGTTTTCTGATGCAGGACGAGGCTGTTGATCAGACAGTATAGGCTCTGTCAATATAGTAATATAGTATTCAATGAATGAGATGCTGAGATCTGAGCTTACAACCTTAAAAATCAAGAAGGCTTCACGACCCCCTGTGAAGCTTTAACGACCCCTTGTAGGGAACCACTGTTATAGAGCACTAAAGCATGATATGGGAGTGGATAAAGCACTGTACTAGAGATAAAATGTGACACTAAATGTAACCATTAGGTGATTTTCAGAAAAGATGTATTCTCTCACTGTGTTGCAGCCCATTTGAAGGGAAACGTTTGTTTGTGGCACACAAACTGCGAGTGTTGTTTCCTCCAGATAGTCTTACCCCAGAGTGATGCAGGCCTCTCTCACCACCTGAGAGCGGAGGTCCTTGGCGGACAGTTTGAACGCCGCCTCCATGAGCCGCAGCTGCTGCAGAAACCCATCGAACTCGGCTGCGCCGGCCAGGATCAGCGAACGCACCTTCTTCAGCTGGAGGAAACAGGAAACAGCGGTCAAAATAAAGACATTTTCACCCAACCGATCCCTAAACTGAGACAACTGAGAGGTCTTACAGCTGCCACTCTGAGCTCCCAGTCCTTCTTATCGTCTGACAGCACATCTCGTATCTTCGTCATGGCCTCCTCCACCTCTCGGTTAGAGTAGATCTGGTGGAGGGCAGGAGAAGCATGAAGAAGCAGAGGAGAAAGGGTGGAGTTCTGCCAACATTATGTTTTAAAAATACCTCACCTGCACGGTGGGAACATCCTCAAAGGCCTGGATGAAGTCCTCCTCATCCACAGCTCCAGCACCAGGCCCATCCCTCCCTACAGACAGGGTGAGAACATATTCAATAAATGTATGTTACTTCGTGAACTGAAGAAGCACTACCACTGTAGAAGTTAACAGTCAGGTGGTGACCTGCAGACTTGGCGCCGGAGGCGGAGGCGGGACGCCGAAATGAACCCATGCTCACCGCCTTCCTACCGGACAACGAGGCTCCTTTGGACGAGGACGAGGAGCGGCCGCCGTCCACCGAGTCATCGTCCTCAAAGTTTTTGTCTGGAGGAGGAAGAGAAAGAGAAGAGGAACAGAGGGCTCTGGTCACATGACTGAACAACGAGTCTTCAGTAAACTCAACCGGCTGAGCGTCCCGGCGATGCGGAGAAGGCAGGCGGACGCTGGCATTTCTGCATTTTCCCCTTTAGCTGACATTCAGACATAACTCACATTCCTGCATCCCCAACGTAACGAGCTAACGGTGGCGAGGAGGGTCTCAGACACAATGCCCTGACAATAAACTGAACAATTAGTCCTGTGTTCCCAGGAAGAAGCCAAGTGACCACAGGAGAACAAAATACACATTCTGAGGACAAAGACTGCTGTAGCAATGGCAAAATAATGGTTCTCCCAGCACACTGAACTGAGCTATGATTTCAACTCATACGAAGTGTGTTCAGCCAAATGAGACTACTGATATGGTGTAATAAATAAATTACGTTACTGTTAATGAACCCAGAAGGGGCACTGATGCAATTTCAACACTGTTTATGGACCCCAGTATGCAGAAATATTTAAATACACGGGGCAAAAGTAACACTTATACTGCATGCAAAACACTGCATGGGATTAGCATAAAGTGTCTGCAAAGAGGAGACTCGTGGGTACCCATAGAAAGAGAAGACAAGAAACAACTGACAAATACCATTCAGAACATTTATCAGCAGTAAAAATGTGTGTGAAAGTATCGTTGCACTAAATCTTTATTAATCTGTGCAAACTGTGCTTCAGTCGATTGTTGGGGTTGGAAATGAAATGTATCCTCTTCATTTAGTTCAAAGTCACGCAACACAAAGAAAACCAATAACTCCTTACCGCTAAAACGCTGGAACTGCTTCGGCTTAGATTTTATGTCAAAAGCCATATTTTATTTGTGGCAGAAAAGCTGCATGCCCCCATTCAACAGTTATCTCCTGGTTGAAACAGCATTTTGACTGACGGATCTGTCAGTCTGATTTAACGTGGGTAGAAAAAGGTCCTGTACTGAATTTGTATTTCTCAGTAAATAGACACATAATCTTTTTTTTTTTTTTCCTGCCAGCAGCTTAAAGAGGCTCAGCCCTGTGGAAACGTCTCTTGTGGTGGACAACTGAGCACCACGTGAGTCCCCCCTGAGCGCAGGAATCTGCACGGCTAGCAATCAATCCTTTTTCATTATTCACAAGTCTCCACACACACACACACACACACACACAGCAGGGCACTGAGCCAACACATCAGTCATGTGCCATCAGGTTGCAGTTTTTCCTGCTCGCACGCTGAAAGCACGATGCAACAACTCTCAATATCAACGCAAGGTGAGTGTGAAGGAAAGGACACCTGTCACCTGAGGTTTAACATCAACATGACACAACAGGAGGGGAAAAGAGCACGTTAGCTCAAGAGGAAACCCCTTTAAAAGATCCACGATACACACGTTATTTGCTGCTGTGGATTCTGTGTGGTCCAATCCCCCTTTGAGGATCAATGAATGTAATCAGATCACAGGCTGGCTAAGAGGGGTATCAGAGTATATCAAAGAGCTACTGTGATGATAAAAATCAATAAAAAAGCTACATGCAACATTTCACAAAAAGGAAATAAAGGCCATGTCATCTTCAGCAAACTATATTTCTAATGCACAACCTTTCATCCAATATCAGTTTATCATTTATGATTCTATGAGTCAAATTGAAATGGTAATGAGTAAATAATGTCCCAGATTTACAGTACATAATGTTTAAGACACCAATGCCTGTAAGAAAATGTTAAACTACTGCTTATATATATTTTTGAACACCAAGATGATTTGAAACAACGCATCAAACAGATTGTTATAACATTTCTAAATTGGTGAAAAAACAGTAGGTGTGTTTAACAAGTTAATGAACAAGTAGTTGTAGCTGTGAGTATGCAGCACAAAGTCTGACAAAGGAGAGGAAAACTTTTTCTTTAAATCAAAAACTCTGATTATTAAAATTGTCAATGAGCTCATGAAATCTGCACAGAATTCCCACCCAGACTGCAGACTTTAAAGCTGATATTCAAATTGCTCTTATATACCCTTCAGCAAGAAAAACATGTGCCACAAACTAAATTTACAAGACAAACTGTTTTGTATCAACTCAGCCAGAACAAAATCAAGCCATTCAGTTTAAATGTAACCTTCATATCCTCAGTGTCCATACATCAAAGAGGCAACTCATTTCCGCAACAGGTCAGTAAATGAATGAGCAGGAAAGTTCATTTCTAGTTTATTTTAGTTCAAACTAATTCTCAGTTTCTCTTCAACTCCACAGCACACAGACTCCGTCCGGTTTTCTCCGGCTTCCTGACCTTAACTTTGCTCAGAGACAGACAACCTGCACGCACTTTCTACACAACAACTGGGCTGCGGGCAGGCCAACAAATCCCCCCGCTGTGTTTACATGCCAACACCACAGACGCATCCCTCCTGGATTTACAGCCATCATCACACCAGGCATCCCCCCCTCCTCATCTTCCTCATTCAGCTCCTGCATCCATCACTGATTACAACCTCCACCGTGAGCTCAAACCTCCCCTGCATCCAGAGGGAGAGCAGCAGCTTACAGGAGCAAATCCGCCTGCAGACCAGTTTCCTCAGCATGCCGGCACACAGACAGACGGACAGACAGACAGACAGTCAGGTGCTCCTCCAGTCGTCTGTGGTCCTCACATCTTTTCCCACTGCTGAGGAGAGAGAAGAGGGGAGGAAGGAGGGGAGTCCAGCTGCGAACCCCCTCCCTCCCCTGTCAGGGAGCATGTGCCTCAATACGCTCTTCCTCTCCGCCTTCGTCCTCTAGTTCACTTCAGCAAACGCACGCTTGCAGGACCAGGATGGAGGAAGAGGAAGGGAGGGGATGGAGACAAGTGATGAAGGAAAGGAGGAGGGAGGGAGGGAGGGGTGAGGGAGGGGAAGCAGACCAATGGGAGGAGAAGGGAGGGGTCGGTCAGGGGACAAACCCCGGTGCTCGGTCCGGAGGCGGAGCTGGTGGGCGGAGTCACAGATGAGGGACAGCTCGGCGTCATCATGACTCAGGAGGACGGGGAGGGAGGGAGAGAGAGGAGGGAGAGAAGGGAGGGAGGGATGGAGAGACACCTCTCCAGAGGAAGCAGCTCCTCTGACGACATCAATGTCAGACCTAGAGCCTCCACCAGAGTGCATCCGTCAGCCTGCAGCAGCTGGAGTGTTTTTATCACAGCAAGGTCACTGCTGCTCCACGTGTGACACAAACAAGGGAATGTATGCAACGCTGAGGCAACAGCTTCTGTTAGCACAGGGTTAGATGTGTCTAACATTCAAGCTTCTATTCATTTTAATGGCATTTATGTAAGGGGGCAGTGGAGGTTGAGTGATCTGTGAGCTTGTTACTTCACTTAAGTCTAATAAATATACTGTTTTGCTTTCATCTATATTAATTAAACACAAAATAACTTTAAACAAATGTCTTATTTCTTCTTCTTTTGTCATTTTGTGTCTAACTTTGGAGCTTATATCTGAGCCTCAGTACTGATCCCTTTATACGCTAAACCTGCAGAGAAAAGCTGTCAAACACCTGAACATGAATAAATGTTACTATGATTTGAATCAGTAAACATCAGCGATTAATTGGCCTTAGTATCTCATTGGCCTTCAATGCGACATTATCGACCCGATGTCTGAGTTCCGCGGCCAGCGTAGTTTCTCCTACGCGCTTGGAAGGCTGAGCTATATTCAAATGGTTGCAATCTGCATCTTCCCCACTAGATGCCACTAAATCCTTCATGCTGGTCCTTTAAGAGTCATTTCTGAAAGTCACCTTCCAACAATGACTCTGACATCCCCATTCGTAAACCTACTTATAAAGCTCTGATTGGCTTGGTTGTTCAGTAAACAGTCTGGAATGAGGCACAGATAAGAAGAATAGTGACTGTCGTGTTACATTGATGGTAGAAACCCCAAAGAGCTTCCTCACAGTCACTCTGCTTCATTTGACTTTTAAATGACCCTTCATGACCAGCAGCAGCTTTTAACCTCCAGCAGAACCGTCAACATCAACACATTCACATTTCATCTCCTACATCACCTACTTTCAGATTTTTTGACCAACCAATCGGATATTAATGCTGATGACATGTCAGAGACATACAGGACAGCACGTGCTTACAAACATATTCATATAAGCTCCAGTTTTAGGTGTAACACAGTTGATCCTACCAACAGACATTCCAGGACAACATTAATTAAAATGACCAAATATCCATGAAAACTAGTCTCTCAAGTTCCAGGTTCTCCAGGACCCTGAAACAGCCAGTGTGAGAGTCCCTGCTGACATCAGCTGAGAGGGAATCTCTCTCCATGAGATGGCGCTGTGAGCCTGATTTATTGTTTACCTTCACAGGTTCAGCCATTTCACCGTTCATTGTTTGACTGTATACAGGTGGGGGGAAAGACAGACAGACAGGACATACAGAAGCTGAATACAAAGCAGCAACTGATGATATCAAAGAACAAAAGAGATAGACAAAGCCTCCAAGATCCACATTTGTAAAGACATTTGTTCCTGAAGTGAACAGTATGTGTTCAGTCTTGAAAGGTACCCGTGTGAGATTCTAACTTTAGTTTAGCTCACAGTCATCCTCACCGAGGTTAATGTTAGAAGATCTGTCCCTGAAGTGACTGACGGTGAATGAAAACACAGAAAAACATATGTTTTCTTAGAACCATTCACTGCGGAGGTCAATGGCTCCCAGGCTTTAATGTAAATGATCCCAGTGAGAAGAACGTCGGCCTCAGGAGTCCATTTGTTCGACGTCTGAGGGGACGCACCACACCTTGACCTCCATAAAGGTCTCTATGTTTTAGGCTAGGGAAAGTCATTCTTATATCTATGTATCTGACTCATTTAGAGCTGAAACAATCGGTTGATTAATCCATTAACTGAGCTGAAATTAGCCGTCCATACACTGATAGAAGTTTAAGTCAATGTCTGACTGGTTCCAGCTTCTCAAATGTGAGGATTTTCTGCTTTTCTCTGTTATATGGGATTGTAAATATTTATGGGGTTCGGGTGGCTGGTCAGACCAAACAAGCACAACAATGAATCTATTTTTTAAATAAAAAATAAAGAGATTAATCGATTATAGAATATTCGTAATAATTTTATTTATATATCCCCCACCTGTCTCAAATGTAAGCTCTCAAATGAAGGCAGAATGCCAAAAAATATAAAAAACTTTCACAATCTATAATTCTATTATAAACAAAAAATGTAGAATTAAACCAAGAAAATTAAGACTTTTAAAAAACGGTCAAAAACGAAGCCGCAGAAGCCGACATTTCCTGACTTTCAGCCTCTAGTGCGGCTCGAACTCCAACAACACTGGATCCTACATTTCCCATAATGCACCTCGATAGCCTGCTTATGCTTTCCCAGCCTTTGTGAAGCTCTTCCAGAGTCACAGAAGACATCACGCGAGTAGCGCTCGAGTAAATTGTGTTTGACATGTGAAATTCAACCTTCACAATAACAACTGCTCAGATCAAACAGATAATACCAAAATCTAAGAACTGCTGGGAGTAATTGTGCGCCTCCTCTGAAAGCCAGGTCACAAGCTACTCCTCCTGGCAGCGTCTCAAAGTCTTTGGGAGCTTCGAGCCTGACGGAGTCTGACAGCTGATCCCCCCGATGCAAATTCACAAAATGACCGGGGGAGAGGTGAGGCGTTCAGGAGTGTGTTGCGTCACTGAAGAAAAGAAGAAACAAGGGAGCGTGGGAGCTCACAGCAGGTGATCTGAGAGAGATCAAATCAACCTCTGCAGATTCATCAAGTCTTTCTCTACCTGCAGCTCCACTCACACAAATGAAACACAGAAGCTTGTTTTATTCGCTTTCTGTCGCCATCAAAGCTGACAATAACATCCAATAATAATGCAGCCGCAGCTCGAAGGTGACCTGCGGACGTGAGACGCCGTTCAGCCTTTTCATTGCTGAATGAATGAAACGGGAAACACCCAACCGGCCGTTCTCCCGTACATGACAACCAGCTGGAACAACAGTGGGAGTGACGTTCCCACACAATTATCAGGCTTCGTTCGCAGCTTTCTCACCAGATTAAAACGCATTCATCCACAAGCAGGAGTCTGGAGTTACAGTCAGTGCTGAGTATTCTGTGTTTAGATGTACACAAAGTTAGGAGCGGTTGGAGTTAGACATTCTTTCACCACTAAGCCACTGGGAGTCTGAGTCACAGTTTTTATGAGTCAAAGTGATCAACAGTGTGCAGGATCAGGTTGGAGCTGACAAGCTGTATGTTTCTGCAAGGCTGTTGCATGCAGGGCTGCAACTAACATCTTTTGAAGTGTTTTCAGTCACAAAGAAAAGCAGCAAAAGAAGCTGAAACCAGAGAATATTTGACATTTGACAATTAATTAAAATTTAATAAAACACTTTCACATTGTTTATTATCCAGAAATAAAACAGGATTCTATCTATTCTATATTTCTGTCTGAGAAATAAAGGAATATCTATAATCGTAAACATTGGGAGAATTGTGAATTGTATTGACGCATGAGTGTTATCATTATTTACCTACATATAAAGGCTGATTTGTAGTCGTAGATCGGTTCTACTACGAGCCTACGCAAGTTACCTACGCCGTTACGAGCATTTATACCCGTGCATGGGTGCGTTTGTGTTGCTCTGACATATTTTACATATAATATAATCTATTATTTTCCTCTGTAATTTGTAATTTTCCTGTAAATTCCTGTAATTTTATAAACAATTCTCTGTCTGTATTGTGTATTTTTTATCATTTTTAACAATCATACAGACTTCTTTTTTGACAAATTCAGTGTTTCCTTGTCCCTAACGCTCGGCCATTGTTCTATTAGACAATTGACTTCACAGAAATGACCTAAATGCTGAGATATAGACCTACTGTGTATATTTTTAAGTTTTCTTACGCCCCTTTAAAATCAAGAAGGCCTTGCGACACCCTATGAAGCTTTGGCGACCCCTAGTGGGGGTCCCGACCCTCAGGTTGCAAACTAGTGGGTAGAAGTATAAATCAGGCTTTTGTGTCTTAAAGGGAAGAACGAATACCAACTTTCTGCATCTTTCCCTCAGATTTCAACGGGACACTGCACTAGTTAGGGCTGTTTTAAGACGTGTTATTGTTTACCTGTTTTTAGGGTCAATCGGTCTCTGTTCCTGTTAGGACTAAAGCTTTTCCTGTTTGGTATCCTTCAGTTTCTGTGGAGAGGAGTTTTCCTGTTTTGTTGTGAGTGGCGTCTTGTATCTGTGCAGAGACGATTAATCAGTGTAGAACTGCTGTAGAGGGAAGCTTTTAGTTAACACAGCTTTAAACTGTATCTCTGTATATGTGACGGGTGTGTCAGAGTCCAGCAGAATCTGCACTTATCTAAATGAACTGCATAACATAATAAGCGTTAAATAAAGCAGGAAGTGAGTCTTGGTGCAGACGTTTTCACTTTGTAGCCCTTCATCAGTGCTCTTTAAGTGGTCCGTCTACATGGAAAAAAAAATCTCTACGTTTACAAGTTTCTTCACGTTTATTTTACAGATTTTTTTCTTTCTGCATTTTTTAAATACTTATAAATATTAATAAAATGCGTGAAAATGTCCTTTTTTCACATATAAAGTTCAAATACATTTGCTAATATATAATCTATTTATTTTACAGTAATTTCTGCCGACCCAGCTGCTGGTAATAACCGTTTTTTTCACAGTGTACCACAGTGTCCTGTCTTTCTGTCCCTACACTGTCTTCATTATTCAGGAGGTTTCCAACTGTGCAACCCAAGTCCTGCTGGCAGCGAGTACCTGGCCTCGTCTCTCAGTGCCTCCCTGCAGGACCTCCTGAGTCTGTGTGACGCACGCAGCCAGGTCCCTGTTTATCAAAACCCCCAGAGCTGGATTCAGAGCGCCCAATAACATCGAAAGTGTCAGAGTTCATTCCTGAGCCTGTAAATAGCAGTTTGACTAAACAATCTTAACTCAAGGTCCACTTACTTGCCTTACCGAGAGCTTTCAACCACATTCTTGAGTACAGACGGTAGTAATGATTACGTGACCGGACCTTCAGTTCCATGACGAGGACGAAGCAAACAACTTTGTTCACAGAAGAAGACGGCGTGGTGCGTCTAAAGAATCTAGTAAGTGGAGCTTGAGTTCAGATTATAGTCAGAAGCAGTTAGTTTTAAGGAATTTCCAACATTTTAAACTTGCTGCTATAGCAACAACCATCTTTAAGACAATCGTCCCTTTATTTGGGTTTATGCTTTAGACCAGATTGTTGTGTGAAATGTCTGGTGTGTAATTATGTCATCTTGGGTTCAAGTTCTGTACAAGTCCTCTAAATTGTTCAAAAGACACATGTCACATGTAACATTTACATGTAACATCACACAGATCCCAACAAGCAAAAAATGACATTATTAGCATTTTCTATAAACTAAAGTTTAACTGATGTTCAGCTGAATTAAGCTACTTGGTTCGTACCAAAGCTGACGATTCATATTGTTGCAAAAACTCACCGGTTTAAGCTTCTCAAATGTGAATATTAGCTGGTTTTCTGCTTCCTCTATGACACTGAATTGAATAACTTTGGTTTTTGACTGCTGGTTGGACAAAACAACGATTTAAAAATATCAACTTGGGCTCTAAGAAAGCTAGAGAAAGTGAATTGTTATTGAAAATAAGCAGCCCTGGTTTGAACGAGTGACACAAACCGAATAGTGGAGATATTGTTCAAACACCTCCAGGCTGGTTGTCTTTAATGAAAGTATTTCTGGGTGTTTGTTTCATTTCTTTAATTTTGTTTACATAGCATTTAGAAATAAGAGGAAATTGCCAAATTGCTACTTTCACTACAAAGACTACATACACGGGTCAACTTCTGTGTTAGCTACTTGTATTAACTTACTTTTAAAGTAGCCTAGAGAGAGACAACATTCCCCCAGTTTCAGCAGCCCTTCACTGGTTTTCTTGTCCACTGTATACTTTTATTACTACCTCTAAGTCAAGAAAAGTGCGACACAAATAAAGTTATTGTTAATCATTAATCATTATTTTAGACTTTTTATTTAAAATCTCCTTTGTGAAACTGAAACTGAGCCTGAATATTTCACCTATCATGACAGCAAACAATACAAAATACCAGCAACACTGACAAGAATGTAGGTGGAAGTTTCCAAAAGGTGTTCCTCAATGTTTTTCTACCAAAATAACCTGAATTATCTAAATATTCAAGTCAATCGTGTAGAAGATGATATAATATGGCGAAGACCAGCAGCAGGATTATACGCATCGCTGAGCTTCAGTTACTTGTGGCATTCAGATCCCAATTATGATCCCAGTGCAATTACAAAGGCTTACGAGCACAAAGAGTCGGGTAATAAACAGTTTCTACGTCAACTAAACAGAGAGCCAAATATTCTCTCTGTTAACCTTGCAGATTTTTACCTTGAATTAAAGATGTACTTCCTGTAGGTGAAGAATTTTCCTGCAGCTTGGCTTTGCGAGGCGATACCCTCCCCTGTGGATCTACTGGAGGAGAAACAGTGTCGTCCTGACAGCGACCCAGAGCCGATGCACTGCTGCCTGCCTCCTCCCTTCCCCTCCAACCCGGTCTTGTGACTGTAGGGACGACAGCTGACACCACTCCTACAAAATAAGAGCCCTGGGCTGCCGGTAAAGAGGCGGCTCTTTCATTTTCTCAATCTCTCTCTCCTTGATTCTCAGTTCTGCAGTTTGCTTATGTTATCCATGTGTTGCAGACTCTCTTTTCCTTTGTCTTCCTGTTTCTTAGTTTATCATTCTCTCTCTGTGTCCTAATGTAGTTTCAGTTTCTTATGACCTCTTCTGATTCTCTGCTTTTTTCCTCATGTCTATTTCTCTCTCATATCGCTGTTTTCCAGGTCAGTGTGATGCTTCCCACTCGCCTGCTCAGGTGACATTCACAGCTCTGTCAGCTGTCAGTGACTGCTGGTGCATTCAAAGGCTGCTGAACTGTTTTTTTCTTTGGTTTTTAACCCGCGTGCAGACACACGATCTGAGGCAAACTGAGCTTAAATGCACTAAAGATGATGCAATGAACACGCTGTGGAAAAACGCGATGTCAACTGCTACCACAGAAATGAGTAGGCCAGTAATCTCACCATCAGGTCATGTGACTGTGTGAGTACTCATTTGTCAAGTCCAAGGACTCTGAGCTACTTTTAATGCAAAATGCAAAACTTCCTGCTTTTAACCTGTGAACTACCTGAAATGTTTAATTGCGAAAAGGTCACATAAGGACATGATACAAAACCGCAAAGAGGCCTGCTGAAGCTCCTCCCTTCGTGCCAGATTATCTACGTGACAAATTCATGTTTCCTCAAAGAAAGGTAGCCCCGCCCTAAAGCAT
>NW_023340206.1:13182726-13184621 GCF_004916995.1 Morone saxatilis
CCCCTGCTGGCCATGAGAAAGAATGCAGGTGGAAGCTCTGTCCACTAATGACATACTGTCAGTGCTGCTAATAACTGTTGATGTGATATGTGAGATCTCATCGTGCTCCTTGATGCGCTGCTTTTCACTCCATTTAAACCTTTCCGTCCCACTTCTGCAGGGTCACTTTTCCTCGCCTCTCGGAGCACAAAGAAAACCAGCTCGGGTTGCATTCTGACTGAAAGACGGCGAACACACCCCGCTGAGCCCGGTGGAAACAGGTCAAAGGGTTCCCAGCTGAAACCTGCTCACTGTGACTGATGGACCAACATATCCACCCAGGCCACGTTCTGTACTTCTTTGCAATCTTAAACTGTTAGATTTATACAGCCTCCGTCTCAAACCCAGGGGACCAAAAGTTATAAACGAGCAATTTTGTAACAAATGTTGTACAACACAAGTACAAAAACGCGTGGACAGGGTTGCTGTTCAGTCAGTTAACAAGTGGCTCACTATGAAAGAGTTTTTTGGAGTCGGGTAGGTGTACAAATAAATAAATGTGCTGCAGATTTGGAAGTTTTATCAGTGTCACATGTTGGAGTCCGCAGGCTGCTCTCAACAACAAACAATGCAACGCCATACAAAAACAAAACGATGCTGCCATGACAACCAGATTCATTATGGGCCATATACGCAAGCAAAACTAATCTCCTAATGCTCCAAGAGTGCATAAAGAAGAGTGAGACACTCAGGCAGAGCAGGAGGTGTGATCTTACCTGACACAGGTGACAGCACCATGTTGCCTGACCTTTGAACTTCGTCAAATTTGCTGAAGATGACGTTCAGCCTGCACAGAGGGGGAACAGTGAATTAGCACCAGGTGGTGGTGTGATGGTAAAAGCACCACATTCACAGCAGAATACAAACAGCCCCAGTGCTGCTCTTCTAAAAAAGAACATTTTAGATTCCCCAGAGAGACGCTAAATAGGCCAAAGTAACATCTCAGCGCCCGCAGTCTCCCAATCCAAAAATACACAGGCAATGATGATGGGTCTGCTGGGTAATATTATTAGAACAAACACTAATGATCATAATGTAACACCAGCAAACGGGTGACAGCTGTTGACTCTTTAGGAGAAACCAACCGTCTTTTTAAGGAGCAGTGCCATTTTTTAAAAGTGTAGTTTATTGCGGTGATTTTCTACTTATAATAAATGAATAAATAAATCAAATCAAAGCGAGTTCTACTGACTGAAAAGGTGTGTAGCTTATGTACAGATCCTTTTATATTAACATTATATTAACATGCCCATACTGTACATAAATAATGAAAATAATTGTTAGCTGGAGTCAAGCCGAGTCCTCCACTTTATAGGTTAGTCGTCAGTTTTCAGGGAGCACTTGAACGCACCGCGACTGAGGCAGACCCTTCTTTCCCAGGTCCATTCGCACTCGCTCTCCGACGTGGCGGTAGATCTCTACGAGGCAGTTCATGGCTCCATCACGCACCTGCAGATCGACAATAACGACAAAAACAATAAATGAACACAAATACAGCTACTTTAGTGTGTTAACGTCACGTTTTATCACTTATCGCTATACTTTTCAATAAACTTTATACTTAAAGACAGGACCTTGAAGAGACAGTCCACCCCAAAATCAAAACACATTTCTGTTTTGAAAACCTCAAATATGTAATTTTGAATTTGGGGTGAACTGTCCCTTTAAGGTTCCCTGAAACTCCCCGAGGACTTCACATTAATTATTCAATAATTAAAGGGAATAACAATTAATTATTCACTATGACAGCAAAGAAGTGCTTCTCTCCTAAAAACCCTATTCATTATTATTCATTGTAAATTAAATAATATTGTTTCCTATTTGATCATTAGTTATTATTTAATTTTCTGTATTTT
>NW_023340206.1:13184637-13189620 GCF_004916995.1 Morone saxatilis
TATTTTTATATTGCTCTTAATTTGTTAGGAGGTCCACTTTACACCTACAGCTTCCCCTGTCATTATTATTTGTTTCACACTGTTTGCAGCAGTGAACGGTGGAGCTGCCTCCAGGCACCACCACCTGTTGGTAAACTGGACTTCAGGCTGTTCCAACCGGTCTCTCCTTCCCCCAAACAAACAGAAGTGCAGATAAAACAAGACTTAAGCAGTTCTTCCAGAACCCACTCATCATTTTAGTGACGATGGTCCGTAACGTGTGCTTTAGTGCACATGTGCGTGTTTGGCTTCAGGAAGGGAAGTTCATGGGCACGGCTTCCTGTCCTCAAGAGGAAGTGTGGTTCCGGTGATGATGGACCTCTGCAGCCAATCAGGAGACAACAGACTAAAAGGCAGAGCACAGCGAGGAGACGAGGGGTCTGGTGGATAGAGAGGAGACCCCCACGGCCCCAAGGTCACAGGTTTGATGAAGCAGTGATTTTTAAGGTGGAGACGCTTTATTCAGTGTGTTTTTAGTGGTTTTTAATCAGCAGGTTGTTTGTTTTGGAAGAGGAGGAGACCTTCTGTGGATTAAATTGGGCCAAACCCGTAGAAACCTCTGAACCATGAACACTGAAGAATCCTAACGGGAAAAGAAGATGCACTTTCAATGACGCCAATGGTGGTGAAGACTCCCATGATCCCACGCTTCACCACCTCATTAAACTTCCTCTTTTGTTGCTGTTTTGATTTGAGAGACCTCCCAGTGGCAGAAATTACATATTGTATGTTTAACAACAGGTACAGAGAGAACGTGTGAGAGGTCCCGGTTTGTGGTCTGAGCTGTAATTCTTGTATCTGACCAGCAAAGGGCAGTCAAAGACCAACAATAGGGCTGTTTCGGCCCCGTCCACATACTAATGTCCAGGTAGGAAGCAGCAGGTTGTACCTGACTTGTGGGATCTCCGAGGAGGTTACAGATGTGAGGGACGATTTTACTGAGCGTCAGACTCTGAGATCCAAACCTGAAAGAACAAAATGTAACACAACATGAACCTTTGTGTAAAACACAATCTCATTAAAACACAAACTTTAATTATAGTTTTTAAACTCAGGCAGACCAACAGCACACAGACTAACGTTGTTACTGAAAATGACATACATACAATAATTGCATTTGATAAAAAGTACACATAATGTAGAAGATTAAATCTTACACGTTCAGGGTGGAGATGAGACAAAGGCAGAGTCCTTCTCTGGTCCTGTTGTTCTTATGCTTGAAGCCTCCCATCATTCGCTCCCACACATACTGAAAAGACATCAATGCACAAAGAAAAAGCACATTGACATGCATTTAGTCAACGGCTGTCCAAGTGTGTCTGTATGCCAACATACTACCAAACTCTGTTTTTTAATACTGTCTGAATTTTACTAAATCTCAACAGATTATATGTGATTTTTAAGAAGAGGTACGAGAATAAAGTTTGAATAAAACAGTGGCTTTGATTTAGAAAATATCTGCTCCCCAAATATCTTTTTCTGTCGATCTTTTTATGGTTTCGTTTGACGTTGAGTGACACACAACACAAAAAGGTTTGGATGATGTGCTTATCTCCCCATTCGATACGATACTCTGGGAGCAGATTGGTTATGTACGGCAATTCAATACTATGATTTATTTTGACTTTTTTAAAACTAGACCATGGAGAAAAAGTCAAATCAGACACTTGTAGAAACTGTATATTATGTCACATGTCCAAAAACAATATAAACTTATCGGTACACTGCATATTAAGATGGTAAATAAAAGACTTTATGAAGTGCTGCATTTAGTTTCCCTTGCTCACCAAGCTGTAGCACAATAATACAGAATAAAATTGAAAATATAAACATATGCTGTCCTTTTTATTTTTGAGTTTTGGCCATTTAAGAATTACGATACTTTGGTGAATTGATTAACGTGTGCTTTTGTGCACCTGTGGGTTGGCAGCCTGGTCCATGACCTTCAGCAGCAGCGCCTGGTCCTGGTCTCGAACTTGGTCCTTGGCGTCTCCTAACCGATCAATCAGGCTCGGCAGAACTGAGCGGACACAGAAACAGAAGTTACTACAACGATGAAAGCACCTCTTTATATATTATATTATATTCAGTCTAATTTCATTTAAATATTTATTCATTTGATCTGCTTTGTATTTATTTATAGATATAATATATATAAAACCAATAATTTTATCTTATTAATACACACATATATATAAAAGATAGGGTTGACTCCTTTATTGATCACTTAAATAAAAATAAAATAGAAAAATACAAGATAGAACAGAAAATATTTCATTTTAATAATTATTTCATTTATTAGTTATTTGTACACTATGCTAAATTCAAATGTAAATAAGTAGAAGCAGAACTACATTTAAATGTTTTATATTGATTTATCATTGATTGTACCTTTAAATACTTTTAAATGCACAATGAAAACTATATATAAACACTCATTCTAATTAATAAAGCAGGATTGTTATATCATTGTGTTATATATATATATATATACACACACAAGACCGTTAGGGTTAGTGTGTGTGTGTGTGTAATATGTATATATATTTATATATATGACCCTGTATTTTATTTGATCTATTTTGACTTGGAAATGATTATTATTATTAGTTATACATACACTATGTACGACTTTTATTAGTTAATAAAACAGGATTGTTGATTTATATACTGTTCAACAACTGTAATTTAAAAACCTATATTTAATTGCATCTATTATGACTTAGAAATTACTTTATTTTAATTAATGAATTTAATTATTAATTCATTATTATTTGAGTTATATTTACACTCTATAAACCTTTTTATTAATCACTAAAACAGAACTGTTGGTTTATAAACTGTACTCTGCTATACGTGCTGCTATAATTTAAAATCCTAGTAATTTATTTTCTTTATTTTGACTTGGATATTATTTTATTTGAATTGAATTAATTATTCTAATTAATTTAAATCAATTATTATTAGAGTTATATGTGTGCTGCATATAGAAATCATTTTGTTAATAATGTGAGCAGCTTACCTGTCCCAACCTGCGTCCTGAACCGCTCCTGCAGTCTGCTGACCAGAGCCGACAGAATGTCCATCCCCAGCAAAACCACCTGAGACACACAAACAAACACAAACAAACAAGACAACAACAAACATGAGGACTACAGGCGGATTAAACACATCAGAGATAAACATCAACTGCAGCAAAAGAGCAGCACCAGAGCAGTGGATTTGAATCTGAGCTGCAAAGCATTATGGGTAATTCCACAAGGGTTTTTCATTAAAAACAAGTGAAAAGAATGAAAATTTACGGGTTTTTTGCAGATAAACTACAATATAACAAGTCAATCTTTCATCCGGTGAGGTAAAGCGGCGAAGTCAAACGCAACCACGACTGAAGACGGTATGAACATTTGACAAAGAGCCTCCAACCGGCAGCACGGCAGCTTTCCTTGTCATGGGGTGGTTTGGGAAACTCAATGAACGTGTAGTGAGAGTTCCCCTGCTGACACCATAGTCAACACATACGCACCACCTGAGCCCCCACGCTCAGCCTCTGGTGCAATTTTTGGAAACTCTCTTATCGTGAGAGAGTCGAAACGCAACAACAACATGCGGCTCCGGGTCTGGTGCCATCTGCTGGACGGTCAGCGGTACTACACCCACACTGCTTTACACAAGACTTTATTGTTATTATTATTATTATTATTATTACGCACAAACATATATGGTTGATTATGACTAAGGTGAGATTTAATCACAGATAAATTATCAAATTAAATATCCTAGAGACTCCGAACTCTAAAGTTCACCCCTGTATGTGTGTAACAGTCTGAATATGGGTAGTAAGGAATACTGTGAGGTATTATTTATTCTGTATTACCCGATGTTGTTTGACGTCAGCATCTTGGATGGATGGAAAATTTGCATTAAGATTTCACATAGATTGGCTCTATTTAAAGAAATTAAAATATTCTGTATTTCTGTCAGTCCTGGATGCAATTTGCTGCTTCACCAGTATTAAAAAAATATATAAATTACATTTATTTCAAAGACCCAATAGTCCTAAATGTTGTCCTTTAACTTCTATTATTAATCAGCTTCATCAATCAACAGAAAATGTATTTTCCTCTGGTTCTAGTTTCTGAAATGTGAATATTTGCTGCTTTTCTCTGTTTTATGTAACAGTAAACTCTGTTTTACTGGCTTTTTAACTCTTTGAACACAACCACAATTTCTAATATTTCATAAATCAAATAAACCACAGAATTATCTGCAGATTAACCAATAATAATGACGATGGTTGGCTCGTCGCAGCTCTCTTTAGGTGTACAGGGAACATGGCAGTTAATGTCGTCCTAAAAAAGGTGAATAAACAACAACAACAACAACAACAACAACAACTGCCTCTGCCATGAAGCTGTCTCACTCCTCTCCGATCGATTAACGGGAGCTACATGGTTCACACACACACACACACACACACACATTAGAGCACATGCTGGCTGTGAAACTCGCTCCTCCCTCTCAGCTGGCTCGGTCACAGAGGGAAGGAAACTGGGTTAATGGTGCTGGTAAATTAAGCTCACGACCACCGCCGCCGCCGCCACACTCGCCTGGGAGCCTCGTCCTCATTACGGGGCCCGCAGATATCGACCAGTACGGAGGAGGTTTGGGCCTTTCAGTGCAGCGCTTCCCGACACAGCAACTCAAACGGTTAATGTAAAGCAGAAAGAAGGAAGAACACCCACCCACCGCTCTCTCTCCACACCTCCCTCCGCTGAACGCTGTGACTTTCACTCACACACTCTTTTTAACCTCCAAACACTTCATTTACCTGCACACCTTTCATTCCTGTGTTTCTAGTTCAGTTCGATGTGCACGCGTCTGTGTTCTGCATTTTAATTTCATGTTTAATGTTTAATGTTTAATGTCTGTTTGTATGTTTGTATG
>NW_023340206.1:13189720-13207656 GCF_004916995.1 Morone saxatilis
CTGCATTCATTTAAAAATAAACAACAACTGTACAAACTTACTGCATTCACTTAAAAATAAATAACAACAACTGTACAAACTTACTGCATTCACTTAAAAATAAACAACAACTGTACAAACTTACTGCATTCACTTGGAAAAAAACAACTTTTAATTAATTTTTTTTCTTCTGTTTTTCTGACAAATTTTTTTTTCCTAAATTCTCTCTGTTATTTTTAAATAATTAATCAAACGATTACATCATTTCCATGATTTCTTTCCAAGTAGATTTTTACAATGTTATATTATTAATTATTATTATTAATTCCTCCTTTCTGGAGCATTTTTGCTGCAGTGTATTCAAATGTGTGTGAGTTTTGCTGCCACATACTGGACGGGAGAGAATTTAGGGGGTCACGTAAAAGACAGGACACGGAAATAAAATCTTTATTCATTCATTTGTAATCTAATTTGAATACTTTTAGATTATTTCAAGAAAATATTGCACCATATACAAATATAAATGTTCTATTTTCTCTTAAACATCTCAAAAAATGTTTGTTTTTTTGCATTAACACTTCAAATTACAAAAACAGCAGTGACACCAGGTGTACTGATTACTACCCAACCCTGGGAGAGGAAGGCTGGATGAGAGGGTGGGCTCTCTGTCAGCTGCAGGTGGTCCATTACAGATTGTTGGTGTCAGTGTCAAGAGGTCTCATTTTCCTGTCTGAAGCAGGTCATGACCCACCTGGCTCTGGGATGACAACAAAAATCATCCATTTCATGCTCAACGGGAGGCTGGAGCAAGCGGAGTTTGGAGCCGACTGCTCTGCTGCAGATGTCAAAGGTAGGGGGGGGAAAGGGGGGTGGCTGTAGTTTGTGATTTTAGAGACATAATTATAATGTAAATGAGTAAAAGTATGCCACAACCACTATTTCATTTGAACATTCAATGTAGGCACACATAAAGGTGTGAACCAGGAGTTATATGAGCAACAGGGCGTGTATCACAGTAGTGTCAGACTATTTCATGGTCACGAATGTTCCCGTGGCTTCTGCGTTAGGGCCTCACCTCCATGTGGCTTTGACAGGTCCTCAGGTTAAAGGACCTCTTTGCCATTGTCATCTTGAGATGGTGATGAATAAACCATGTGACAACTGGGCCCGACCTCTGAAGACGACAATAATAAGAATACAGGTTGAATTAAGGATTTTGTAAACTAGAAGGTGCATCTCTGGAGAAAGTGCGCTGTGCTTTAAGCAGATAGATCTCAACTGTGTTTGGATGATTTAGAGTTTGTACTTAGTTGGCACGGTTATATAGCGTACTCACCTGTGGCTCCATTTTAAACAAACTGTGCCTCAGGTGCCTCAGGTGGTCTGAATCGTAGTCTCACAATTCCGAAATATCCTGAACTCTCCGTCTGACAGATCTGTTCCGGGCGGCGGCGGAGGCAGGGCCTCACCACATCCTGAAAATGTACAGCACAAACGGCAGCATGTTGAACATCTCCCCCCGGCTGGAAGCCAACAGCGAGGACTCGTACTACCGCCTGGAGGTGGTGGCGGCAGATGTTAAGAGTGAGTGGCCTCCTCTGTGACATCAGCAGATCAGTCTTAAAAATCTATTTCAAAGCTTCCAAAACAAGTATTGTGATGTGGGGGCTGAGGTCATGTCCTCAGTATTGTTTCAGGGAATTTGGCAAATTTAACAGTTGATATATTTACATAGTTTAGTTTCAATATAGTTAAATGTGAGTGTTTTTAGACAAAACAAGTTAAACATTAAAGAAGCACATTCAGTTCAAATCTTACCTTTGTCTTTATTCCCTTCATTAGAGCTTACCCGAGAACTTGGCCAGGTCCATCACCTTTTTAAACATCCTTTAAATTGATTGACTTTGTCATCTATTACTCGACTCTACAAATAAATGGCTGCAAAGTTTAGTTTTTTTCAAGACCTGCAGCTCAAACACACGTAACATCCAAACATCCTACCAATACTGAACGAAAAGATCTGACTTGGTTCAGAACCTTTCAGATGTTATGATTTCGTTCCACAGTCTTTTGTGTTTCATTTTGTGCAGATGTGGGGATGCCAACAGAGCTGGACAACATGGAATGCAGGTGAGTGCCTCTTGTAAACGCAATTTATTGAAGCATCTGGGCGAGAAGGACTCACTGCTGTTTCCTGTCTCTGTCCTTAGGCTGCATCATCTGGAGAGCAAAGTCATTGAAGACGTGGGAAAGACTCCGGACATCATCTGTGAGCTTAAGAGCCAAGTGGAGTCTTTTAAGAGGAAGCTGGAGGTTTGTCAGTCTAATCCTACCAAGACACAACTTTCACAAACAGTTTCTTTTCATCACATGTAGGAAGAAGTGGATAAAACCTTGCTAACCCTGTAATAGAAACTGTCCATTAACAGTCCATTCACCAGACACTACTGCAGAGCTTCAATCCAAATCAATGCAAATAAAGCTGAACTTGAATTTTTGCTCACTAGTCTTCACTTTGGTCTGTAATAATACAATGATTGTATTCTCTTCTGTCAGAGTGTGGAGCACCTGAGCTGGATGGGTCTGTTCAAGGAAGACAGTGATCAGCAGCTCTCCAAGTTCTCCCCGAAACCCAAAACACCTCATCTGAGCGTGCAGGAGGAGCGCCAACAAGTCCGCAGGAAGTTCCTCAACATGAGGTGACCTCGTCTCATTTCACCGCTGATGAACGCTGGTGTTACTGCTGAAATGAGATATTAACATTATTTTTATGGAAAATGTGTGTTTTTTATTATTTATTATTTTATTTTTTTGCTAATGTGGTGGCATGTAAATGAATATATGAACTAACTGTGTTAATCTATTCAATTAATAGATAATATATAAAGTGTTAACTAATCACATAAAGTCAAAGTGACTCTTACGATCATAATTATGAGCAACAGAAATTCATGATGTGTCCTTCAATAAATCACTGTGTCACCTGTTGCACCAAATACTCTGTTTTAAGAACATTTTGTTTCTCAGATCTCTATGAGGACTGAAACATCGTAAATAAATATAATGAATGATCGACAGTGTGCAGTTTTATCAAAGACCAAAATTGAGTGTAGAGCACATTTGTGTCTGTTCTGTGTTGCCGTAGCTCGCTGCAGGTCACAGAAGAGGTGAGAGAGCATCTGAAAACTCCCATTTTTGACAACTGGTGAGTACAAATGTGCACAATGTTTTTCTCACTCTGTACTGAAATAATTTGTTTTTCTGACACTCTGTATTGAACTAATTTAGTTCATTTAGATATTTTTTTTATTTTCTTTCGATATATATTTCTCCTTTGTAGTGTTTATATTTATATTAATTGACTATTGCTCCTATGCAACGCCTGACAACCTGCTGCCGAATAAAGTATCTAACTATCTATCTATGTCGTGAACCACAAGATCCTTATTGACTGTCTAGGACAGTGGTTTGGCGCATCCTATTTTCATCTTAAAAAAATTACTAAATTTTCCCGCTTTATGCAGACGGCATACAGCTTTACTTGTCCATTAAATGTGATCTCAGCGAATTTACTGACTGATATAAATTAATGGTTGGACTCAATTTAACCCTTTCATGCACAGTGGTCACTAGAGTGAACAGTTAGTCAAGAGCTTTTTTTTTTTACATAGGCATGGGTTTTGATGATAGCTGCACATCAGCAGGTCACTCTCTTTGATTAAATGAAATGATGTGAGAAATCATAGTAGTACTACTTTAGTATTAGCTGGTCTTTGCTTGTAACAGAAAAGTTTAACTTTAAACTTTAACTTAAGGCCTGCAGTTACAACTCAATCAATCAATCAACGCATTTGCAATTTAACACTGGCAGTCCTTTGTACTCGTACAAACATGAGCCTAAACTGTACCCGAATAATGTGCTACTGCACACTATGGACTAAATCAAACATGCACCACAGTGGACGCTAGTGCATCATTCCTTTCATTTACTGCCACCCACTGGCCAGCCAGTGTAAGTGCAATAAAAATGTCTCAAAACCAAAATGGCAAAAACAGCTCAGGAATATTTTGCCAATCCTTCTATAGTAGGAGAACCTTGCAGATAGATAAAACAAATGGAAACATCAAGTAACAACAAAGGAGTAATACATTTGTTAACATTTTATTGATTATATAAAGAAAGATTAATCTGTCAACTAAATTGAACATCATGCTTTGCTGGCTATATTTCCATCAGTCCATACTATTAATGCAAATTGAAAATGCTCACACACACACACACGACTCTCTCACCTGTGTGTGGTGTTAACAGGCAGTGGGAGGAGGCGGAGATGCTAGTGCTCCTCCAGGTGATGTTCACCGACCTGGAATTCCTGACGGCGTTCCATATCAAGCTGGAAGTGCTGCAGAACTTCCTGTTTGAGGTCTACTGCCACTACAACAGCATCCCCTTCCACAACTTCAGGCACTGCTTCTGCGTCACTCAGATGGTACGGACAGCAGAAGGGAGTTACTCTTTTCTGAACGTCAGATGCAAGAGTTTGATTTCATCTTTATCAGCTGGATCTCACACAAGTTCAGCAAAAATTATATTTAAGTACTGTACAGAGCCCATTCTCCACTTAGAAACAATTAGCTTTGTTGCAACTAGATGGCAAAAGATAACAAGAATGGCTAGGAGTGGCTCATGTTCCCTCTGTCCTGTCTTTTATCTAAAGGAATCGGTAACAAAATCTGTCAAATTCTGCTACACAAGCTCTTTGAGTGCAGGTTAATAAATCATGCAGAAACAGCTGTGTTTTGGTGATACAGATGTTTGTTGTTGGGGTCTCATTCTGCAGATGTACGGGCTGATCTGGCTGACAGACCTCAGGAGTAAATTATCAAGAATCGACCTGTTGATTATGTTGACCTCGGCTCTGTGCCACGACCTCGACCACCCTGGCTACAACAACGTCTACCAGGTCACCTCCCTGCCGTTGTGTTTGGGGCTTTAATGTGTTTGTCTCATAATTAAGGTGTTTGTTTATTGTTAATCTGAATGTTTTATTAAAAATATGTCACACAGATCAATGCGCAGACTGACTTAGCTCTTCGCTACAATGATATTTCCCCCCTGGAAAACCATCACTGTGCCGTGGCCTTCGGCATCTTGTCCAAGGTACAAAAAACATCACGCATTAAAAGATGCAAAGCATTGTGCTGTAGAAATGAAAAACAAAACAATTATGAATGGAAACAGACAGAATAAAAATAACTGCCCTTGCTAGGGAGTTCTGTGGGCATCAAAGTAAAGTTATTTTAGACAATTATTTCATGACTTTTGTTGTGTACCCCTCGAAAACAATAATGAGGTCAGGTGACCTCAGTGGTGGGTATGACCTGCTGGCAGTAACCAATAAGAAGTAAGGGTACTCGTGTGGACAAAAATCATAAGTGCTGGTAGACTGGTGAGTACCGGCACTGATCTGTTTTCTTACTTTCTTATAAAATGGTCATAAAATAGTTTACTCTGCACATATTCAAGCAGTGAAATAAAAACCACAAAATGAGACTTTCCTACTTGATACTGTGGCCGTTTGAGAAACATTAAAAGCTAGTAAAATGACTTTCTCTTTGCAGCCGGAGTGCAACATCCTAAAAAATCTGACCTGTGAGCAGTACAAACACATCCGTGGAGGAATGATCAGGTAAGACTTCGGCTAACACTTCATCCGTGTCGAAGTTGTGTCGTTTGTTAAAAGAATCCCAAAACTTTTTTCAGATGTATTCTGGCCACCGACATGGCGAGACACAACGAAATTCTCAACAAGTTCAAAATCATGCAGCCGGTGTTCGACTTCACCAACAAGGACCACAAGGAAGTGGTAAAGAAATACACACTGAAACCTCAACTCTTATTTTCTCTTCTCAGTGTTTTCAGTTTCTTTCAGGCTTTCTTATGAGCTGTGCTTTTAGTTTTTAAGGTCAATTTGATCCAACTTGTTAGTTCTCCCTTCACACTGAAACAGCAAAACCTCTTTGTTTTCCTCCTATTTCAATCTACAAACAACAAAATTGTTCATTACTGCCTTTAAGTGGGTCAGACAGTGTGCTCAATCTGCTACTTTAGTTGAGTCTTTAGTTGTGTTTCATATTGTTCTGGAATATTTTTAAAATATATATACAATATATTCATATAGTTACATTTGCTTCTATATATTCTTCAGTAAATATATTTTAATATAATCAATATTTGACATTTACAAGTAAAATCAGGCAATCAGAAGTCTGAAATTAAAATAACACAACAAAATAAGATGTGTGAAAGAAGTAAGCAGGTATTTTCTTTACCATCTTATAATAAACTCTAAAACTGGCCGGTGACCTGTGGAGAGAACGATTATATAAAAGCGTGTGTGACAAGGAGCACCATAGCAACAAGACAAAACTGCCTCAGCAGAGCTTCTCATTCTGGATGTGATTCCTGTTTCCAGCTGATGAAGATCATGGTGAAGGTGAGCGACATCTCCAACGAGGCGAGGCCGATGGCCGTGGCCGAGCCCTGGCTGGACTGTCTGCTGCAGGAGTTCTTCAACCAGGTTTTTACTGATCAATACACAGGAAGTGACAGCTGTCCCAGTGATTGAGAGTAGTCAGGAAGGGAATGTCACTGTTGAATATCACCAAGGATTAAGTGACATTTGCTGTACTAGTCGAGCTGTGTGCTGTAATTTTGTAATTACTGTGTATTTTTTATTGAAGGACAAACATATGCAGATTATACACGCTTTGTTCTTGTTTTGTTGTGCAGAGCGACACAGAGAAACTCAAAGGGCTCCCAGTGACTCCTTTCATGGACCGAGACAAAGTGTCCAAACCGTCCTCTCAGACCAACTTCATCCGATTTGTCCTCTTGCCGCTCTTCACCGAGCTCACCAAGCTGTTTCCCTGTCTGGAGGTAAAGGCACTGATTGATAACAGTAGTATGTACAGTTTTTAGAGGGACTTGTGGGTGATTAGTTTACGCAATGATAGAAAAGGGGTCCCTTGAGGAAAGAGTTGGGGAGCCACTGTTTTAAGGGACACTTTTTGGCTTTCTGAATTGACAACTGATTTCCTTCATTTGTACTATTAATGTGGCCACAGCACAGGCCCACACACAATTAATCATTTCCAGGATATTTGGTAATTGTAATCCATTTCCAGGTGCTTCCACGAGCTGAAAACTAGTCTCAAAAGTTGGTCTATTAAACAGCATCTTAAACGCATTTCAAGATCCGTTTAGTTGTTTGCATTTGACAGCAAAAAATGGTGTCAAAAAACAAAGAGCTAATTTGAGTGCTGTCAACAGTACTTCTGGGAAATGTAGGAAGTCAAGCTGTTGTTGAGGGAACACAGGAAGCACTGCAACACAAAACTGAACTTCAATGTTTCACCAAACAACCCTTGAAACCCGCTGAGCGGAGGTCCTGAAGCTAAAGGTTCTGCTGTCTGTCACGTTGTCTTGCAGCAGCACATTCTGGAGCCGGTGCGACGGGCCCTGGAGTATTACTCCGACATGGAGAGGGCCAGCATGCAGGAGCAGGGGACGACCAAAGCATGAGGAGTACGCGCTGGCCGACAGAGCGTTGTATCAGCAGCAGTGTGCTAGAGGAAGTTGTTGCATCTGAAAAATTGTCATTTAAAATGTTGAGGATTTACGTCTTAGTTGTTTCTAGTTGGGATTATGTCCACCATTTCAAAGTGGTTATAGTTTTATAAGATTTGGATACCAGTGAGACATTATCTAGCTATTATTGGACATGTTGGTGTATTTTAATAGGATAGGAATAATCCTATTTATTGTTCAGTTAATCTGCTGGATTATTAAACGTTTTCCATTTTCTGCAAAAGAGCATGATTTTTTTTACGTTTATCTTTATGGATTATATTGATGCCGAGTTGGCAAGAAGACAAATCACTCGTACACGTTACAATCTCTGTCTGCGTCAGCGTAATGTGTTATCAACAGGTATTGCTAACAATTGTTAACCTGGACGGAACTTGGTTTTCCGCCTTGTTCCTGTTGACCTCAAGTGAGTGCAATGCAGACATATATTTCAGTATTCTCATTAAATAATTTATTTTATTTTCTAATAAAACAGTCCCACAGTTTGAGAACCAGCAGACTAACACACTGTTGGTTTTCACCTTTTAAGGGATTTGTTGAGAAAGAAAATAAAGAATGACATCAGACTTATCCTATGAATTACCCAACATGTAATTGTTTTGATCATTTGATGATTGATATGAACTAGTGACAAGAAATGTATTTTGTGCACATTTAAATACAAATAAAATGCTTATTTTTCATTTCTTGCCATGGCTGACTGTGTTTCACTATTACAAATGTGCTTTTTTAGATGTATTTTTTTTAACTTTGAAAGTTAACTTCCTTATTGTGTACTTATACTTTTATATTGTGTGACTGTCAATAAAGATCTGCCTTTCTGCTTGGTATTAAATTACAGTACATGGTAATTACAGTGTTTTTTAAATGTTTGCTAAGACTACAATGTCAACTCTGTACACATTAAAGACAGCAAACAGCATTGTGTTTATTCACCAGCTGGAGGTAAACTGAAAGATTTATTTTTCAATCACTTCATTTACAAAAAAAAAAAGTGCAAATATGTTTTTTTGTAAGAGTAATCTCATAAATATGTAGTTTAAAATAAAAATGACCAGGGCTCAACATTAGTGTGTTTCAGACAAAATGAAAAAATGCTCACAATAAATCTTCAATATTTACAACACAGTTCATTTTTCAATACATTCTCTTGGCATTAAAAAAACAAAAAGTTGATCACTTGCTTCGACATGAACATGAACCTTCCGGTTTGTCTGAACTGTTAGCAGCTTGGAGCTCTCACCGATTATTTTTCACTACAAAAAAAAAAAAAAAAAACCACGACACAGGAAACGACCGAGGGGAGAAAAACACTGAATGAGCAGTCGAGTAGCAGGATGCAAAAATGCAGGATGCACAACCTGCATGAACCTGCAACACTTCTGTCCTTCTTAGTTATTCTCCTTCATTTATTTAGCTAACAGCAGAGGTACAGTGTGACTGTTCTGTCAGTCTGTGTAATAGGAGCTGATGTTTACTTAGCCGTGCTACCTTCCTAACTCTTCGTCCTGCCCTCATATGAAGGCTGACAGTCGTTTGGGAAATCTTTTAAGGCGACGGTCCTCAATCGCCAAATCAAAATGAAAAACAGTTCCCCGCTTTTAGAGATCAACAGTGACCGCCCACTTTTTTGTTCCCAGAAGTGAAATTCCAGTGAATTGACTACATGTAGGAGTTTTAACCCTGAAAACAAGCTGACCAACTACGAGATGAATTGTGACCTTAAATCATCTGATTGGGAGCAAAAAACTGAAAAAAACCTAAAAAAACGGTTACCAGACTGTGTAACATAATTAATTAAGGAACTACTCATCCCATAAACCCTTGCAAATGATAATGAAAGTAGAGCGCTTCTTCTTGGATTTAACCACTGGCATTAATATGATGTTTACTGGCCCTCACAAACAGAAAGTGTCTTTCAGAAAGAGAAACCATGGTTGCTCTGTGCTCAATTCAACCATCAGAACTCACAAACTAGTTCAAACCTGCTGGAAGTGTGTAAATAAAGTTGGTTTTTTTAAAGTAACTAGTTGTTGGCGTGGCTAACATTTCTATAGATGAGAGCAGAACAGCTGTTTGGGTTCATTCATCGACCTTTCACTATGAATGCTGTTTACAAGGTAGGTCAGCTCACTATATGGGAATTATTAAGGTTCAATTCCCCTCTGCTCCACACGGTTTGGCCATACTTTTCACAGTAAAAGCTTTTATTTCTGATTGTCTTCACATCTACAGACACAATCTGCTCACCCTGAACTCAGTAACATCATTAACTAACCTGTGAGGAAGAGTTGGACACAGACACACTCCACTGACTGTCTGTCATTAACTAACCTGTGAGGAAGAGTTGGACACAGACACACTCACTGACTGTCTGTCATTAACTAACTGTGAGGTAAAGAGTTGGACACCAGACACACTCACTGAGACCTGCTCTACCAAAAATCAAGTAGACACACTCACTGACTGTCTACCAATCAGAGTCGCTGTTTCATTTTGGGGTTGTGGGTACTGTAGTGCTTCTGCATGAGATTGTGAATAAAGAAGGTTGATATCATACAGACGTGTAATACAAAATATCACACTAGAGCTAAATCACGTCCAGCAGATTTGGGACAACTAACAAAGTGCGGTACATCTGCTTTAAAGTTAAACATTTGATTATAAGAGACGGGGTGCAGACTAAACATAGGGATGAACTTTTTCCTCAGTTGAGTGTCGGAGCACTAATCTTTATCCCAGATTTATTATCTATAATCCTCACTGTGTGGAACTGATTCAGTGAATGAATGAATGTAATCGACAAAGGAACTATATTTACAGGACTGGTCACATCTGGCCGACCCCCGACCCGCTCAATGCGCTGTTTGCTGTAACTCTGCTGTTATCTCACACACTTTAAGGCTCTTGGAAACCATTTGACACAATTAAATTAACCAACAATCCAACACGGTTCTGACAAGAATGTCTGGTGTTGCTTAACTGCTACAGTAAAAACAACATTTAGCCTTTCAGACAGTTTGTGCCTTCAGGTCGAAAGGAACAGTTGAATGGTGCCGCTGAAGCATCAAAATGAACATTAATACAGGCAGCGTTAATATAAATATGGCAGCAACATACAACAATAAACAACTATTAGAGAAAAAACACAAAGTGCAGCACTCCAACTTTAAATAAAATCGGTTTATAAAATAATATCATCAGGATTCTAACAATCTGGTTTGTTAAAGGAGCAATGTGCAAGGTATGGCCAGAATTATGGTTGAGTGTTTCAATATTAAATAAATCAACATTATTAACAGCTACAGAGACATCTACGCAGTGCGCTTAAAGTCTTACAAATGGTCCCATTTTTTATTTTATTTTTTTGTAAAGCTTCAATAATGCTTGAGTACCATTTTACCCCCAAACCACGCAGGACACACAGATTCGAGGACTCCTACACAAGAGCAGATTTAAAGTTTGTTCAAGGCTTCTATCAGTATTACCTGTACTGTTACAGAAGGGTTAGGGCTTCAAACTGAGCTTTGAACCTTTAATCTTAGGTTAGTGAACTTGCACATTAAAGTTTGGGCCTGTGAACTCTTTCAGGCTACATTTTGTTGACTAATTTCTTACAACTGGATCAATTTCCAGCGGTTTCAATGACTGGAAAACACACTAAACGCACTGTGGTTTGTTAGTTGTGAGTTAAACAATATTTTCAAACACTTTTTTTGACTGAGATGATATTCCATTCCTCTTCCTGTTTAGATTTATAACCACACAGAAAAAAAAAAAACCTACCTCAGACATTATTTGCATCATTTTGAGATGACTATAAGTCTTTAGTGTCAAATTTATTTTCTTTATTTTCAACTTACCAGACTTTCCAGGTCTGTGCAGCAACCCTGTGGTTCTCCACTGATACGCATCCTTACACTTGACTACCGCTCGGTCTTCGTGTTTCCCTTCTGCTTCCTAAAGGTTTTATTTGAACTAGCAAATAAAAGGAATGAAGTGCTGCTAAAGAACCAGAGTTTGGCACTCTGAGCGTTAAACTGACGGTTTCAAGTGTTAAAACGACGAGAAGCTGGTGGAGCAGTGCTGTGTGGTCACTACAGGGTTGGGCCTGTCAGGAGGTGGGAGGGACTTTTCACAGGTTGCAGAACAGTAGCATCGCACCACTTTCACCTATTTACACCGTCTGCCGAATAAAGCTCTTTTCTCTTTTGTTAATTGAACATGATGGACTCTGGATCCTGGTTCATCATTTGAGCCATGTGTCGCAGGACGTCCTTCTTGGTGATGATACCCAGCAGACGCCTGAACAGAGAGGGAAATAAACAGTCAGCTCTGTTAGTCACTAAATCCTTCACACTGGTCCTCTGACTGATACATAAAGACAGAATCATTATTCATTGTAATTATTTAAATTGACTTTAAAGAAATGAAATACATTTGGTCATTCATTTAAGTCATTAATCAAGTCTCTGTTTGGGAATAGGCTAAAGTTTTAGAACTACAATACACGCTTATATGCAACAAATGTGTCCTCGTGTTTTACATTAAATGTCCACCATATGTTGCTTTCTCTAGCTTCAGTCTTCTTCCATACAGCATGTTCATTTAGTCTATTACGGTCCCACTTAGAGTCAACAGAAGAAGGTATGTTTTAGTAGGGCGTGGCTGTTACTGCGTTGACCATAAGAATCAGAAACACATTTTATTGTACTGTTTATCTGGAATAAGAGCATCAGTGTTCTTGGGTAAGAGAACATTTTAAAAGTGGAGAACAAAACATTTAGTTTTCACAGTTCACAAGTTGTTTCTCCAACGTAAAAAAACCCCACACATAGGTTTTAAATTGGAGGAACATTTAAAAAAATGCAAGAATAATGCATGGCATGTGAAACTGAATACTTGAATTAAATAGGCGAGCATCCTTCCTAAGTTTGCTCGGGTGCGAGCCCCGTGTCTTACCCGCTCCTGGTGACGAGACACTGGCGGAGGCCCAGCTTGCGGAAGATGTCCACCACCGTCTCCATGGGTGTGTGGTCGGTGACGGTGAAGGGGCTGAGGTTCAGGATGCGTCGCAACTTCAGCGGCTGCGGGTTGCTGGCCGGCAGCTGCGGCGCGTCCTCTGTGAAGTAGACCACCGAGCTGCTCACCACGCCGTCCTGCTTCTGACGGGCGTTTTCTACAAACAGACGGGGAAGACAAGTCTGTTTAAAACATTTTGGCCTTTTGGGGAATTGATATGGAAGTTTCTATATGTATTATTAAAGCAGCTGATTTCATCTGATCTGCTGGGAGGGAGAGAGCGAGCAGAATGTAGGGGTTTAGTTACACTTTAAACAGATTGTGTTGTCTCTCGTCTCACTCCAATGAATGTGGGCTCTGATATTTTCCACACAGGGTCAAGCAGAAGGTTTGTTTGAGACACAATCAACTTACTGATGGCCAGGGTGAGATCGCGACGCTGAACGAAGCCGATGAGCCTCTCAGACTCTCTGGACACGACCACCGGGAAGCCGTTATAATCGGTATCTTTGATCAGCGCCTCGACGTCCTCCACCGTGGTGGAGTCCTGGGTGAGGACGGCCAGAGGCGGGTCGTTTCTGCGGGGCCGCATCACGTCGGTGGCCAGGGTGCGGTGGGTGAACTCGTCCCTGACGTCCAGGTAGGGGTAGCCGTTGAGTTGGATGTGTGACTCGTAGATGCCCTCCTTCCCGAAGGCGTCCGCTACCCACTTGCTGGTGACGGCGGCGGCCATCAGGGGGACGATGTACTCCAAGCCGCCGGTGAGCTCGAACATGATGACCACCAGGGAGACGGTCATCCTGGTCACCCCGCCTGAGAGGATATAATGACACATTATTAATGATGACACTAACTCATTTATGTGTTTTATAATTATATCAGTGAATACATCTTACATTTTAATTCTTCTCTTCTGTACTTTCACAGATTTTCATCTCGACCAGATTTAAACATGTTGTGTGATGTTCAATTAACCGAAGGCCAATATCAACAATCTTCAACTTCCAGTGTTGATTAACAAAATAAAATGTACGTTTTCATTCAAATGATGCACCGAGGAACTAATATATTGATCAATAAATAATGCTACTTACTCGTTGGCAAACCAAGTCCCCATTTTTAATCTGAAATTGTCGCACATTTAAAAATAAATCTCACACGTGTTTCCTGCTTCAGTGTTTTCCAGTTGCTTTAGTGTGGAGAAGTCTCACTTCATTTAAAGATGTGTCAGCAGTGTGCCCCCCCACAGGGCCCCCCCACAGGGCCCCCCCACAGGGCAGCAGCAGGCGCTCTGCTTGGCCGGACCCCTCATGTCTACAGGCAGAGTAAGGATGCTAAATCTACTCACCCAGACAGGCGGCAGCTCCCACCATGGCGTACAGTCCAGGTGTGACACAGTCTGCGCCGGGCCGGCACCAGTTCTTGAAGATGATCCAGTCGTGGTGGTGGTACGCCATCTGCTCCACGGCAATCCCCACAATCCGTCCTGCGATAGCTCCCACCGCCATGCTGGGAATGAAGAGACCTGACGGGATCTGGAGAGGAAACACGATCGTTCAGAGGACGCTCAGGTAATCTGATTACAAACCATCCTCCATCTGCTGTGGAGGTAGAGTGACCATGTGTCCCCCTTTATGTGGGACTGCACAGAATTCCTTGTCCCACAGAACTGTGACACTTTAGCTTTGTTTTGTGCTTACTGTATTTACCGTATATTATTTTTAAGTTAGATTGAGATTATAGAAATGTTTTAGACCTCGTTGGGATCAGTCTAAATGGAGGGCAACATGACTAACTTGTCCGACTGAAAGCTCAACACTAACTCATTTTCAACACTGGTTCTTTACAAGGAGAGACAGAAAACTCTCTTTTCTTAACAAACAAACAAACCAGATCTATCCTTCGTTCTGACCTTCATGCCAAAGGTGAAGATTGTGATGACGATCTTGAAGATGAGAGCGAGGGCGAGCTGCCACAGGGCGTTGTAGACCCCGGGCCCCGCCGGTCGGTCCGGGATGTCGTCCACCGGCCGACTCATGTTGGGGTTATTAATATAATCACAGAGCTGTGACGACTCCAGCGCTCCGCAGTCGTTGAAGAGCTCAGAGATGAGCTCGCTGGTGCTGCGCCGGGTGTACGGGTTGGGGAACGCCAGCACCGCCGTGATACCCGTCACGGCGATCACCTCCAGAACCGGGTACTTCCCCAGCTGGGTGGTCTTCCTCCGGCGGCACCAGGCAATGTTGGCGCGGATAAAGAGCGTCCCCCAGAGGCCGCCGAACACGCCCAGCAGGATGAACGGCACCAGCTCCGCCATGTACCACGGCGTGTGGTACTCCACGTAGAAGAGCACCAGACGGCTGTTGCCAAACGGGTTGATGGAGCGCAGTGTGAAGGCGGCGACGAGGGCAGCGAAGAACGAACGCCACAGGGTCTTCAGAGGGAAGTAGTAACTGACCTGCAGGAGAGACGACATCATCAGGTTATTCCTTCGACATTCACCTTTAATTCACTGTTTAACGAACTGTTAGTGACGCACTGCCGGACCAAAGCACTGCGTCACACCCTCAACAGCAGTTTTTTAACGAACCTCTTCCAGGCTGAACAGAACTCCTCCGATGGGCGCTCCGAAGGCCACCGACACTCCAGCTGCTGCTGCGGCTGATAACACCTGAAAGGTCAGAGGTCAGGGTCACTGACAGAACTCTCCCAAGTGCTTCCTGACCGTCTGGTAAAAGAAACTCTGTAACATGTTTCAGTGTATTCAAAATGTCACTATATTGCTGGACAGATTTCACATGTGTAAATATAAAACACAAGAACAGAATTCTTTTACTGACCAAAAAGTGCCAGAAAAATATGGGAATTGGATGCTACATTAAGTCTCTAACACGTTTTACTTGTTATAGGTGTTTTGAATGTTGTTTTGGTTCTTACTGAAACTCCCCCTACTATGAAATATGTTAAGTAAAGTTTTGTTAAAAAAGGAAAGGTTCTTTATTAAAGGACATTGTTCTGTTCACCTTAACGTGAGCAAGAATGACGTGTTCTATGGTGTTTTATCCGTTCGTACCTCTCTCCGTTTGCCCTCGTTCTTGCTGTACTTGGAGAAAAGGCTGCAGAAGAGGTTTCCGCAGCAGCAGGCAACGTGGACCAGAGGGCCCTCTTTCCCTAGGCTCAGACCCGACGACACTGCCAGAACCAGGGTGACCGTCTTGATCAGCAGGGTCCATTTCCCCAGGTATCCTCTGATGATAAAGCCGCTAAGGATTGTCTTGATCTGCCCAAAACCAAAAATAACATCCGTGAGTATGTTTCAGTGTCCAAAAGCGGAAAACGAATACATTGATTCTATTTTGCTTTGGTTATGTCTCTCACCTCCGGGATTCCTGAACCGCACGCGTACGGAGCGAACACTCGCACCAGTGACACCGCCAGGAAGGAAAACAGCAGAGCCCACAGAACGTACAGGAAGTAGTTCAACACGTATGCTCCAGCTCCCTGAATGAGCAAAGAAAAAGAGGATTTCATTATTGTTAGGAACACATTCTTCTCTGACAGTTACTGAGATAGGAATACTTTACTGTGAGTGACAAATACACATCAAAGCTCAAATACTATACATGCTAGAGTCATCAAACCTGCTGCCACATGATGTGCTAAATATATTAAAGCATGTATTGAATAGTTACTGAGCGTTTCATGTTCCAGAACTTAACAATTTGGATCGGGACAACAAATATTATTCCTAAATATTCAGTGAAAATGATTAAAATCATATTCCATAGCTTACAATAATGTGTGGAATTAATTACCGCTCCCACCGTCAGATTATCCCCAGAATTTTAGCACTTTTAAAACTCATCAAGTCAACCAGTTAACGAGACTACGCGACTGCTTATATTGTCTCATTTACGCTGAAACAAATGATTTCGGTGGAAGGCGGGTCTGACCTCGGCGTGGCCCGTCATCAGCTCGGCCCACTTTTGCCACTGCGGACATTTGTCCCGGTCGTCGAAGGTGGTCTCGTTGGACGTCCAGCAGCACTGCTCGTGGCTGTACCAGAAGGCCGACAGACACACGCCTTCCTTCAGGTCCGTCATCCAGTCCACCGCCAGGTCGATCACTCCGGCCAGCGTACCTGCAGAGAACAGGACGTAGACCGTAAACCGAACCGCATAAACCTCGACCAGCACAGCGCTGGTTTGAAACAGAACAATAAACACATTCACGTGACTTTTACTCGAGTAGGATCAAGTCGGGATCTGTGTATCATGTTCCCTCCCTCCTGACCTGAGAGGAGTCCAATGAGCAGCATCACCACCCATCCTGACCAGGCATCCAGCAGGCTCTTGATCAGCTCCCAGAGAGACTCTTTACTCTTACTGGTGATCTGCAGACAAACACGGAGAATTTAATGCTGTTCATTCACAGACCTTGAGGGTAAATCCTTAATTCACAGACGTAGATGTGAAAATCTGTGTCATTTATACTCCTTATATCTTCAAAACAGGCTTTAACAATAGTTTTATTCCGTTCGAAGGATAGAACGAGATAGAAAATCGATCAGATATCTGTAAAAATACAATACTTTGCATCTCTAAACGAACCAACAGCTGCTAAAGACGAAACATACACAAACTAAACGTGAATAATAATATATAATGTCTGTTCTATGTGTATGGACGCTGGTGAAACCTTGCGGTGGCGGTCCGTGTCTCTGGACTTCTCCCTCAGCCAGTCGATGGTGTGGAAGTCTTCATACGTGCCCACGTCAGGAAACGGCTCATCCAAGAAGTCCATCAAGTTTCCAGCTCCGTTCATCTCCTCTGAGGGCGTGGTGCCGCTCACACCTGCAGGAGGAGGAGGAGGAGGAGGAGGAAGGGTCATCGTTTTTTATTGTTTACTTGAAGTTTTATCATCATAAGGAGAGGATCTGACAGAAAGTAGCAGCAGCAGTATGTAGAAGCAGTGTTGGGCAGTAAGGCAGTACTGTAATAATATTACTTTCCCTCCAAAAAAATCAATAAAAACAAATGGATTTATTTGTGTAATGGTGGAGGAAACTAGTCTGGAAGATCAGATTTTACTCGTAAGTCTGAATTTTAGAGAAAAGCGACACAATTATTAATAATTACAATAAAGTTACAATAATGCCATTATTTTGACAGATAATGTTACTTACTGCGGGATCATTTTTGCATCATAAATTGATTTTTTTCAAACAAACATGATTTCTTACATGTGGAGAAGAAGCTTTGTAGAGTGTTTCATTATTAACACA
>NW_023340206.1:13207674-13207844 GCF_004916995.1 Morone saxatilis
AGTTAGACAGTAACACGTTCACAGCTAATGAACCAGCCAACACTGGTTAAAATAGTAAAAGAAAAATCAAGTAATGATTTGTTATTAATATTGAGTTTAATTTAATGCAAAACACAGAAAGCCTGCATTGTTCATGTTTATTTAATCCTATTTTTATGTTTGTCTACTTT
>NW_023340206.1:13207944-13210119 GCF_004916995.1 Morone saxatilis
GATGCCTATTGCCTTGGCGAAGAGCCAGGGAGAAGTGTCCCCTACGACACCCCGCGGACATCGTCTTCAGGAGACACCGCTTTTCTGGGATCCGGTAGATTCCAGGAGAGATTTTGTCAGAAATTGAGAGTGCGTCTCCTTCTTCTCTTGGCTCAGTTTGAAAACAATCCGTAAATATGTTCGAATATAATATTAATATTATCCATGCACATGTTCAGTAATTACATCCTCTGTTTTTTTATCTAGAGACCCGGACTCCCAGCAGCGGACCATTGTACTGTGGTCAGCTGCTCCAGCTCTGTCGACGAGGTGCTGCGAACACTCTCTGTCGCGGCTTGATCCATTTCGTTGGTTTGTATCTTTGTATCCTTCAGTCCTGAAGAATCTAAACTTCCTGTGTTTCTCTCTTTTGGTCTCGAAGTGAAAGTGTACTGAAGAATCCAAACTTCCTGTGTTTGTGTCTTTGGTCTCAAAAGTGAAAGTGTCCTGAAGAATCTGAACTGAAACCAGGCTGTTTGGATCCAAGGGTATATTTTCAGACAGAATGTTCGTTTTTGTATCAAAGGAACATTCTATAGGCTTTGATCTTTGGATGACATCATGACATTCAGATGACATCACAGCATAAGATAAAAGGACTTAAAAAAAACGCAACATTCCGACATTAAAACAATTTAAAAATAAACACGCAAACTATTTGAAATTCTGATTCATAACAAAATGAATTAACTACTATTAATGGCTAGTAAGTTGAAGGATTTAGAATTCTGCATAGAATTAACTACGCTGAGTTTGTGGAATCAGTAAATTATGTTTATCTTGCATTAATGCATTTAATTAAGTGGTAGTAATAGATTCACTGAATTACTTTTAAGAGTGTATGTTTTTGCAATGTAGTCTGCAAAGTTTGCATGTTAGCATGTGGTTAGAAAGTGATATTTACAGTATACTTACTGTACTATTACTTGCAAAAATTTGGCAATGTGTGAGCACAAGGTAGCTAGCTAGCCAATTAACATGATGACAATTACCCAAAAATAAAACCAAATAACTACTACATCCACTATTTATGGACAGTATTTTATTTTTTATCACCCTAATGCAAAAATAACAGATAAAACAAGGTAAGTGTTTTACTTCCTCAGCATAAAGAACTCTCTGGAACAAAATCCTTGCATGAAGGTAACACTTCTGTCACTGTGAACATTATAATGTGGAACTGAACTCATACCTACCAAATCTCTTAATGGCTCTGTGAGTGTGTTTAGATTAACGTGTGTTTGCTGCCCTCCAGTGGTCATAATGAGGAACTACAACACTACAATAAATCTGTGGTTTATTACAAGGGTTCAAGGTTATTTTATTGTCATTTACAACACAAAGTCTGTATTTATAATTTAGATATAACTCCCTTTGTGCTACTTTCAAAAAAATACTAATTAGCCGTTTTAATTTTCACAGTCCGAAGGAAGAAGTTGTATTTAATTCAATTATTATGATTATATAAGTGTACAATATTAGTGTAATTATTACAAATCTGTTACTTTAGTATTCGTAAAGTGGCTACAAAGCAAGTTTCCTTAACGTGCTTTGTTTAGTGGTTAGTCACTAGGGGTTGCTCCTCTAGATTAACAGGTAAGGAGTTTCACATCTTCAGAAGTTTGATTCATAATCTGGATTGTTACAATATTGATTCAAAAAGTGAAATGATAATGTGTTGTTGTGTTCTGTGCAGACCTGAGAGATTTTATAATGTATTCCTGTGGGATAAATACAGAAAACAGAAAACAACGTGTGGAGATCTTCCTGAACATACTAAATACAGACATTAATCATTAATGGGTTAACCCGTTAGTGCCCAAGGACTATATTTAATGTGGCAAGGACAAACGCCATAACACTTGTTGCGATTGGTCTAAAGGCGGACAATACTCGTTTATACATGGTCAAAGTCAGGACTGTTGAAAAATGAGGGGGAAAATGTGTTTTTTTAACAGTGCATATGTGTGCATATATGTGATATTCAACTTGTTATGAGTTTATATATAATCAATAACTTGAATGTGCTCCTTGTAGTTTCTGAGATAAAGCCATTTTTTAAGAATAAGCAGTAAAGATGTAGGAACTGTATGACTCTGAGTACACACATGTGAGGGGCTCCTATCTATGTGTTCC
>NW_023340206.1:13210345-13210475 GCF_004916995.1 Morone saxatilis
CTCTCTCCTTTATTTAATAATAATTTATAATATATAAAATCATAATATCCACTGTGGATAGCATTTCCTTTATTCAGAAGTTTGATTCATATTCTAACTCTTACAGTTGGGTCAAATTTGATCTGTCTTG
>NW_023340206.1:13210575-13220171 GCF_004916995.1 Morone saxatilis
TTTTCTCTCTTCTTCCTCCCTCCTTCCTTCACACTAAGACCACATTCTGTCACCAACAAAGACAACATTTTCCTGAAAACATGTCAGCCCTTAAATGATAAACTGATATCACCCCACCTGCTTGATTTAGTCTATTTTTACATCCTTTTAAAAAGAAATTCTCTTATCTTTTCTTCTCTTTTGTTTTTGTTTTTCCTTGCTCTTAGCTATTAAAGTCAGTAATTTCTGCCCAATACCACTATATTACTGATATTACTGTTTGATTTTTGCATGTATACTGTATGTACAATCAGCATATGTCCTTTAATAAAATACACTGGGGGAAAAAAGAGAAATGTTTTGAATACATGCTTTGTAAGTTCATGTATTTAATGTCTTTTTCTTTTAAATTGTCTCAATAAAGTTAATTAAAAATATACCAAATTTGTGAGTTCCTAACCTTCCAGTGGTAAAATTATTTTTAAAAGAAAAACGCATATAAAATATACACAAAATACAACCATTCAACGTTAAATGTTCATGTGGGGGTTATAATGAGAAACCGCTCAATATTTTGACTTAGCAACTGAAATAAATGGCTTAGTATCACAAAGTCATTATTTTAATATGATGAGTCAGAATCCTATTTTTCCCCAGTGCTTAAAAAATATTAGTTTTGAGCCACCCTCTCCCATCTCATAAATAACGATCACTAATTGCCCAAACTTTAGCACATAAGGACGGAGGAGTTTACTTGGCGCACCTGAAGGCAGCATTCAGACGCTGCACCTGTTGGGACGGTGGATAACAGATGGGGATGTCAGTGAGACGTAAAAGGACCCTGAAATGCTGCTCAGGACCTGGAACTCTGTTGTTGATCCGTGTGGGAGCTTTCATGCAGAAATCGACATTCTCAAGTGAGTTAAAGCTCTTGAAAATCCAAGAAAAAAAAAAAAAAGTATATGCAGGTTTATTCGGGAGGTTATGTTTGAGTACTTCTTTATCTGTAATAGCTACATGGTGTGTGTGTGACTTTTAGCATGCGTTTATATTTGGTAACATTTTTCCCAGACATTTAATAGATATATCTAAAGGTGGCATTGGAAATAAGTAAATAGTTTTGTTTCAAAATCATCATACATGTCTTTTTTCATTGAACTTGAACCTATCACTAAAAGGTCTTTAAACTATGTGTGTTCATTTCTGTTTTTTAACCATTTTGTTTTTTTACAATTCAGCATTTACATTATGGCAGCAAATAATTATTGTTTTTTTTATTATAGAATGATCTTCCATATTATATTCTCCATGAATAATCGTTTAGAAATAGTAAATACAATCGCAGTCAACCATCTGAAGACGTTCAGTTTTAAGTCATATTGGAGTGAGAAAACATAGCCTATTCATCATATCACTATCAACTAATCAACTAATGATTATAGTTCTAATTTTCCCATACAGTAAGGACGAAAAGTCTCTGTGCAACAGACATATTTATGGCTCCTTCTTTCGGTGGGGACTTATATATTAGTAAAGTATCCCACTGAAATAGACTGATATATAATTGTTGGTGTTTTTCCTACATCCATTCTTTCAGAGTGAACTGATGTTGATGGAGCTCACTGAACCGGAGGCATCATGGCCACCGTGGACCCCAGAGATGACCTGAGAGTTTCAGCAGACAGGATAAAGTGGTGGACGGATCTGGACACGTGGAGTCCCACAGGGCAGCGGGAGGACGCAGAGCTGGTGGAGGTGCTGCTCCAAGGCAAAGCACCCTGGGGCTTCACCCTGAGGGGGGGTGTCGAGCACCGAGAGCCGCTGGTCATCACAAAGGTAACAGCATCGGTTTTGTATTTTGATATAAAGAATACATGGTTGCAAGATAAAACCTCCAATTCATTGATTTGGACAAACCTTTTAAGTTGCCACCAAGTTGATTTTCATGAGTAGCCTAATAAACTTGTGTTTATGCTACTAATCATTAAATAAGCTGTATTTTAAAACACCTTTGATTGTAGAGTAAAAGCTAATTCCCTGAACTCAGTGTAGTTCATTTGTTAAACATGAATTGATTAGAAGTTGCCACAACTCAATAAGATTAAAGCAAACTGTCGTGTTTCTTTTTTTGTTGAGCTAAAACATTTGTTTTGTTCTATTGGACAATTTTCTTTACATGTACTTTTCAGTGCTGAGATATAGGCCTACTGTGTGTATTTTTAAAAATTTCTTACACACCTTAAAGTCAGGAAGGCCTCGCGACCACATTTTTACCATATATTTCTTAAATCTTGGTGGTTTTTAAGTCTATATTTGTCATTTTAAATATAAAATATAAGATACAGTGGGATTTGTCGGTGAAATTTGTGAGATATTACACTCCAGAGTAAAGTTCGAACTCTTATTATAGCCCTCCAGTTATCAGTCATTAGGAGCAGTTCAACAGTCCAAATTAAAACTCTTCTCTGAATTTGAAAGAGCGTTTAAGTTAAGTGGCTAGCTTTATTTTAATGCAGGTGTAAAAGTGTTGAGGCTGATAAAAGGTTGATAAAAGGTGCAGCTTCTGTTGGCAATACAGACGCAAGAATTATACTGTAAATTCTGTTATATAATGCGACACACAGCAGATACCTTTTCCATCTGCTGTTAGTGCTGGTGTGAACTGCAGCAACAGCTACCTCAGGTTACAGGCGGTGCAGGATTAAATTTTTAATCAAGGCACACTCAGGTTGCACCACAGGTGCTCCAGGAGGATGAAGATAAAACTTAAGTTGAAAAACCACCTTTAAGTAATAATATGTAACATTTCCTTATTAAGATGTCTATAAACTCTGGCTCTATGTTCTACATGTAGTTGTGTTCTTACATTATCCCAGATGTTTCCAACAATGTTCAAACTCAGAGAAATCTGTCATTTTATTCAGGTAACACTGCGTCGACAGAAGCTGTCATAAACTGTTAATAATAATATTAATATGTGGCCTTATGGAGATTGACTCATTGCTGAAGCCAGCCTCAAGTGGCCGCTTGAGGAACTGCAGCTTTAGTAATTCTGTGTTGGCTTCATATGCAGCTGTGCCTCCACTAAAATTCCCTTTGTGTTCTGCCTTGTAAACAGTTTAAAGTGCTGATATACATGCGAGCGTGTGCAGGAGACATCATCTACCGGCCATTAGGTATACTGATTTTTGATTGCGTGTGTTCAGGTGGAGGAGGGAAGCGTGGCGGCGGCAGTCTGTCTACAGGCCGGTGATGAAATGGTGAGCGTGAATGCCGTTTGCCTCAGCGGCTCCCGTCAGGAGGCCATCTCTCTGGTGAAGAGCTCTCATAAGACCCTGACCCTGGTGGTCCGAAGGTACCATAACAGCAGATATCAGAGTTTGGCTACAAATACATTGTTAGTTTGTTATTTTTTAAAAGCCTTTTTGTCTTTCATTTTGTCCAACGTGCTGAATGATGTCTTTCTTTACCTATATAAAATACAGTTTACAATTATTACTCAATTTAGAAACTAACTGATCAAAGAATGAGTAGAAAAGATTATAAATATGACCAGACTTTTGATGCAACCTTTTCTAGTACTTGAAAGTACAAAGGTTTGATACCCGGCCCTATTCATGGTTCACATGTAGTGTGTTGTGTTTTGGACTAACAAGCTGACTGTCTTTAGGAGGTCGAAGGTCGGAGGTCAAAGCCACAGTTCCCTGACAAAAGATGAACCAACCTAAGAACGCATTATGGCGACCTGCATCGAAAGACGTGAAAAACATTGTGTCCTAAAAATACTAAAACCCCATCATGTTTCTTCACTAATAATTAATTAATAATCTGACAGCCTCACAGACGGGCCTCTCACTGCTTGTTTGTCCCTCAGGGAAAAACAAAAGCGTGTATTGTGGAGGCAGTGGAGTTATTTCAGAGCGCAGATAACGACTCCAAAATGAGAGAGTCCCCTCTGTCAGCTAGGGTGACACTGACCCACCACCGCCTCACCAGCCTCAAACCAGCACGAGTCTTCTTGTGGTCCTGGGAGACCTGAAGGGTGATCCAACCTTCAGGTCATGGCGATTTATTTTTGTCTCGTTCAACAGTTTTGCATTGAACGGTGTATAAACTCTGGCTCTATGTTCTCTATGTAGTTGAGTTGTGTTCTTAGATTATCCCAAATGTTGTTTTCCAACAATGTAATTTTATTCAGATTTATTCGCCACATGTTTACCATCCACTCTTTAGATCTTGGTGCTTTTTACCTCTACATTTGAACCGGATGAAGCTGCTTCATGTCATCAAACTTAGTCTTTTGTTATTGTTTTGATGTGAGAGACCTTCTAACGGCAGAAAAGAGAGAATAAATTACAGAATAATCACCAAATATTCACACATATACAACAAAACAAGTTAAACAAATTATTGCCCATCCTTTCTGTAAATGAAGTTTATTGTTATTAGGGCCTCTCTACAAGAATAACTTCTGTTTAAACCCGTTTTACTACATGTTTTACTGATGTCCTGTCCTGTCAGAATTATACGCTTACTGGCAAATGGCAACAGAGTCTTAAAGCCTGAATCCAATTACTAGTTGCAAAGCCAGCGGCGTGGGCTAAGCTTTGCAGAGTGGGTTGGGTCAACAGGACAGAAAGGTAGACCATCAGTGTGTTTCAACAACCTGCTCCTGTCAAGGACACACTGGATCCAAGCGAGGCCACAGAGCAAACGGCAGACTCGTATCGATAGAGGAAATGTAAAAAGTGGCTCTGAGAGATCATTGAGTCACCCTCAGAGCTGCTTCAGGCCAGGCAACCTCCCCTGTTTGCAGGAGGAGTGGTACAGTCCATGTTGCCTAGGTGAGTTGACACTGCTTAGTGGGATAGGCCATATCAGCAGAGCCCATTGTTTTCAGGGGCTTTGGCTACTCCAACGAGCACAGAGTGGGTTCATCTGCTTTTCTTTCCCCTCTCTGGACATGTTTGGATTTTAGAAGATAAAGAGAAGATTTTCACTACCAGGTACTTTCCTTTCTCTGCCCCACCTCTGTCTCTGTTTTTCTTTTTCTGTTTCATCTGATTCAATCATTTGGTTTTGCTGACAGCTGGGATTAAAACAGGAAGCTGTGAATGACTAAGAGATAACGGCAGGTTTGTTTTCGTCTAGATGACACTTAAAGGTCGGGAGGCCCAAAGAATCAGCTGTACATTTAGCAAGAAAGCCTGACAGACTGCTCTTTTAATGTCTTGAGGATTTATCTGAGGGTGGATAGCAGCGTTAGTGCAGGTAAACTGAAATCAATCTGTCTGTGTTTAACTGATTCTTTAGCCTCAGCAGAGGTGCTCAGTTTGAGTGTTTTTGTGAAAGAAGCGTTTTCAGAGGTCCTTTCATTGATTCACATAATGAGCAACAAGTGTTTTTTTGAACCTTTGCTCAACATTATAACTATCAGAAGCCATTTACAGGAAATATTACCGCCATTTTTGGCTCAAAGCAAAATAAATTTCAGACTTCAAAGCATGTAGAGCAGGGATCTCAAACTCAAATTGGAAGCCCCAAAACCTGCTCTCTTCTTATGAACCCTTTGCACATATTTGCTGGCACTTTTGACCTTTGCTATTATTTTGCGGCACACAAACCTTTTAAAAACTAAAATTGTGCTATTATTATAATTTTATGTGAACAGGTAGTTTAAATCAGTGGTTCCCGATCTTTTTCCTTAAGGGACCCCTTTTCTATCATTGAATAAAAACAACTGACTAAGTGACATATTTTGTGGATATTTCATGTTATTTTCAACAATAACAGTAGAGAACAACTGATAGACAATGAACCCAATAACTGCAGGAAGTTTGCATAAAACAAGAGATTTTGATGAATGTTTAGCAGATTATTTCATGTCAATATTAATCAGAAGAGTTTTTCTAATATTTATAGGAACTTTTATATAATTCTCTGTATTATGTTTTTTTTTTAAAATATCATTTTCAACAATCATACAGAATTAATAGGCTTCTTTTTTGACAGATTCAGTGTTTTCAGGGCGAGGTTTATACGTCATCAAAGTTTAGCTCTTATAGAATAGAATAGAATAGAATAAGAGAATAATAATCTTAAATTCAAAAATGTATTTAGTTTTCTTCACAGAAATTAATAAAATGCTGAGATATCAGCCTACTGTGTATATTTTTAAAATGTTCAAATCTGTCCTGTGTTATCAAAAACAAAGAAAGCAGCTGAAATATGTGAAATTTAGAATAAATGTTGTGATGAAGTGGACAAGGCCTGATATCAGTACAGATTTGTTAGAGTGATAGATTTGGCCAGATGTTCCAGCTGTTGCTCATCTTCAGGTTTGCATTGTGTCAAAGTTTCCCCCTGTTTTATTCTTTGTTGCTGGTGCAGGCAGTGACACACCGATAAGCCCAGCTGTGATGACGCTGGCACTTTCTATTGTGTCGACATGTGTTTAGAGCTGAGCGGGGCGAGATCGCCCCGTGGGCTGGGCTGCCGCTGCTGCCGGCCGTTTGGGCTCCAGCGCCAGCAAGCTGGTTGAATCAGCAAGATGTGTCACCAGCAGTGAGCTGTCTGACAGGAGCTGGGAATGAAAAGGCGAGGGAGAGATAGATGATGGTTACAGTCATTACAGCAGAGTGGTAGTGAACTGCTTTTGTTAAATGATAAACATCACCAGACTCACCATCTGAATGTCTCACTGCAAAATACAGAGAATGTCAGCCCTTGTGGGCCGCTGACTTGTGCAGGGGTGGCTTGAAGTATGCTTTCCAGTCATTCCCAATTTATGTAATTCCAAAACTGTTTAGGGACCCCAGTGTGCAGAAAATAACATATTCATACCCCATGCAAAAAATCTGCATTTCCAAAGTGGCTGAATCAAATTTACCACTACTTTGAGTTTTAAACTCTTAAGAGGTTGCAGCCTCTCCTCCCCAGTGGAGGAGTTTCTTCATGCTGGATTTATCTCTCAGTATCTACCTCCTTCCTCCTCCTCAGCGTGACATTGGCTGGTATCTCTCAAAACAGACGTGGGCCCAGAGCAAACATTCTTGCTTGTGCTATTTTTCCTGTCAAGGAAACTGAAGCAGAAAAACAAGGTTGTGAAATACTGAGTTGTGATTGAATGCACGGCTAACAGTAGTGTCAGATATCAGGCCAATAGCAGGCTAAAACCAGATTTCCCCAGTAAATTGCACAGTCAGAGTCAGTTTAAAAGATAATATTTCCCAGAAAGCTATTTATATCTAGGTTTAGATTATTATTTAAGATAAACTTTGAAAACATGAACACAGTCTATATTCACAGAGCCTTCAGTCTCTGATAAACAGCCTCGTCCTGCAGTAGAAAACAACCAAAGAACAGATGGACAATGAGACTAAAACTCAAAAAAGAAGCCAATAGTATGTATTATTGTTGAAAAATAAAAATAATAATACATACAATAATGCAGACATTGGATTGTATAAAAATTCCCCTAAAAATATCAGAAAACTTGTCTCTGATGCAAAATTCACACTAAAATAATCTACTCCAAATGCGTCCACATTGCTCTGTTAACACAAACTTGGGTTCATTGTATAATTTATCAGTTGTTGCTGTACTGTTATTCATTGATTATAATATGAAATATCCACACTGAGTCAGGGGTCATCAGTTTACTATGATAGAAAAGGAAAAAGGTTGGTTCCCAGATGCTTATGCAACACTGTTAATGGACCCCAGTATGCAGAAATATTTAAATACAACAGGCGAAAATGAAAGGACTCATTTATACTACATGCAAAATGGGGTCAGTATAAAGTGTCTGCAAAGGGCAGGCTCGTAGGTACCCATAGAAGCCATTTTCATTCACATATCTTGAGGTCAGAGGTCAAGGGATCCCTTTAAAATTGGCCATACTAGTTTTTCCATCACCAAAACGTAGCCTAACTTTGGACCGTTATTTATCTCCCTTTCAACATGCTAGCATGTGTTAGGTCATCTAGTTTCATAATATCATACCACTATCTTCTTCACTCTAGCTCTAGACTTCAGGGGTGGCAACAAATGATTGGGGGAATCATTTGTTTTAAAAATGTTGGCTCAGGAACAGCCAGTACCAGTTTTGAATCTCTCTACCTTGTGAAACTGTTGTGTCGCATATGTATATCTACCTACCCAGCAGCCCCGGTGGCTCTGCCACTTGCAGTGCAAACACTAGATTATGCCGACAATAACTCCTCCCCCTCTCAAATCCCCTGTTATAATCCCTCAAGGAAATCTCCCCCGCAGCACAAGGTAGAGTGTGTTTGTGTGTTCATATTGGGAGGAGGAGGAGGTGGGAGCCGGCCGAACAGAGTTCCCAGATTCCTCATCTTAGTCAGACTGGTGGGAGTTGTGGTGTCAAAGTGCGTGTTTGTTCCTGTGCAAAGTGTTTTTGAGGGAGTCGACTGTGGAAGAGTGCAGTGGAAGTGTCCTTTTTGAGCTCAAAGACAGACAAACAAAAGCCTAAAGTACCACAAGTAGTTGGTAAGTTTCCATGTTTTGTTGTCATGTTGTTCATTCATTAAGAGACACCCAAGCAAGTTGGTTTTGACATAAATCTGCTTATAAAGTCATATTTGTCAATCTTTTTATAAAAGCTTGTTTCAGGTATTTGTAGTTTCAGGCTGAAATGTTCTTACGGTAGCAGCAGGTTATTTCACTTGTGTTATAAAATAAGGTTTTATTACTTAATTATAGACAGATATTACTTGATAAGATAATGTTTTTGTACATTTTCCTGAATCACAAGCTGTTTAATTCAAATATTAATAAACCCTGCAGGGTTTGTCATCTCTTAATGCTTTTTAAATTTATATGAAACTTTTTTTTTAAAAGCAGAAAGTCGTATTTTTCTCTCAGCTAAAATGTTTTCTATTTTTTTACTGCACTTGTTCAGTTTTATTTAATACTCGGCAGTACTAGCAGCCAACTGGGTCAGCTGTGTTTCAGTTTCATGTTCTTGAACGAACTCGCCTCGGTCTGGCTCGTATATCCTCGGAAGACCGGTGGCGTCTACTCCCTTCTGCAATATCTGTGGCAGACCAGCTGTATCCCCCTGACAATAGACCTTCAGCGCTTTAGAAAAAGAGACATTTGCATTTCTATTGTGTTTGTTTGGAAACACAACTCTCATTTGTGTGTCGCACTGGGCAGAGGGGAGGAAGATTTCTAAGTTAAACGTACAGACGTAAGACCTTTATTAACCACATGAAACACTTTATTTTACATGTATATAGTCTCCATAATTTCCTAAAGGAAATGATATGAAGTTGTAAATTCATGGGACAAATCAGAATCAGAATTAGATTTATTGCTAAGTAAGTTTTTACACCTACAAGGAATTTGTCTTGGTGCATTGATGCATAAAATATACAAATATACAATCACACAAAAATCACACAAAAGATAAAGTACTTTTAAAATATAAATAAATAAAGATAAGAAAAGAAAACTGTACAGAAAACAGGAGTGCATTAATGTAATGCATATATACAGGGTGGGTATAAGAGTCAGTGACAGTGGGGGTTCCGGGCCTTGTTAATGAGGCCAGCTGCAGACGGGAAGAAACTGTTTTTGTGGCGTGAGGTTTT
>NW_023340206.1:13220271-13238037 GCF_004916995.1 Morone saxatilis
GGGCGTTCTTGGTGAGGGAGCTGATGTTTAGCTCCCCCCAGTCAACTGGGGAGTCACACAGGATGATGGGGGCGGGTGGGGCTGGGTTCTTCCTAAAGTCCACAACTTAAGAATCTAATTCTGTGAAAAATGTTACGTAATTTGCGAGTAATTAAAGGGAAAACTATGACCTCCAATCAATTGCAGTTAGTGAGTGTGGCAGGTCAGGTGAGCATGCAGTTCAAAAGAAGCTAACATTGTGAAATAAATAATGAATACATATGCATTCTTATATACATATTCTTGCTTATAAACTGAAACAACAGGGCCAGTCGCACTCTTCATTGTGAGCTTTGAAACACAAACATCATTACATTTGAGACGTAGATGCTTATCTTTACTCCTTTATGACTTTTTGACACATTTAAACCTGGATCATATTCTACTTTATTATAATAATAATAATATACAAATCAAGAAAAACACTAAGGTTTGGTACCAAATATCTCTACTGTCCCTGAGGGATTATACGCAACAGTAAAGAAATCGGAGCCAGGTGAAGTATTGTTAGAAAGTCAGAAAGAAGGCGTCACACTTTCTTTATTTCACTGCAGAGATGGGGAGACTCTGAGACTCCTGGGAGATGGCTAATATAGATGTCCAACTTGAAGTGGGGGTATGGCCTCCCTGCATTCCTCTGCAGAAAGAATGCAGCGTCTTCATCACAGCTTGCCAGGGTTAAAGTTTCAGACAGGGCGACTGAACTGAGATATTTCACTTGTGTCTGACATTTGAACTTGAAAAACATTCTCCCCCAAACTATCGAATTTTAAAGAAGACTATTAAAAAATATTTGAGTCAGTCTGCCAAATTTAAGCTGCAAAATAAAACTTATGGAGGAGTGGAAGGTTGTTGATGGGAGGCAACCTGCGGATCCGTCTTACATCCATCAAATTTTTCTAAAAGCTAAGCAGCTAACCTTTGTCTGGGTCATATTTCTGCTTTGTTTGATGCCGTCCTCTTCCTTTCTCTCCCCCCATCACTCACTGCCCGTCAGGGCTATAACGGTTGATGTTGTATCACCGCGCACAATGCCGTCAGAAACCGAGGTGCATGTGGCGAGGAGCTTTCTCACCAAGATTTTGCGAAGTTCTATGAGGTACCTTTAGCCAGCCACGTCCTGTTGTGTTTGCTGGTAGTTTTTGGTGGTCATTGAGTTTTACATTGTGCTTTGTGTTCCTTTTATTACCCCGTGTGGTGCTAGTTGTCCAAACCAAATATTATTTTAGTTGTAATTTGTGCATTTGTGTTTGTTATTTTTGTCCTAAAAGTTCCGTTGCCTCATGTGTTATTATTTGGTTTTGTCATGTTTATATGTCATGAAGTTACAATATTATTTATTTTTTTTTAAATTAGGATGTATGATCCATTCACCATGTGTAATTATTTTCTTTGTCAACATGCTCTCCAGGAGAAACCGCTTCAGGCAAGGGTATGTGCAAGTTTGGTGTGAGCAAAGTCGAAAGTACAGTAATGTACAGTTTCTTTCTTGGGTGGTTACCAAGGTTTGGATCATATAAGAACTCAAATATCTAATAGATCCCAATACATTAGGGCTGCCCCTGACTAAAAATGTTCCTAGTCGACAAGATAAAACCAATAGTCAACTAGTCGTCGCACGTTTGTAATATTATTTAATTATTTAAATATACATTTTTGAATAGCTGCCTGTTAAATACTAACAGAAAAAGCAGTAATGATTCTGAATGTCTCAGAACAACCAGCAAGGGGACTAAACATTTTGTTTATTTCAACACGATATAACATCACATAAGCCTCGTTCAAAACGTGGAAAAAATAACTTCCAACTTCACTAAAACAAATACTTGCAGACATTTCCTCCTTTTCACGCCTCTCCTGTCGCTGCTTGAACCCTATGTGTCTTTATCCCCAAAATCAGAGTCCTGGACGGAGCCACTTTAAAACAGCCAGACAGTTTATTTGTTCATTCCAGCCCCTGCATGGTCCCTCTGCTCCTATACTAGTAGTGTGTTAAAAGTGGGTCGACTAAGACACTTCTCAGTGACTGACAGTTAAGTCGACTATACACATGAATGTAAGTCCAGTTCACAGTCCTGATGCAGAACCTTTGATGGCACATAAAGTACTGAACAACAAACCGGATACAAATCCTGTAATGAAATTTAACATATTAAAAAGGGAAGCATTCTCAAACACATCCATACTCAGAGACTTGAAGGAGATTGTCATTCATGTTTGGATCCTTATTGATAAATGATTTTAGGATCTCACCCCTGATCTGCAAATGCTTTGGTTGTTTGGAGATTTCCTGGGCAAACAACCTAATGTTAAACTATTGTACCTGACTGTACAAAATCCGGCATCTTACGTAAAATAATCTTAAACGTCAAATACACCCTTGTGATTGAGTTAAGTGTTTTGTTGCAGGAAGAATGATCCAGGCTCGCGGCCCCATTCCTGGCACTCCTCCAAGCTGACAGAAGAGGAGTCAGAGCCCACCAAGAGAGAGACCACCCCAGCACCGGTCTGGCAGCCAAAACATGAAGCAAGGTGAGCCTTTTTGGTTCTCTTTGAGCTTCTCTGTGCATTAAACAGGGCAGAAAACATATTTATTAATTTGTTAGCCACAAGCCTGATCAGATGGCCAATCACTTCTCAAGTATAAAGTAACAAAGGTAGCATTATGACTTAGCATCACAGCATTAATTTTTTTCCTGATGTTACATACCAGGCCCAAAGAGTCATCCACTCAAGGGGACAGCAAGCATCAGCTAACCAGCCAGTTGAGCTCAGTGAAAAACATGGAGAAACTGGAACGTCCTTCTCATCCCTACCCACCAAGTCGTCTTTCACCAAACAAATACATCAGCAGCACTGAGCCACTTTGTGGACCAGGAGGCAGAAAAGACTCCGGGTTGAGCTGTTTCTCCAGCGGCTCCAGCCCTCCTGTTCATGACTCCAGCACATCTGGAAGGAAGGGTACAAGCACTGAAAACATTTTCTTCAAGGGCCTTCAGAGTGTTCAGAGTGAAGGGCCGCAGCAGGCCGAGCGGCCCAGGTACCTGCAGCCAACGCTGGGGAACGGAGGCTGGGAGGGGTCAAGGGCAGAAGAACAGCCTGCCTCTCGGGTGTCCATTTCAGGGAGACCCAGCATCGGCCCAGTGTGGCAGGTACCAGAGAAAAAGAAGTCCCAGTCTCCTCCTCCCCCACCTCCTCCCTTGCGCAGTGACAGTTTTGCTGCCACAAAGGTGTTCCCTTACTCTGAAGGGCCTATTGGTCCAGCAAAGTGCAAAGGAAGGTCATTTGAAAAACTGACAGAAAATAACGATCTGAATGGCCTCAGATCTCACCAGGAGAAAACCTCAGAGGCCAGACACAGCATCAACCCCATGACCACCAAAGACTTCCTCCATCCCAACATGGCAGCTGACCACAACCACAACCAGCTGCACCCCAACAAACTCTTCTCCCTGTCCAGCAATGATGTCAGACAGTCTCATTACACCCAACTACCTGCCCACCAGAGGCAATATAGTGATGAAAGCCCCCTCTACCTGCAGGCTAGGTCAGCTCCTCCCACAAAGATACAGAGTGTGGGAAGCTACTATCGCAGCCTTCAGGATCTGCCCACAAACGCCTTCAGCCGCAAACAGATCCGGCACTCCACAACGTCTGTGGCAAGTTCTGTCGCAAACCCAAACCTGGATAATGAGGGTAACAACAGATACTATGGCCTGGCAAGCAAGCATTTGGTTCAGAATACTGAGCTTCAGGCCAGGCAGGGCAAAGCAGAGGCACGGAGGGGGGAAACAGAGAAACTCCACTGGGTAAACAGCAATGAACCAAGTTCTTTGAAGACCAACATTAAGGCAAAGTACTTCCTACCTCCGTTCCAGATGCCTCACAGTGAAAATAAGGAACGCAATGGCCAATCCCATCTGGGGAATGGTCTACATCATGACCACCAAACCTCTGAACTTTCTGTTCGAAGCTGCAGCCCAGAGGAAACTGCAAAGAGAGGGGAAGGACACTCTAATGACATGAAAAGACACTTCCTAACACATCAAAGTAATGATCATAAGGTCAGTCTTGCAAGGCACCAAGACCCATGGGTGCCTCAGGAAGATCACAGGATATCCCCCCTGAAAACCCCACTTCTCCACTCCCTGGCCCAGGAGAGTAGGACCCTGGTTGAGAGGCAACCAGCAACTATGACAATGGGTGTCATGTCGACCCAGGAGGCCAGTGACATCATGGCCGCCGGCAGTGGAAAATCAAATCGGCGTAGCGACCGTTATGCTACCTCCCTCCGCAATGAGATCCAGCAGAAGAGAGCCCAGCTGCAAAAGAGCCGCAGTGCTGCAACCCTGACATGCGAGGCAGAAGATGAGGAAGCAGAGGAGTGGAGATCTACAAAGACTTCTACGTCGTCTGGTGGCTCTTTCTCCAACACCTACAAGGACCACCTGAAAGAGGCACAGGCAAGGGTCCTCCAGGCCACCTCCTTTCAAAGACGAGACCTTGAGCCTCTTGGGCCAGAGGCGCCGGTAGTTAAAACCTCCAATGGACGCATTAGAGGTCGTAAGCGCTTCCCCCTGGCCAAGAGGACACACTCCTTCTCAGAGCCTGACAAGATAGATAAAGTGGGAGTGGAGGGAGAACCTCAGACAGGGTCTTTCGGAGAGCGGAGGAAGTTCTTTGAAGCCAAACCGGCATTTTCCAGGCCTGTGCGGAAGTCCAGTCAGGGTAAAAATTTTAATGCAGACCTTGGTGAGACAGACAAACCCAAAGAGAGACCTCCAACTGGAGATCCTGAGGATGCTCACCCATCCGCAGACCCCAACGACCTTAGCCATGGACATAAGCAGGTCTTACTAGAGCAGCAGAGGCTTGGGACCTTCGCTGAATACCAGGCCACGTGGAACAAACAGAAGAAGTCATCAGAGGCCAAGGCACAGGGGAGGTTTCACTCAGCGGAGAACATCTTGGATGCAGATGCTGAGGAGAAGGCTGTGTGCATCCACGAAAGATCCCGATCTTCTCCCTCTGCAGACTTTTATACACAGGTGAGAAGCCCAGAAAATAAATAAATATATATATTTATTTTTGTATCTATCCAAACAGAAGCAGATGACCTACCAAGTCTGTTCGAGTACCTATTTGACAAGATTTTTCCAACATGGGGCTTAGTAATGATTAATGGCATTAACAAGAGTTCATAAATGGATTTGCATTAAGTTAAGTGAAGAGGCCCTTTACCTTTCTTTTGCAGAACATTCCTTCCCCATGGAGAGACCCTCACAGCCAGCAGAGCAGTTACACCACCAGGTAAGAGAGGTTTACAGTGTTTGCACATATTAAACACAAGACACACTACAAGACTTTTAAAGTTGTGAGATCTGTGTACAATTCACAGTACACAACTTCTAGTCTTGTATCGGGAGTCGTGAAGGTGTGGTATTCACACTACAAGACAAATCAGCAACACTACAAGATCTTTCACAACCAGTCACAACCAAATGATAAGAAGCGCATCATGTTTAATTAGGAAAGTAGTTTAAAAACATGTTCAAAGGGCAACCATCTACAGTATTTATAATAATATAAAAAAGGCTAAATGGACAATTGAATAAACAAAAAAGGAGTTCTTTATGCATGTATTACTTTCAATTCCCAGTAAGTGTCTTGCCAAAGGGTTCAGTATAATAAATATCTAATAACCTGAAAGGATGGCACAGTGTTTGCCATCGCTGCACTGTCCAAGGTGTCCATCAGAACGCCTAACTGCTCCCTCTAACCTGTCGATTGCTCTGTAACATCCGCCAAAAAGAAATTCCTGTAAAGTTTCATGCAAATGTGGAATGTATTAGAGTGGTGACATTTCAGGGCACAGTGAGAAAACGTCTCAGTTTCTCATTTCAGGTTTCCTGAACAGAAAGGAAAATATCATTTTCTGTCATACTAGATCTCTTCTCAACCTTATCTCATGTTGTTGGAGCTCATGTTGATGTGAACAGTGTCTCTTGGAGTCCTGTAACAAACTACACCCAGATTTACAAAAGTGTCTGTGCAATTACAAGTGATTTACAGCGGGTGGAGAGTGTATCATTTTATCCTTATCATGATCACATTCGTGGCTAAATACTGAAATGAATCCACATTATTGCCTCCTTGTTCACATGCTGCCTTTCAAGAAATCCAACATTCAACCCCAAGTGTCAACAAACCTTGCTTGAATTCCATCTTTCTAGTGTTACATGCACCTTTTTAGTGGGTGGTGTTTAAATAAGATGAAATTCCAACCACTGAGGGGATTTGTGCAGTTGTGCATTCTCTCATTTATAAATTAAAAGGCCCATAAATAAATAATTACTTGTAATGGCCGTTTCATCTCAGTTTTAAAAGCATGGCTTTTTAGATGATTGAATGACTAGTTCTTCAGTTTATTTTAAACATTTAAGGCCAGCTATATAATTTTATCCTGGAAACAATTCTGAAACTTGCAAATTCCAAACAAATTTGACCAATCACAGAACTTCTAGTGATTTTATTCTCACAACTTCAAGTTTTCGAAGTGTGCAAAAACATTTAGCTTTTTTTTTTTTTTTACAAATTTGACATTTTAACACAATTAAAATTGATAGATTGCCACCTGTGGTAAATGCCACATGGGCCACAAATATAAACAGCCTAAAGAATGGCACCTACACACAGACTTACATCCTAAACAAAGCTATGAAACCTACACCTATAGGGGTAGGATCATTTTATAGAACAATCTTTAACAGAGTTGTTGTTGTTGTTGGTTTTAACAGTTTGACCTCCTTTGTTTGGTAAACCTACACTCTTCCCTCAGGTACTGATGAAGTGTCTTTATTTTGACCTCCAGGAGTAAAACTGAGAGCAGGCTGCGACACCAGCCCGACCACAGCCCACAGCCTGCCCCGTCAGTCCCCAGAAACGAGGCCCCGCTCCCGGGCCTCACCGACCACAGGACCAAACCAGACTCTGCCAATCCCTCCCACACCACACACTCCTCGGGCCCTCGCAGCCTCAGCCCTAACCCTGGCTCCCAGCTTCCACAAACCAAGGGCCTCCTGCCGCCGCCCAGGCCCCATTTAGGCCCAGAAACCACATCCTCCTCCCAGGAATTCCTCGCTGGCGCCCAGGCAAACCCGGCAGTGCTCCAGCCTCTGTCCAGCTGCAGCTCTGACACCCAGCACCACGCACAGAACTCCTCCGCCAGCCCGGCCCCCGCCCCGGCCAGCCCCCCTCATCCCAGCAGGACGTCCGGAGCGGACACGAGCAGAGGAGGTGTAGAAAACGAGGAGAAGGATCAACCGCAGCCACCTTCTTCTTCATCCCTGTTCTCCTCCTGGACAGGCGCTTTGTCTCTTCCCACAGATCGAGTGCGCTCTCCCTCGCCACAGTTTGCACCACTGAGACTGACAGACAGACCACCGGCAGTGTTCGTGCAGGATGATTCACCGCTCAGGTAAGCAGCTTAGCCAAAGGGCTACAGGTCTCCTCGCCGTGAAGCTTGTCCCTTCAGTTCGAGCATAGGAGGCTTTGAATAACAACCTCTGGTAAACAAGTTCACCGTATAAAGATGGAAGCAAAGTCAGACAGCGATAAACAAAACTGAGTGTAGAAAGAAAAGGTGATGATTGTGCTCAAATGTCAGACTTTAAATAACACACAAAATGGCACAAATGACAAAAAGTCAGAGGAACGAACAGAAGAAGAAGCTTATTTTGCTGAAGCTGCTGAAAATGCCAAAATGTGCCCACAGAGAGGAGTCTGATTGCGCTTGTAGTGGATTTCCCCTGCGGCCTGAGACAAATCGAACTGCAGGCTGTAATTTGCAGTCCTACCATACGATCCGTCCTTTAATTAGAAACGGTCGAATGTGTAGCTCTAAAGTTTTCTAAAACACGTGTTTCCACACATCAGTGATGAAATGAGGATTTAAACTTTTGACTGAAGTGATGTTTTGTCCCATTTACAGTACCTCATTTTAAGCGCTCTGCCCACTTTTCTTCAGTCTTTGAGGATTGGTAGGATGAAGAAGACTTAATCTCTAGCATTGCAGTATGATCGGGAGCCAGAAAAGTTAAAATCTTTGCATTATTTTTTGCATTTGCTTTGCTATTTTGCATAAAAATAAACTGCTAGAAAAAATGTAATCAATGAATTGGTGTAAGAATAATCTAAATTATAAACCTTTCCTCTCTTTTTTCACTCTTTAATCGTGGATATTTGATACAAACATTTTGAAATATAGAATACCTTGCTTTTCATATCATATTAGAAGAAACTTTAACAAATGATGTGCGAAATTTACAAAATAGAACATAATAATTAGTATTCAGTGACTGTTTGAGGGGCAGGGGCCACCATGTTGCCCCCATGTCTGAAACAACAGGCCTTGTGTGTGTTTCCTGTACAGGTCAGAAAATGATGTCAAGCTCCCGGCAGTGATGGATGTGAACAGTCCGGCGAGGAAGGTCCCCGTGCGGATCGTCCACGCCGAGAGCAGCACGGAGCGCGAGGGCAGGGCCTACCTGCCTCAGAGTGGAGACACCTGCAGTGTCCTGGAACCGCCGCCCCGCATCCCCTCCCTGAGCGCCACGGAGCGCCCAGCCTCGTCCCTGTTCAGCGCTTACACCCGCCAGGCTGATCAGGACCAGGAGTCGGTCCCTGAGTCAAACTCGACGGGTGCTCGGTGCTCAGAGGAGGACGCCAAGAGAGAGGAGCTGGCCAGGGACATCATGGGTAAAGACAAGTCTCTGGTGGACATCTTGGACCAGAGTGGCAGGATGACCACGATGGACCTAATGGAGGGACTCTTCCCCACAGAGGAGCAGATCCTGGAGGGGACCCTCCAGCGCAGGAGGGCCTCCTCCGGCTCCAGGCTGCCCACCTTATCCCCCAGGAGCATGGACAGGTGGGCAATTTTATCAGCACAGCCAGATCAGCCAGATAAATCTGTAACTGTAGATGATCATAAAATTACTGCTTATTTAAAGAACATTTCCTCTTCTTCCACATAAAAAGTTAAAATACATTTAAAAATGTATAATATCTTTCTTCTTTATTTACTGTTCATTTAATAGATTAAACTGGTAAATTCAATTCCAAAGTTATGTAAAATTTGTTATAAGTTGTTATTGTTATTGTTGTTTAGCATATATGGATATAAATATAAAAGGAAAAAAACAGGTGAAAGGATTAATTAAATGATAATGGTTTGGTATCTGTTTTCCAGTCCAGCCTCAGTCTGCCTGCCCTCTGGTGGACAAATGTCTCATTACAGTTATCTCCTCTGTTCAAAACAAGAATGTCGACCTGCTCTGTAGTTTTTTTTAGCAGATGGATTTTAAAGAGTACTTTTCACTATTTCTGTGTGTGTTCTGGCTATTGAAGGTTACAGTAATATTCCCATATGTCCCTCTTATCTTAATGGTTATGTCATTAACAAACATTGTGTAAATGGTGTCAAATTAAGACACTGACTACGTTTACATGCACAAAATATACAGTTTTTTTGCCCTTATTCCAAAAAGACAGTATTTCTACAAAGTAAATGAATCAGGAAAATGAATATTCCACTAATAGTCCCGTTTACATGCCGCTGTGCGACAAACTGCAGTCATGTTGCTCTCGTGGTACTGCTGGAGCCTTTTGAGCCAGTTTGCCTCTTTGCATCGAAAGAGGATATTCTCAAAGTTTCGACTTGTTTGACCGTGTGAACACATCCTCCCTTTCATTCATTCAAACACCATCCTGAAAAGGTTTGCATATCCAAAAATCTGTTGGTATCTAGTCTTTCATAATGTTTAAAGGTAGGCGTGTTTCTCCTACCGACCAGAAATGTGCTGCTTTTCTTTTGTGCATGCATCTGTTGGTTTGTTGGTTTGTTTACAACACACAGAGCTGACCGTATACAGGGAAATGGCTTTGTTTTTCCTAATAATCGGGTGTGATTTCATAGACTCTGGAAAAGAAAGATGTCTCAGAACCTCTGCTCAGCTGATTACTTCTGTGTGTGTGTGTGTTAGGAGGGAGGAGGAGGACGTGTCCGTATCAGCAGCAGCCTCCCTGGTCCCCAGCTCCTCCTACTACAACACATCAGCTCCCAAGGCGGAGCTCCTCATCAAGATGAAGGACATGCAGGAGCAGCTGGAGGAGCAGGACTCCGAGGACGAGCTGGACGTCGACCTCGCCAGTAAAAAGGTAAAACCTGCTGATCAGTTAATCAGCCTCAATCAGTCAACGTCAGCATACCCTCGAAAGAATATTCCTTCTCTGTTTGTCCTCTTCATGCTCTCCAGCAAGAGCTGATCTCCAGCCTGGCAGGGAAGCTGGAGGTGCTGCGGGAGGCCCGGCACAGCCTGCAGGAGGACGTGGAGGACAACGAGGCTCTGGGCCACGAGGTGGAGGCCACCGTGCAGCGCCTCTGTCAACCCAACCAACTCGACAAGTTCCGGATGTTTGTGGGCGACCTGGACAAGGTGGTGAGCTTGCTGCTGTCGCTGTCGGGGCGGCTCGCCCGGGTGGAGAACGCTCTCAATAGCCTGGAGGAAGAAGCCCCGCCAGAGGAGAAGGTAACAGCCAGTGGGAAGATCTTTAGATCTGTACAGATAATGCATAAATGATTCCTGATCTATAACTGCTAATATCCACCTTTCATCAGAGAACACTGACGGAGAAGCGCAAGCTGCTGATGCGGCAGCACGAGGATGCCAAGGAGCTGAAGGAGAACCTGGACCGTCGGGAGCGGCTGGTTACTGGCATCATGGAGGCCCACCTGGACGCAGAGAGCCTGGATGACTACCGGCACTTTGTGAAGATGAAGTCGGCCCTCATCATCGAGCAGCGGAAACTAGAGGACAAGATCAAGCTGGGCGAGGAGCAGCTAAAGTGCCTGATGGACAGTCTGCCGCTGGAGCAGAGACCGCTGTTCTGACGCTCTGCACTGCAAGACGAATCTGGTTTTGCAGGAGAAATACTGGATCAGGAAGTTGGGGGACAATGTCTACGTTTGAGGGTGCTACGTCTCAGTTCAGGGTCGAGACCATTTCAAGCCTCTATTTCATGCCAGTTGTATTGTTATTGTTTCTCAAAATGAACATTTCCCATCTGGTCCTTTTCACCAAATATTTCTGTGAACTAAGGAGCCTTAGAAACTAAATAAGGAACTGAGATTAGTCAATTAGACGGATAATTTAACAATAATCTTTCGTTTTGTTCCGATACAGCCGAAAACACGGTATTATGGAGTATGTGTGTCGGTGCACCGGTCCGATGCCACTTCACTCAGTGCTCTAGTACTCAGACTTGGCCATTGGTGTCGCCAAATATTCTAGTTGGTCTTAACTGAGATTTCCCTAACACCATTGATGAAGCACGCTTCAGAAAACAAACATGCATCCCAGTTTTTTTTTGTTGGAAAAGCTGACGTAGAATCAGGACCACAACAATAGACCACAACAATATATATACATATATTACACGTGTATTGGATCGGTATTAGCCGATACGCATTTTTCCATCTGTTAGTATCCCAAAGTCAAGGTATTTCATTTACTTAAGTTTCCAACTCAACTTAGTGGGAATTTTAAAGTTATAACACATAAACATCTATGTGTGAAGACATCAAACACAAACGATGCTAATGGTGGCCAGCATTTTGTTTCTAGAAATACTGGTCACGATTAACACGCGTGACTTTAGGTTGAGTGTTTCTGCAGAAATGTCTGAAAAGTGTCGATACTGAAACGCTGATTTTAGATATTAATTGAGCCCTGTATGAATTTGCACTTCAGCGTCCCCTTGAGGCGAAGATGGGAAAGTGAAGCAAACACACGAACATTTGGTTGTCTGTTCATCTTACAGTGTTTCCAGTGTCCCGTTGTTATTTGTGTTTCTGAATTGTTGTATTTAAGCTGCATCATGAGCTCGCTCTCCCTTTGTATTTAATCCTCATTAAGAGTTTTTAAGTAATATTTCCTAGTAATTTATGGTAGCCTTTTTGAGAACTTCTCTGGACAATGGGGGAAATGTTTCCTCAGTAATTTATTTTGACTCATGACGTACTTTTTGTTTTCTAATGAAATGAAATGAAGAGTTTGATTACAAAATGCTATAAATCTGTTTTAGGGTTACAATCCAGTTTTTTAAAAAGTGTTAAGTTATCTTTCCTGCTTTTACAACACACCATCGCTTCCTCTGTGTCCTGTATTATTCCATAAGGGTAGATGTCACTTTTACATCTCATTTTGGAGTGAAACTCTTTAATTAATGCTAGAATAAGAGGTGAATCTGATCATTTCATTCTCATTAAGACAATGCTGACTTGTTCCAGCAGTACAGATGTTGTTCCTACTTGTTTTCTATACGATAAGACACTATTAATATTCCTTGGATTGTTTTGTTTCCTGTAACCTTACAGGTTTTCATTCACACTCCTGATTCATGTACCTTTTCTACGTTCTCACAGTAAAATGACTGAGGCACAGTTCGGGTTTCTGAAGAGGTTAATCTAAAAGTTAGCACTTTAATCTTTGGTTTGGCGCATTCAGGGGAATCTCTACATAATATATTTATTTGAAGACGTGCCTACTGTAGCCTCCCACCACTGTGAACCTCATGGACTGACATGGGCGTGCCCCTGGGTACTGTGTTCAGCCCATGCACACTTTATGTATGCAGTGCACCCTTTCACCAACTTTCAAAGCAATAAAATAATAAAAATTAGAGATCTAGTCTTGTTTATTTTATTATATCAAATAAGTTTTATGTTATGTTACTGAAAATATGTGATACCTCAACTAACTCACCTCATCTGTGAATCGAATAGTGTTCATTCAAGTAAAACCTCCAAGTTGCCTCCTTTTGGAAGAAGTGGAAAAGAGGAAATTATGTCATATGTCCTTTTACGTACACTTTTCCTTGACCTCAGTGGAAAACGCCCTGAGCTCGTGGAATAATGTGAAGGAGAAGTCTTACAGGATTGGCTAATCACCATCGGATGTGTAACAAGGGTGTGGCCTATCTAATGGTGCTTTCCATTAACTTCCGAAGTCTAAAGTCAAGCCTAGTTAGCCATTAGCCATTATTAGCAATATCAGCTGATAATAGCACATTGCCCTGTAATTTAATTTGATTACGTTTATTTTTTAATGAACTTATCTGGTTTTACAGTGTATGATTGTTGATCTTAAAGAAAGAGGTTAAAGAAATAAGAAATACATACACAGCCAGAGCATAATCCCTTTAAGACTTTAGCAATTTTGCAGCATTCATCACTGCATATTGCCACTAATAGACTTAATTATTAATTATATAATTTTGATGATTTAATTTAATGATTGGACAAAAAAAACTAAATGCTGATTTTGCATTGATGTCTTTAAATGTCCACAGTTTAAGATGATCAGAAAATACTAATTAGGTCTTACATGAAACAACATTTAGAGCTTTATGGTCTGTTTAAGAGGACTTTCTGCCCTGGCTGGAATCAATTGATCATATTTGAAGTCAGGTCAGCCAGGGCCTTCGGTGTACACTCTCAGTATCAGACTGGTCCTATGTTGTGACCTTTAAAACAGTCAAAAGTACTTCATGTTTATGTTTGCTTAGGTGGGGCAGGGTTGGCGCGGAAAGAGACAGGTGGGGGAAGATGAAGGAGTTTGATTCAGGAGAATGTGAAATCTTCATTTTATGACTTGGTTTAGTCGGCTGTACAATATTAGAGTCAATTTCATTTCATATTAGAGACTTACAGTACAACACAAACCTTGTTTTTATCATCTCTAAGCTTGTGCATACGTTCTCAGCAAGTCTTTTATATTTAATCCTGTTATATATTTTCTGTTTACAATCTCTGATGACGTATTTTCATTTATTGCTCAATTCAGTGAAACAGTAATCATCACCCCACATGTTCATGCACTCGCCAACATTTTGGACTTTTGCTGCACCTTTTTGAAAAAGCATCATTTTGGGTATAATGTTGTTTTAGGAGATAAAATCAATACCAGTATATTTACGTTACTTAGATTTCAAGTAATACTTTAAAAATAGTATTAATAAAAAAGAGTTGAGTATCCCAACACTGCAGATGATGTTTAATACATGATTGAAAAAGGAAGCTGAATGTAAGGTTTAAAGGATCATCCTATTAGTCTGTATTCATGTATCTTATAAAAAAAGAAATAGGCTCTCAGACGGGAGCAACACCCTACTGTCCATCAGAGCCAGCTATATACTGTCAATCATTTACAATCTTGTGGCGTGATGGGAAACTGTATCTAGGTTATTGGAGATGAGGAAGTGCTGTGTTGCGTCTGTGAATTTAAAAAGAAGCTTTCCTGTTCATGGCTTTCAGAGTTTGAAGACGGCCGACAACAAAGCAGCACTCAGGTAGGAGACAGAATGAGGAGTTTAGTTCCATAATGGATTGATTGCTTGTTTTAAACTGCATATGCTCAGCGTAGGTGTCAGTTTTATCCTCTTTGAATTGTGTGAGTTCATTTGCAGAAGCTTTTCTTTTGCCCTTGAACCAGGTTTCCTCATTGTCATCATTGATTGTTAAATAACACTGATGTGCATAATTCCTTATTCTGTGTTTTATTTCCGCTCATGCTGCGTTCAGTCGATGAATAATAACAGTAAAAATAAAATAAAATAATAATATTTAATTTTGACATAAAACATTTGATTTGTATTTTAATATAAGAAAGTTAGCCTGGTGTCACTAACATTCATTCAGTCTAAAGCAGTGGTCCTCGAGTGGGTTGTAGGGGGTCCCGAGCAAAAGGAGGAATAGAATATTTTAACTTTTATCAAATTTTTTTGGAAGTTGGAACAGCAAGACTTTATTATCTTAAAAAAAACACCTTTAATTTACCTCAACAGATCCATATTTGTTTGGCTGTTTAACAGCTTAGCAACTCTCATACTTTTTATGAAAATCAAACAGCAGAAGGCGAAAAACAAATATGGACATTCTGCACATTTGATCAACATCATTTAAACCAAACATCATAAATCTCACTCATGATCTAATTTTGGGGGGTTCGAGTGATAATTAGCTTTTCAGATTCAGCAAACAGCACAGAATTACTGCGATATTCCAAAATGGTCAACAATGAAGCTTTATAGCTTTATAAACCTTTTTTTTGATACACACCATCTCTCTGTATTCATATGACACCAATAAACATTTATCCTAATTTTATTATTTTAGGACATCTTGCCTCGGCTCTACATTGTCCACTTTTACTAGTCTAAGCTGTATTTTGTTTTTTGCGGTCAGTATTAGCACTGAAATGTGTCGGCATGCTAACATCATTGTGTTACCACATGTTTGTCTGTAAACATGGTGTAGTAATATGTAGACTAACATCAAATACTTGATTTCATGTTCTATTATTGTCTGTTGAGCTAGTCCAGTCTAATGATGGCACATCAACTCACTATTGAGAATATTTGATCTCTTTTTTGTATTAGTTGTTTATAGCAGGGACAGTTGAGGGCCAACAGAAGAGGAATCCAAAGCATTGCTCTTTTGTCTTCTGTGCTGCTACACTGAAGAGCTCATTAACACCTGTGCCTGTGTTTCCGTCCCCTCAGAGGGAGCTGCAGGTGCTTGTTTGCCAGGTAACCCAGGTGAAGAGGAAGAAGAAGAAAAAAACGCAGGGAGAGGGTGAACGAGCTGCAGCCACAGAGATCTCGCTCTCATTCTGGATATGTTAACACACCTTCCACATGGCTGTGATCTCCTGATGATGCCCGCTGCAGGTGGGATCTGGACTTCCTAGGTAACTTCTCCACTGCTATGACCTACCTGGCTCACACCGCCCACGCCCAGCTCGTCGCCCTCTGGCTGGGCTGTGTGGGCTGGACGCTCACTGCCGTGGCCCTTGGGCTCATCCAGTGGAGGGTTTGGCAGGTGTCCGACAGGGAGGTCATCAGCTCGGGGGTGGCCTGGGTGGGCGTGTGGCGGGCCTGCTTCAACAGCCACACCCTGGTGACCCCTGGCTTTAGGGTCATGCACTGCAAGTACATCAGCCTGACCGAGGCCTTCACGCCGCCAGAGATCATGGCAGGTCAGATTCTCATGCTACTGTCTCTGCTCGTGGGGCTGTGTGGGAACGCTGTCGGCGTTTATGCCTTGAGGAACGCCTACTTTGGGTTGGAGAAGTCCCCGCCGATCCGTTTGGTGTTCTCCACCACCGGTGCGCTGTGCCTGTTGGCCGCTGGGATGTCACTCATACCTCTCCTGTGGAACCTGAGCTCAGTGGTGACCAATCAGACCATAAAGTTCCCCCCGGAGTTTAAAATGCCCCCAGCTCCTGATTCTCAACGCGTGGGGGTCGGCATTGGGGTCGGGCTGGTGGGGACGGTCCTGATGATCTTCTCTGGGATTACTTTCTGTACGTACAGGTTACCAGTGAGGTCACAGCCGTCTCTGAGAGAAGAGCTGCACCTGGACTCACCTGTGCAATCTGCGACTTACAACCGGGGGGCTTTCACAAGCTCTGGGGGCAAAGACAACCCAGCGTTTGAGGCTCAGGAACACTTATAAATATCATCATATCTTTTTTCCCCTTGTGCAGTTTATATCCTTTCTCTAGATATACTCTATACCCAACCTGGGGGTCGGGACCTCCACTAGGGGGCTTCACAGGGGGGTAGCGAGGCCTTCTTGATTTTAAGGGGTGCTAGAGAACAAATCCTTAAATTGTTAAGTAAATTGTCTAATAGAACACAACACTGAATTTGTTTTCAGTTACTGAGTTTATTATTTGGGTTTGTTGTATGTGTTAAATATCCATAAAATATGTCACTTATTCAGTTTACTAAATGTTAGAAAACAGGACCTTTAAGGAAAAAGGTTGGGGACCACTGCTCTGTGGTACTGTGTCATATATTAACATGGATCTCCAGCTCACTGTTTTTATTTAAAGGTCCCCTAAAAACATGTATTAAGACACACATACCAATAATCAGCTTGGAACAATAATGTCTGTCTGGTATGTTATTTCTGCAAAAAAGTATAATTTTTCTATGGTAAAATGCTTCTACCTCATTAAAGATTCCAAGGGTTGTTGCGGCCTGAAATTACAAAAACATTGCGATTCATGTTGGTTTTTGCAAGAAGATGAAAGACACTGGAAGATATAAAGGGCTGTATAGAAACCAGAGGCTCTGCAACCTCTGTAAGGACGTAATGTAATCGTGTCGCATTTTGTTTGAATGTAAGCATAATGAACTACTGCTTTCATAATGCTAAAGTATATTTTAGAAACCTATGTTTAGATTGATTTTTGATTGTAATCAGATAAGCCTGAAATTATCTGTAAACTAGCTCCTTATGAAGAATGTCCTTCCTTTGTTTAAGTAACATTTGTTGTACTTCAGCTGTGTGCTATCATTTCATACCATCATGGTCATGAGTTGCAAATAAATGAATAAATGATTGAAAATTGCAAAAACAGTTCTGAATCTATTATTCTATTTTTTGTAAAAACAAAACAACAACAAATAGGTGACTTTGGTGGCTTAACGTTTTTAGCGGGAAACAATGATTGGTCAAATTTGCTGAAAAGTTGCAAGGTTGCGCAGAAACCATGTGGATTGGTTGAATTTGCGTTAATCGTTGCGATTGCCACTTCCTGGAGAGACAGTTTAAAGGGGCATTTCAATCATTTTAGCTCTTTCTAAGGTAACGAAAAC
>NW_023340206.1:13238186-13238414 GCF_004916995.1 Morone saxatilis
ACCTGCTCTATTCGAAAAGTGTCTGAGACTTTTTAAATAAAAACAAGAATCACAGGTAGAGCAGGAAGCAGAAGGACTCAATAAAGTATACAAAGCAGTTTTTTCTTAAATATTTTATTCAAAAAAAAGCAAAAAGCTCATCTCCAGAATTTCAAACCATCTGTACCAATGTTCCTCTAATAATAAACTGTCCCTTCCCCTCACTGAGATCACAGCCCTTCCTGCCTG
>NW_023340206.1:13238460-13245660 GCF_004916995.1 Morone saxatilis
TGGGGGGGGGGGGGGGGTACACCTCTGGGTCATCACTGGCTTCCTTTCATTTACTGAAAGATTAATAAAGTTGCCTTTGTAACTCTTATTTTTATGGATGCTGGGACATGTTTGGCAGTAGAGACAGCTGACATGCTTCTGAATTCATATGCAAAAGTGTCCCAGAGGTGCAGTTCAACCATCATCCACTGCACATTTAACATGACATTGAGTGTGTTAGTGAAGACTGAAACAACCAGACTCTGAACAGACCTTTCTTTTTGTGTGTATGGTTATTTCATCCTTCGGGAGTTCGAGCAATCTCTGCAATTTGGAGGATGACATAAGTTTGGGGCTGCTGATGATCTTAACCTTCTTGAGGAACTTCATACAGATTAAGAGTTTCATTCCAAACACAGAAAGAAAACTTTAAAATCAAGCGCTGACACCACAGTATCACATTGTCACGGTTCGTAGAGGACTGCGTTTAAAATACTGTGCGACTGTCAGCGAGGAACAGAATATTTCCATAAGGGTATATATTCAGATATATCATCACAGAATGAATCCCTCAGGTATAAATAAAAGACGACACTGGATACATATGGCATATCATTCAAACACACTCTAATACTGAATACAACATATACAAGTAAAGCACAATTATCATTTAAAAACGTGTTTAAAATCTCAAATATTACCAGGTCAATGATCAGTTTTTACATGGGTGCAGCTGTTTGAACATGGCACACAGAGGCTGTAAATGCAAATGATTCAAATCTACAGAAGCAAATGTTGACAAACTCCTTTTCATTACGAGTGGAGGAGTTACAGAATGATCCAGCTGTTTGTGTCTGTGTCAGAGTGAACCCTCTCTCTGCTAAATGCCCTGAACGTTACACGCAGGTTACGATGAACAAACTGCCCCGCGAGCAGTTTTTTTAGTCACTGCTTGTCAAACACAAATTTAAAAATCTTTTTCTGACATTATCTGCTCAGCTGACACTGCTTTGCATCAGCCTCCTCAAACTTAAAGCCCGTAAGGAGTCCGTCTGTTCTCAGGTGGCTCCCCATCAACCTTTAACACGGCAGCCATTTGGACATGAAACACACTGTAAAGTTATTTGAACTCAGATAAACTTTTTACATATCGAACATTTTAACACAAACTCAACTCTGTAAGTTAAAAAAGATTCTTAAGCAGCTTTTACTAGTCATTTTACGTCACATTAACTTAGTCAGTTACAGAAACGTTCCTGATTAAGTACTTTTTACTTTTGTTTTCACAGTACAAATAAAAATTATAAAGCTACTTGATCAACAATGTTTTTAAATTTTTTCTCCCAATGTAATCAGTTTCAACATATCTTTGAATCTGGTTTTACAGTGAAACACAGGTTGTTGCCAATGATACTGACGGAAAGCGTCTAATAACAGCAGGCGTTTACTTCCTTTTGCATAAAACCCTTTGATTAGAAATGTTATACGACACAGATCTGTTTGACCTACAGGGAGGAACCTTAATTAGTGCCATTAGTGCCTGTGTTTATCCTACTATATCATGTTAAAACGGCTGCTGTGAAAAAGGTCTATAGTGAAAATTTTACTTCTAATTTAAAGCCATTTCGTTTTCAGGCCACAAAAATGTAGCTGCAGATTTGCCTGAAAGGTGAACAACAGGTGACGTCACATGTTCGCTAAAAATCTACAAGATAAACAACTGTTTGGCTTCAGACCCCTTAAATCATAGCAGGGGCTGTTTGGAGATATCTGTCAATGTTCACTGAACGTTCACGGAGACTTTAACTCTTTTGGAGAGGGCTGACACAGAGCTGTACGAGTGCACTGTGATATCGGAATAATTGTGATCAGATGGACATTTTCCTTGTATGGTGAACTACTCCTTTAATGTTCCTTGACAGCATTAGTTGCCTCTGCCAACACCCCAAAAAGACAGCACAAAAGACAAAACACAAACAAGATGTTTGTCTGAGTAAATTTGGGTGTTAACACAGACGTTGAACGCTATTGCTCGGGTCAACAACACGAGCATCCCTGCACTTCAGAGACCCGCTTGTCCTGTTCCTCGTCCTTACCTCAGTCTGTTCACTACCCGCCCTTGCACATGGAAGCCCTGATAGAGTCGGTTTTGATCCAGATGGTTTGAAACGGAACAAAAATACATACATACATACAAAATAAAATACAAAAAGGGGAAAAAGAAAAAAAAAGATTTAGAAATGCAGGAGGTTTAATCGTTCCAAAGTCCGCCGGTCTGTTCTTGATAAACCTCGATGACGTCCTCGTCCTCCATCCCCAGCTGACACGAACACACAGCAGGAGAAACAGAGTCAACACTGAGATTCTTCTACTTTAACATTCAAAATACAAATACAGAAGAATTTAACATTCTTCTGTATTTCAGGTAATTTCCTCCGTATATGTATATCACACAACACTTCTTATTTTCAGGTGATTATAAACTAAGGAAAACATACCTATGAATGTTTTATTCCATTTTTTAATAATAGATCCTCCTCAATGTTACACACTGGACCCTTTAAGTTTATATTTCAGAGCGGTTTTGTGAACTGCTCCAGAGTTTCTGCAGCTTTCAACAGGTGAGATTTAAGCAAAAAAAAAGCACAAATGATGTGGAGGAAATTGGTATTGCTTCCATGTTGTTTGCTAGTTATTACAGCATGATCAATACGTTTATCCCCCAAAAACACATTTAAAGCGACACAAACTTTATCCAGGTAACTTAATTAATCCAACCCAGTTGTATGTAATGTTGTAGTTGCAGACGTTTCACCCTCCCCTTCCAACCACCAGAGAGAAACCACATTAAGGTTAAATATCCTCTAAATTCTCAGCACTCCTTATCACGATCGTTAAATATAGCAGAGTAATCTGGATCATCATTATATAATGACACTTGTAAAGGACAAAGGGCAAGGTCAAGTCTACCTCTTTTGGAGTTTGGTTGTCTGCGATTCTCTGTCCTTCAAACAGAAACCTTAGCGTGCTCGCTGGGACTCCCTGCAAGAAACACACGCCAATGTCAAACAACGGCCTCACTCAAAGTCTTGTACTTAAAAAGTGAGGTTAATTCTCGGTGCTTTGTTTTGGGCTGGGAATCAAACTTCTGTCATTCACTAAGAGGGAGCTGCTGGTTGTTCCCTCTGTCCTCGTACCTGTCTCTGGCTGTAAGACTCCTTCAGCTTCTTCAGATGTGTCGTCATTTTCACCTTAAAGTGGATTTCGCTGCTGTCCTGTGGGCGGACAGAGAAAGCGATGAGGAGAAGCAGCGGAAATCACTTCAGATACACAAACAATACGTCATTTCTGTCACTAGGGGGTCTCTCGCATCAAAACAAAAACAAAACAAGAGGTTAGAGGTGAAGTAGCGTGGGCTCATGGGAGCTGTTGATTCATGCTGGGAATGATCATGTCTGCAGCACAAATTTAATGTTCACTGATTAAAATCATGATGTGACGTGTTTGGGGGTCTGTGTGACGTTTAAAAGAGTCCAGCCTGTCTCATGAACTACAGCCGGGACAACGTTTCAGCAAATAGGACTTTAAATACAGATAACGGTAAAACAATAGAAAACTCCAAAATGCTCCAGAAGTAGACGAGAATATGAGCCGATATATGTGCGTTTAGGAAAAGTTAAATAAATATATAAATTCACAATCATTTCCATGAATCATTTCTTGTACAGATGTTCATGCAAACAACACAAAGAAAAGTAAAAATGACAAGATATATAAACAAAACTATTAATATATCATCACTTTCCTCATCCCTATATGTTTCTCTTACACATTAATTATTCTCTTTTATTCTCTTTTGTTTTCTCTGCCCGAAAAAAAAGGTGTAGACTGAAGCTTATTTTGTCAAACAAAGTCATCAGCAGTGACTTTCAACATGACGAAGTAAAATAAATTAACAATTTAAGTTCTCATAACAAACTAAAAACATAAATATCCAGACACCTGGATTCAAAAGTTCATAAAAAGTTCAGGCTCTCTTTTTTAACCTTTAAATACTTTTAGAAATGACACAAAACAAACGCATTTAGATGAACAGGCAAATGTATTCACCTCGGTTTTCTATCATCAGCAAAACGACTGAACACATTTTAAATACTGAATAAAATGTTAGCTCTGGATCTGGAACTGAATATATATATACTTATAACTATATAATTTTGATTTATATACACTGATATATATATGAATATATATTGATATTATAAGTGAATCTATTTGTTGAAGTGAGGGAAAGCATTCACACACACCTGACCAATCACTTTTAACTTGATGTACTCTCCATCCTTCTTGTCCCCTCCGTCTTGGCTGGATGGTTTTGTCTCCTGATGACAAAAAACAACAACAAATAAACAACAACAACAACATTTAAAGGCACACACACACACACACAGGCCTGAAGGCTTCATTGTGGCCGACTCATACTCACATATCAGACTGTTTCGGTTTCTAAACGCTGGAGTTTCCTGACTACTGAGCTCAGGTTTGTAAAAGAAAAAAAAAAAAAAGGAACTAAAAGCAAAAACATCAGCTGAACAACAACAACAAGTTTAAATAAGCATTGGGCCTGAGCTGCACGAGCTATCAGCTGCACATTTAAAGCAAAAGCAGCCACAGAAACCAAAGAATCCGCCTCTTTCTGCAGCTGGTTCGCGGCACAAAGTGCACAGTCTCTTCGGGGTTTGGCTCTTACCGTGTCTGACATGGTTTCCCTCCGGTGTGCGCTGTGAGAAACGAGCTGACAATAGATGTTAGCGTTAGCTCGGTGTTGTGACAATCTGCCTCAACCGGAGGAGACGGGAAAAACTACCGGACGTGACGTTTGAGCGGTGCGCTTCACAATAAGAGAGGCGTCCTTCACAATAAGAGAGTGAGTGCAAAATATAAAAAGAAAATATAAAATTACATTTACTACTCACCTGTTGAAAATGTAGCCAGTAACCAAATCAAATTCAGTCATCATATTATATATACATATTATTATTATATTATTATTATTAATGTTATCATTATATTCTGTTATTAACAATAACACTACCATCATGTCATCAGTATTATTAGCTACAACTCTTTCTGCCTTACCTTCTCTATCTAAGTATTTTATTCTATTGTTGTATTTTATTGCATTTTAATGTACCTGGCTGCTATGATGACCCAATTTCCCTTCGGGGATCAATAATTGTTCAATCAATAATGTGTTGGCATAAAAAAACGTGGGGGAAAGTTAATCTAAGTTAGTTAAGCTTGGGTTTAAACTACCAATTATTAAGTAAATGGTCATTAAAAACCCCTTTGATTGGGTTTAGGGTTATAAATAACATAATTTAATCAGAAAAAAACTAAAATGTGGTCATTTTTTTCTACTTTATTTGAGGTTATCTGTATATACATAATATTTTACAGCTGCTTTGGCAATGTAATAGCTCTGTGATAGCAAATAATACATACAATCAGATATTATCAGATTGTATTGATCTGACAGGAAATCAATACATCTCTGACATCACAGGTCGTGTTTTTGTTGGAGGTTAAAATCCGCCAAGTGTGCCAAAATGAAAACCTTTTACTTCCGGTTGATACCTGTCAACATAAAACACAGAACACGTAACTAAGGCACGAGGGGGTTTTATTTTGAAAGCTAAATACCCACACTTCCGGTATGCAACCCGTTAACTTAACACAACTAAAAGGGGGGAGCGAAGCCAGCGCCGACCGGGCTGTAAAGTGCAACAAAATGAGAGCTGTGGACTAACTTTTAGCCTTTTTTCTGTATATATTATTAAAATACATTGCTGTAAGCCTTTATCTTGTCATTTTTCTGCCCGGGAAAGCAGCAGCGGGCCGTACTGACCGCCGTCGGGCCTCGTCGTCGTGGCTCCGCACGGACTCGAGTGAAGTTAGGAGCCCGAAAACTTCTGCTTCCTCCGGCGGCTCTCCGCGGGGCCCGGGGCTCCTGTCACCGGCCCTGTGGATGAGGGAGTGACCGCACGCCCAACCAACCACCAGGTAGGGACATAAAGATGCTTTTTACCTGTTCATCTGGTGAATATTCGCCTTTTTTTGCGTCTTCCCCGCGGCTCGTTAGCGTTAGCTTAGCGTCGATAACTTCCCTGGCCCTGACAGCGAGCTCAACACGGAAACTGTCGGAGCCACTTTATCTGCTCTTATCGGCTCCAGATGTGTGTGTTTGGGTGCATTTCAAGACGCAACGTGGTTTATTAAGTTCTAATAATGTCACAGCACGCCCTACGTCACTTGCAGATAGTGATCGATCAGCGGTGATCAGCAGAAATGTGTGTGTGTGTGTGTGTGTGTGTTGCACGGTGCACGAATATTAAGATAAAGCGGTGATGATTGTGCAGAAGAAACAGTCTATTGATCGATAACTGTGCAGCTGCCGCTCGTTCCTGCACCGTAATTCACACAATACGGTCAAATGCTGCGATTATTCCCAGAGAAAAGGTAAGAAATTCACTTTGTGCAGCAGCTGGAGGGGAGAAAATGCCCTTTAAATCAGAAGAGAAGAGGAAAAAAAGACCAGCTTTAACAGAATAAGAGTTATAAATGTGTGTGCAGGTGTTGGGGTTGAACAGGAGGTAGTGGCACAGTGGAATTTAAAGGTAATATACGTAAATAAATACACAATCCAGGTGCAGAGTTATCTTAATGTGCACATAATACATTTATTTTTATCACTCATTGTGCAGCCCGAGTTACTCATCACTTTATACAGTTTTAATTTGCATTATAGAATAATAAAAGTCCTATTTTCTGCCTCTGATCTAATGATTAGTTTAATAATCCACCTTTTAAAGAGCAACGAGCGTTTAATTCTTCAGAATATTCAGACGTCGGGATCGAAATACATAAATATCTGCAACCAAAACAAAACCGCGGCTGTAAATTCTGCCTGACTTTGCACTTTTATCCGATCGTTGTATTTGTATGTCACCAAACGGTTCAAATTCAACATGTCAGGCTGCGACGATCTCAAAAACCGCCTGCCAAACCCTGAATCACACCGCTGTCTTCAATAGTTCCCCTTTACGTAAACCAGTATTGTGATTTTATTGCAGTCTTTCCCTGTTTCCTGTCCGTCTTCCGGCTCCGTCACTGTTCTCAGATCTGCTCGTCGGTCAGCAGCTTCAGGTTCAGCTTCAGGTT
>NW_023340206.1:13245760-13250560 GCF_004916995.1 Morone saxatilis
AACTTCAGGTTTCTGTTGTGTTTTTGCTGTTGCAGGAGAAAGGGATCCCTTTGATGGGAGAATCCTCTTTCCTGGCCTCCTGGGTCAATCGCCGTGCCATGATGATGGGTATGTATATGTGTGTGTGTGTGTGTGTGTGTGTGTGTGTTAAGGTAGTGTTACTGTTTGGCAGTAAGCCAGCTCCGTCTTCTGTCAGTGAAAACCTGGAGGAATGTTTGTTTTTCACCCTGAACAGTGCTTCTGTGACGTACTTCATAATAATCTCTGGTGTTGTTGATGTAAGTGGTGTTTAATGTGTTACCACTGCAGGAGGACACTTTAAATTGTGAATAATCGTGTTAATACTCAGTTTATATCAAATCAGATCCTCCTGAGGAATCGACACGATGGTATTTATGCAGTAGCTCCTGTGCACTGAACCTTTTTCACTCTGTTTGATGGATCTGGGCTTTTTACATTAACGTATCTGTTTCTGTGAGATGAACTGAAATCTTGTGCTTTCTCAGATGAGCAGGAGGCGCTGAACTCGATCATGCAGGACCTGGCCGAACTGCACCGCTCCAGCCGTCCTGCCACGTTCCTGACAGACCTGGGCAAACCCAAAGCCTCCTCGCCCAAGAACCAGGTAACTGCTCGGCTCGAAGTGATCAGTGTGATCAACAGAAAACAGGGCCGACACGCTGAGATGTTCTGGTTCTTCCTTTGGTCCGTGGACATTATTCTGTGACTGGTGTTCAATCATTTCCTGATCCGATGTGCGTATTAAAGCGATCGTACACTATTCATTGTGTTTGAACCTGTTAATGATGCTCAGTTGCAGGTAAAGATTAGTCTACACTAATATTATCAGTATTACATTTGTAGACTGAGATTGTAGTGATGTTTCCCACCGGTGTGATCCAAACGCTTCCAGTAACACCAGAGTGCTCCAAAGTCAAACAATCTCTATTTAAAAGATTAAATTCTAAAGATACATCTTATTGAAACCTTTTATTTCATTGAGACCGTTTCAATGTCTTTCAACAGAACGATGTCAGAGTGAAGTTCGAGTTCAAAGGGGAGAAGAGGTGAGCCTTGGACCAGGTTCTCCACTCTCATGTTGTCAGTGCAGGCCTGGAGCCGTGCCCTCTTGACCTCTGACCCTTCTCCTCTCTGTAGGATCTTGCAGTTCCCTCGACCGGTCAAGCTGGACGACCTGAAGGCGAAAGCAAAAGTGGCTTTTGGTCAGACGATGGACCTTCACTACACCAACAATGAGGTGTGACTCTAAAGACTTCACGGGCCTGCACGTTTCTGAATACTGATATTGAACGCATATCTACCCAAAGTTGTTTTTTCTCCCAGTTGGTGATTCCACTGACCACTCAGGATGACCTGGACAAGGCCGTGGAGCTGCTGGATCGCAGCGTTCACATGAAGAGCCTGAAGATCCTCCTGGTGCTCCAGTTCTCCTCTCAGGTCAGCAGCTCCCACGTTCTTCACATCTCTGTGGATTTGAGTTAAAGACACAGAAATGTTGAGAGCAGTTGTTTTTATTCTTTTGTAATGACCAGACTCAATGTAATGTTTTCTTTTTGCAGAACTCTTCCTCCAATATGGACCTCCTGCCGTCCCACGAGGAGCTGGACAACACGGGGTTCAGGGTCGCAGACAAGAAGAGTATGCTGGCTTTGATAGGTGAAAAAACTCCTGCACAAGTCGTTTATATCCCGACGCCCCGACATGAAGCTCAGATATTGGAATCAAAGTCAAATAAGTGTAAAACATTTAGTCTTGGTGTTTCCTTCTTAAGAATCTCTCTCCTCTGTGTCACCGACCTCAGGCTCCCATTCGACAGACCGCAGCTCGCCTCCTCCAGGATATATTCCCGACGCGCTCCAGCAGGTGGCGAGGAATGGCTCCTTCACCAGCATCAACAGCGAGGGAGAGTTCATTCCAGAGAGCATGGACCAGGTGTGTGCTCAATCTATCATTATGGATCAATATGTTGTGTTCTTGTCACTGTTGTGGCTGGTGGCTGTGACGCTGGATCAGCTACTTTATTTGGAAACCGTGCTTTTGAAAAGGAGGGCTTAGAGAGTCCTGTGCTGATTGGATAGTGTTTTTTATTTTAATCTTCTTCTCTTTAGATGCTGGACCCGCTGTCCATGAGCAGTCCAGAAAACTCAGCGTCTGGAAGTTGTCCCTCTTTAGACAGCCCACTGGACAGGTCAGGACCAGTGTCTTATTCATACGACAGTGTACTTAAGGAAACATCACATAAGCTCAGCTGTGGGACGAGAGCCATTTGATATGATGAGATTAGTTATATGTTCCTACAAAATAAAGCTCTTCTCTTAAAGAAAATTCTTTAGCAGACAAATGTTTGTTTTGTTCTTCTATGACAATGTGCTTCACTGTGGGAACAACACAAACAGGACATACTGATGACAGTCGTGTCATTTGTAACAAAACTGCAAAATTAAACTACTAATATTTTATATTGTAGTGACTACCCGAAGTCCAGGATGCCCCGAGCACAGAGCTACCCAGACAACCACCAGGACTTCCCAGGTAAATGTGTGAAAACGTTTTAATAGCTGATTAATAAAAAAGATAAAGTGACTCAACAAACGCATTCTGGAAATGAGAGATTCAGTCTCCAGTCATGGAAACACCTGGAAAATGCTTCAAATGACCAAATATCCTGGAAATAATCGGTGTGCTCCTGGATGTTTAATTGTATTGCCTAAACCTGCGTGTGTGTTTAGTCTGAAACGTGACAGACGTGGCTTTACCGCACACACTGTTGCTTTCAGCTCCCTGCTCAGTCCAGATGTTTACGTCAGATTTCAAGTTTAGCTTGAAGCGATCTATTCGGGATATCTACGTGCATCATACATACACATTGTTATTTGTATGTGCACCTTAACTTTCTAGGAGATGAATTTTCAGTCAAATAAAATCAATTCTACTTGATTTGAACTGTGACAAATGAATGTTCCAGGAACTTCGATTGTTTAAAGTGAGGAATAAAAAATAAAACTGTCATCAAATGTGTCAATACTCTCTCCCACACTCAAGCTGTCCATAATTAACTTCCATCCTCCATCGTTCTGCCTTCTTCCTCTGCCTCCTCTTCCTCTCTAGAGTACGACATCCCAGTTTTTGAGAAGTCGGGTAAAGGTGGAACGTACCCTCGGCGATACGGCATTCCCTTCGGCCTTCAGGATTACAGTGATGGTGGGTAGTTGTTCCTTCATAATGTGAGTTTTCTTCCTTTGCCCTGCGGCTGCACGGTTCAGACCTCTGTTCCTCTCCAGGGAGGAAGACCTTTCCTCGGGCTCGGCGAACGCAGGTCCAGGGCTTCCGCTCGCCGGTCAGCTTCAGCCCGACCGAGCAGTCGCCCAGCACCAGCAGCGGAAGCAGCGTTTTCACCCCAGACCTGGAGGAGGCCCCGGGGCCCGCCAGGAGGCCGCGGAGGGGCAGCGACATCGAACCCAATCCCAACCCAACTCCCACCCTGTCTGTCATGGACATCAGCCCCCCCAGCCGCTGTGAGTCGGATGTTGGTTTGATTGCACGCAGCGTCTCCGTCCGTCTGATGTGTCTGACTCTGTCTGACTCTGTCTGACTCTGTCTTGGGAGGAGTGGGAGGACCCAGCTGATGTTACAGCGGGGCTCAAAGCTCAGGTCTGGTGGAGTGGGAGACTAAGACACGAGGCGGGGTTGAGGCAGAGGGACAGGAGAAAGCGACAGTAAACTGGTTAACATGATTGCGATCGTCGAATGGACAGGGTGCCACGGAGTATCCTGTTGTGGCTCGTGGTCTGTGTTTTGAGCCTTTAGCAGTTTAGAACAGCTGAGTAGGAATATAGGATACATGTGTACTTGTAAATTCCATTAAGATGAAGGCGATTGATTAGCACGCCAGCCGGACCGATGACTTCCAGTGGAACAGAAAACATAAAAAGCGAGCACTCCAGCGCCGGCAGTGTAGCCTTCCATGGAAGAGGGTGGAGAGCTTTCGGCTTCCATTGTGTCTCCAGGCAGCCGGTAACTTACTGGACGATTGTCCTTCGGGCACAATGTTCTTCAGGCAGGACTGAAGATATATCACACCTCCAACGGCACACTCAGCTCCTGGAAACGGACAGAATGCATCGGTATACATTACTGGCGTCGGTCCTTCCACCTTTACTCTTGTGTGCAGCATGTGAGTTAACAGCTCTCCACGCTTGCTGGGTGCGCGGACTGCTGCGTGGGGGTCAAAGGCTGGACCTTGTCTGAGGCAGCTCCCGGCGGTGTCTGCATGCTAACAGACGAAACACGGCGCCGCCGGTCCGGAAGGCCCGCGCTGCCCCAGAAGCTTCCGCGAGGCCGCCAGTTGGGCTGCGCGTGCGCGTGGAGCGACAGCAAACACATCAAGGACACCATCCAACACACTGAAACCTTCTCTAGTACCAACGATGTCCCAGAGCACCATCAGACACATCAGCACAGAGTCAGACAGAGGCAGAGCACAGTTCAGACCAGAGCTCAGACAACATCAGGACCAGGAGTCCAGAATACATTCATGACAGAGTGCAGACACACTTCAGACAGAGTGCAGACACATCAGACAGAGTCAGGACACACTCCCCGGCCCCCGCGGCGCCGGCCGGCGCCGCGTGGCACGACGACATAGACCAGCGATCGAGCGAACAGCCGCAAGCGAACGAGAGTGCGCCCGGACGACGAGCGACGTCAGACAGCGCAGCAGAGAGCCAATCCGCGCGAGGGACGCACACCGGCTCCGTGCGCAGGGACGACAGGCAGCAG
>NW_023340206.1:13250660-13263801 GCF_004916995.1 Morone saxatilis
AGGAGGGGGCGCGGCCCCGCTCCTCCTGTCTCTGTTTGTTGAGACCGCCATAAAGGACGTTTAATTTTATTTTTGTCCGCAAGTTGCACCTTAGTTTCTCCAGCGAGGGGGGGGGAGCACTTCCTTCTGAAGCCATGGAAAAGCTTTTGTTCTGTTTGTACGGTTTCTCTCTGAGCGTGTTGGAGTGGGACAGCGTCGGTGTCGTGGACCTACAGGAGGTGACTGAGTGGCCCCTGCTCCCCGCCCCCATCATGTGACCCCAGAATGTAGTCTGCTGCCCAGCGCAGAGCGACGGTGATGACCTGGGCCCGCTGCTATAGATGAAAGGAAACCCCAGATGCATAGAACACTCCCGGAGAACGCTGTCCACTCCCCCGCCTCACCCTCCTCCCTCCTCTCCGTCTGTCAGTGAACCTCCCTCCCTCCCTCCTCTCCCTCCTCTCCCTCTCCCATCTTCGCTCTTCGCCGTGTGCCTTTTCTGTTGTTAAACGTAGGAGTGAGTTCACGGATACTCTCCGCTGTTTATCGCCGCAAGTGTTGTTTTGCCTCCTGATAAACTGCCTTTCACACCGTTAACCCAAATCCAGCTGATCTCGGTTCAGCCGCTACGCTCCTTCTGCCTTTTCTGTAACGGACTCCTGGTGCTGAGCAGGGAGCGTCCTGATCTCCCCTCCGCTCGTCTGCTTTCCTGCTCGCTCGGGCTGGTGACCAGAGCTCGCCGTGCTCCTGTTTCAGTGTGCTCCTCTGAGTATTCCCTGATCAGACTGGTCGCGTGTCATGGCAGATGGGATATGTTCTGGGTGCACACAGTGTCCGGAGCTGAATGAATGTAACGCTGCGGGCGGAGCAGTTCTCACTCAGACGGCGTTTGAAGGTTTGAAACAGAAACTTTCTGCCATGACAGCGTGTCACTCAGTTATTTGAAGCAGGAGTGTTTGAGCAGCTGCTGCGAGGCAAGAAGCTCCCAGCTGATTGGCCAGAGGTCTGGCTGTATGACGCTGTGTCCGTTTTATTTCAAAGTAAAGAGGGAAGGACGTCTGTAGCTGCTCATCGATCCACAGCCGCTCTGTTTACGGTCACTGCCGTAACGGAGCGCCCCGGTCGGCTTTTTGGCCTCGTGCGCACTCGTACCGATGAGACTCGCAGCTGCGTTCCTTCACAGCAGTCAGCGCCGCAACTCGTCACTTTATCAAACCACAAACGCTCCGCTCGGCGCGGTTCTCCTCCCCGGGGGCCCGGGGGCCCGGCTTCCACATCGCTGTCTGTTGAATATGACTGATGATAGAAGGTGTTTCAGCTCCGTAACTGCAGCGGCTGAAACGTCACGGCACAGCGGACAGCAGGAGCAAGTTTCTACAACCAGTGACACCTCGGCTTTCTTTAAGGAATCTTATCGTGTCAGCAACCAGCCAGTGCCATACACACCACAGCCACAGCACAGTCAGCCCTGTATTCAGTCTGACCCCGACCCGTTCCCTTCCACTTCTGAATGTGATCAATCAGCGCTTCATTCAGCTTCAGGATGAGTTAGGCAGCTGCAGAAAGCCAAATAATGTATTTACAGCGAGCTTAGCAGAGACGTGACGAGCTGATTATTAACGGTCTGTAATGAAGCTGCTGATTAAAGGTGCAGTCAGGAATATTTCAGTTCCTCTCACTGCTCCTTTACTGACGGTAATATAGTGCCGACTTGTGAACGCCATGGAGCGGGTACGAGCACGTATTTGTTCATGTTTGTTTGTTGATGTTCAGCCTTTATGCTCACACACTCCCTGTAATGGGGGGGTTGAGTTGGTGTGTGACGGTACATACGAGAAACGGTACGATGCTTACGTACGTTGAGTTCTTTCCAGGAATCCTTCTCGGACCGGTGTTTGTAGTTCTCTGTAGCGGCCTCTCGCTCTGAGTAAAGACGTGTTTTACTGGTTGCACCTCTTTAAAGCAGGGTGAACTGTTCCACTGATCGGTACACCGCAGCGAACCAGCAGCCCTCGTTAAACTCTGATCAGCTGGTGGATCCACACAGGTTGTGGAAACTTCTCCTCTTTTGTCCGGGTGACTGAAACGAACTCCTCCTTCACTCACTTTATGCATTTTCATATCGGTACGTGTCCAAAAAGAAGCTAAAGGATCGGCCTCCTGTCACGGAAACATTGGTGGCCGTATTGAGTTTGAGGCGGCTCACAGTCAACTGTCTGGTACAGATGGAGAGTGGTGAATGCCGCCAGCACTGGTAAACCTTGATACGCACTACCATTATGCACTATCTATGATTCACTGATGCTTTCTCACCCCCCCCCCCCCCCCCGGCTGTCGCTCCGCGCCAGCTCCTTCCAGCGACCTTATTCTTTGCACATTTTAAGACTTTTATTTTTTACACAAGTGGTGATTGTGAGCGCGTGTGTGTGAGCGTGTGTGTGTGTGTTCGATGATTCATGAATGTAATGTCTTTTTTGTTAACCGTCAGATGGCCTCGTTCCCCCCCGTGGATCAACTATTCGGTACCAAGTATTTGTCACCTGCAGACGCCAAGATACACCTGTAGTTCTCTCTTTAGTGTCTAAAGCCAACTGCTGCAGACTTCGTGTGTGTGCCGCGTGCGTGTGTGTGCGTGTGCGAGTTTGTAAATGTGCATTTACTTGCAATTTGTGCTCTTTGGACACCTGCGCCCGAAATGCCCTTGAGCATATGTGACTGTAGGGGTGAGAATATTAAAATAATAATAAAAGATGAATGAAAAAATCATGTACAAATGTATAAAATGAAAATGTACCCCTTTTTAAAAAAGAAAAAAGAAAAAAGAAAGTCCACTTATATCCCATCCCACGTTTGGTCTCTGTGTATTGTAAAAAAAAAAAAAAAAAGCCATGTTTATAATTCTGATTGGTTTGTGACCAATACGCCTGTTTATATCAGATCTGTATATCAGTGGTACGCATAATTTTTTAATATATATTTTTTATTTTACTTTTTTTTAAATGGGAGATTTTATGCATGGTTGGGTCCTGAGAGACGCAGCGGTGCCGTTGAATGGTTGCTGTTTTTTGGCAAAAAATTCTGGAGTATTGCGACAGCTCTGTGTTCATAATTACAACAATTATGACTGAAAACAATAAAAGATATTTATTTCACATCCAGGCCTTCTTTTGTCAGTGTGTGAATGCTTAAACTCTTTTAATTTGTTTAATTTGTTCAATTCAAATCTGTGGATGTCACTGTAATTGGTAATTATGAGATCAAAAGTATAATTAAGAGATGACTTTCATTTCATAATAAGTTAAAAAATTACTTTTTTTTAATCTCATAGTTGTCCATTCATCTAATAATAATTTCTGCTTTTATCTTATAATTTTAACCTTTTACCTCATAATTATGAATTTTCATGTCATAACTTTGACTTTCTATCTCATAGTTGTCTCTTTTTATCTCCTTTTTGTCATGAATTTGACTTTCTTTTTTGTGTTTCTGTTTAATATGTTAAATATATTTAAATATTCTGCAGCTTTATATTTTATGTAAACATTCATTTCTATATTTCTTTTATTTTTTAGCTTTTATTAAAAAATTAGACCGTTGTAGTTCTGGTATTCGACCACCGGAGGGCGCCAAACAAACATTCAACATGACAACCATCATCTCTATCCAATGTAAAGACCAACACAATAGCATAGTAGTACTTCCTTCAAATTCTTTCAAAATAAAACCTTTAACATAGAGTTGTAGTTACAATAAATGACCACCAGATGGCAGCAAAGATACGCAGTCACAAGAGCAGAGTTAAACTCCTTCAGAGTTTTTTTTCTTCTCATAATCAGATAACGAGATAAAAGTCCTACTTTTTTTAAAAACTGACTTGTTTATCTAATAATTTCTGCTTTTTATCTAATATTTTGACCTTTTATCTCATAATTACATTTTATCGTATCGAATTCTGACTTTTTATCACATAATTTACTTTTTATCTCATTGTTCGACTTTAAATCTCATAATTATGTCTTTTTATCTAATACATTTTCTCTTTTTCTCCTGTTATGTGCAGGTTGACGTATTTTGCACATTACTTTGATCTAAAAAATGAATAATAATAACAAACACTGTGGGGATATTAAAGGCCAGACTGATCCATTACAGTTCCTGCAGTATCAGCACGCTCCCTGCAGGGTGCTGCACACAGCGAAGCCCTGTACTCTCTCTCTCTCACACACACACACACACACACAGAGCTCTGAGCACCATCAACCCTGTCACACACGCAGCTCCATGGGCTCCCCGGCGGCCGCAGCCCGGTCTCTCCGTCTCGCTGCGCCGTGCGCCCGGACGCTGCCGGCGGCCCGGCCCGGTGCGGAGCTCGGTAACTCCGCTCTGGTGCCGACCAGAAGAAACTTAAACGTCCAGGCGACGACTGAAAAGGCGGTGAAGCTGAAGAGCATCGATGAGCTGCCAGGGCCGAGTTTCTCCACCACTCTGTACTGGTTGTTTGTCAAAGGATACGCGGACAAGAGCCACTTACTGCAGGTACAGTGCCAGCTCTGTCACCATGGAGGTAGGACTGGACAAAAGCAGCCTGAAACATTCCTCACGTTGTTGGCGTTTGTTTGCAGGAGGTTTGTTCTTGAGAGTGTGTAGAAGAGGTTTTCACTTTATTTAACCACAGTGTAGAAATACTGCACACAGGTGATGCATTCAGAATAAAGAGAGTTTGTGTATGAGCTGCAAATGTCCCACAAGTATTACAAGTTTATTATTTATTATATTTATTATAATATTATATAAAATATAACATTATATTATTGCATTCTTGTTGTTATTGATACGTTACCATGTAAGCAGCATTTAAGTGCTTTAGCTGTTTACTGTTGGGGAGTTTAATCTGTATAATTATATGTTTTATTTGAACATTTTACTATGAAGAGTAAAGCAACCAGTGACTAACTGTACAAATGTCATGAATTAGAAGAACTCAAGTACTGTACTTGTATCTCAAAATGGTCCTTAAATGCAACTCTGCTGTAAATGTACTTAAATGACTTCAGACTCTTTTAGTTTTACCCACTGACATTATGTTCTAGGGTGTACAGAGGAGTCTTTACGGGCCAATCTGGCGCTCCAGGTTCGGCCCATTCGACATTGTCAATGTGGCGAGTCCAGAGCTCATAGCTCAGGTAATCCGACAGGAGGGCCGCTACCCGATCCGAGCGGAGCTGCCTCACTGGAAGGAGTACCGGGACCTGAGGGGACAGGCCTACGGTCTGCACGTGGAGTGAGTGGTTTTAACTCTGTCTCATAAAGTCGGGTTTAAGTGTGCATGAGCAAAAAGAAAGAATCCCATAAAGTAAAAAAGTTAAAGGTTTATGTGTTTGAAGTATTTGCGAAGGAGTTCCTCAGGGCTCCCTCACGGTGCCCCTCGAGGTTTTAATCTGAAGAACGAAGAAGAATGTTCTTTTACTTTCTAGCACAGGGCCGGAGTGGTACAGGATCCGCAGCGCCCTCAACCCCAAGATGTTGAAGTTGCGTGAAGTTTCGGCCTACGCGCCCATCATCCACCAGGTGGTCGCAGATCTGCTGCAGCGCATCAAGCTCCTCCGGAGTCGCAGTCAGGACCAGGTCACTGTTTCAGATATGGCTGCTGAGCTCTACAAGTTTGGCTTTGAAGGTGGGAGTTACGTCGGTAATACCAGCGGTTAAGGTTACTTATGGGGGCAGTTTTTGATTCTTTTTTACCTCCTGCAGGTATCTCCTCCATCTTGTTTGAGACCAGGTTGGGCTGCCTGCAAGACGAGATCCCCAAAGACACCCTGCGCTTCATCACCGCCACCAGTGACATGCTGACGCTGTCCGAGATTGTGATCCTCTTCCCTCACTGGACCCGCTGGATCCTTCCCTTCTGGAAACGCTTCGTTCAGGCCTGGGACGACCTCTATGACGTAGGTATGCAACAAATCAAACAACAAAAGGAAACATTTGGGGTTCCAATTTTGGGTTCACTTACAGGATAAAGGTCAATTATTAGTTTTTGGTGTTTGCGTGTGGCAGCCCAGACCCTCATCAACAGGAGGATTGCTGAAATTGAAGCTCAGGTGTCCAGTGGCGAGCCGGCGGTGGGCATGTACCTGACCTACCTGCTGTCCTCTGGAAAGTTGACCAGAGCCGAGGTCTACATCAGCGTCACTGAGCTGCTGCTGGGAGGAGTCGACACGGTGAGAAGGGGGATGATGGGACCTGTTTCTACATGCACACAGTCAACAACACATCGGTATTTCATAATGCATCCCTTTTTTAACATTTGTTATCCCAGAAATCAGTTTGAGTGACATTAAACCCAAACTTCTGGTCTAATTGGCGTTTCAATCGACATCATAAATGTAAATGTATACTTCATGTAGACTGAAGAAGTCACAGCTGAATTAGGGATGGGAAACCAGAACCCGACAATGTCCGGTCCATCAGAATTGTGTGCCGTCTCCAGTAGTTCTTTTTATCGAAGCCAGCTGTTTGTCTGACAGTTGACATTGCAAAACAATAACGCTAAACTGGCAACAGGAAGAAGTCAAGGCAGAGAGGAAGAAAAGCTTCATTTCACACCAGCAATATGCTGAAAATGAGCATAATGAGCAAACAAGTATATTACACCTTCACAGAACAACTACTGAGCAGAACTGGACCAATACACACTCTCACAAAACCTTTTAATTACAATTTTATAATCACTTGCAGTCTCCTTCCTTCAGTGGAGTCTCTGCCAGCTGGTCCGGAGACTTAGTTCCCTAATCTCTACCAACCCTACAGAGCCTCACAGCCCACAGACAGTCTGGCCCAACCACATGTAATTCTGTATTTCTGTTTTCCCACGACTGTAATTTGGTTTATGACCAAACATTGACCTCGACTTTTGTCCTCACAAAACCGTCTGTTGTTGTCTGTCACAATGTTACAGTCTGGATTTCCGTACAGCGTGTGCCACAGCGTCTTTTTGCGTGTTGGTAATAAACAGCCTACATGCTCAGCTCAGACAGCTTCCAAAAACAACAGGAAATCTGAATCTCCAAGTCAAGACGACTACAGTCTTATTCCCATTCAGCACTCTGTTTCTCATAACAGACACAGACCCAAAGTACGAGGATGATCACAGCTTGTATTTGTACAGGCAGTTGCAGAGCTCACCTGGCTGCATTCCCAGGTGAGGTTGAGGCATGTTGGGGTTGTTTTAGCCGCGAGCTGGAGGTTTGTGAAATGTGAGCTATCTCAGCTGTAACGTGACTCGAGGCTAAGTCAACACGGTTTGGTTAGAAATCACATACAGAACGGACACACTGATGAAAGAAATGTTGATTGCTTTATCCTGATTTCTTCTTCCTTTTCCTCCCACTCTCTCTTCTCCTGCCTGATGTCAGACCTCTAACACCCTGTCCTGGGCGCTGTACCATTTAGCGATTGACCGCAGGGCTCAGGATCGACTGTACGGCGAGGTGAACTCTGTGTGTCCGGACAGACAGGAGCCGACCACAGACAACCTGAGCAGGATGCCCTACCTGAAGGCCGTCATAAAGGAGACGCTACGGTGAGCTGACAGCTGTCTGGATCCGCCTCTTAACGCACTGCGTCCACTCGGTTGGATGTGTCCATCAGTTGTTGGTTGCATATCAGCTGAACATGGAGTTCTAACAGGAAAAACTCATAAAAGTTGGATCAGTTTATTCTTTGTGTGATGAAGAAAGTGTAAACTGAGGGTAAAATCATTGCTTCTGAGTTGGTAGAGCAGCAGTCTGTGATTTTCAGAGACTCCTCAGTAGAAGTATGTATAGCCGGTTATATAAGGAGCAGGAAGACAAGACCTGAACACAGAGACATAACTGTCCTCTTATTTGTTTCCACATTAAGCCTGCCCACGTCCTCTCTTGGGGTGGCTATTGGACCTCACCAAAAACTTTCAGTTCTTTCTTTCTTTTGCTTTGAGTTGCTCAGATTCACCAAGTCAAACAAAAGCGATCGCTGCAAATACATACAAATCTCTTCCAGTACTCCAGTCCAGCTACATGAAACTATTCCAAGCAGACTGCATGAACTTTTGGCAGTTTATATTAGTCTTTAACTGGTATAGAAAGATTCTAAAGAGCTGGTTATTGCAACATGTTTTTTTTGGTCTATTTATTATTATCTGAACTGGAATTTGAGCTGGAAACAGCAAACTTGGTCCAGTAAATGGAACTGATGATCTGTTTTCCAAGTACTATAAGGCAGATGTTTTTTATGTCTCCTTAATCGTGGTGGAGGGAGGTGGGAGGCACATGAGGAGGTAGGAAGAAAAAGAAGGAAACACTGAAGGACATGAGGAAGTAGGGAACAAAAAGGCAATGAAGGAAAGAAGAACAGAGGGAGGAAGTAAAGGAGCTGAGGCATGTTTGACAGCTATTTTGTGTTACATTTCTAATAGTAATGAGTGAGCCTAAAGCCCTGGAGCAAACTGTCACAATATCATATTATGCAACAGTAAATTATTATCCTCATAGTCATCTTTTCAAAGTATTGGGTGGAGTTTGCATGACTGAGAAAGGAATAATAGTGAGTGCAAACAACTGCGATCAACCACAAGGCAGGGTAGGGGGGTACCTGGGGAGACACACACAGGAGACAACAGAAAGAAAAACACACACGACACTGCAACATGTAAGAATAAAGTAGATTGAAAATGCTGTTTACATGTTACTGCATCCATGGGCGCTGGATTTACATTTGTACACTGGTATTTATGGCAGGAAAGAGTTTTTATCCACTAAAAAGTTATAAAGTTTGTATAAAATATTGTTAATAATCTTTAAATAGGCCATAAATTGGTCTGGTCATTTAAATAAAGCCCTGACTCGGACTGACTTCCAGTGTCCCTGAATGCATCACTAATAATAATCAATTTGTAATAATAAGACCCTGAAAGGAGTCATTCTGCAGTATGAGTACTTTCTGACCTTTTTGCTGTTTTTACTTTTACTCAAATGCACTACAAGGAGTTTTTAACTGGTTATGAAACAGCCTCGGTTTATTACTGATGTCTCTATATGACCTACAGAAACAAAAAAGACCATCAGCGAGAAGACTGGCTACTTCTATATAGGTATTCTATATGTCTGTATGTCTGCCTCCAGGTCAGATTCCCCTTGAAATCAATGAAACAAAGCGGAGGAAACACTACTGCTTTTGTCCACAAGAGACCCAGAATCAACACAAAATGAAAGATATTTTTTGTTGGACATTTTAATGCAGTTTTACTTGTAATAGGAATCTGTAATGTTGCTACATTTCCACCCTTGTCCTGACCTGTGTGTGCAGTAGCGTGACAAACCGTGTTTTTTAGCAGCAGTTATTATCTTATCTGATCTGCAATCTGAAATCAACTTTGTGAAGTGAAGCGGAAAAGGAACATGTGCGTGCTGCAGGTCACGTTCCACTGTCATTTGGAGCCTGATTGTCATCTTGTGTCTTTCGCCACCAGCCTTTATCCCGTGGTACCTGGAAATGGACGCTTTGTTTCAGAGAATGAGGTGGTTGTGGCCAACTACTGGTTCCCAAAGAAGGTAGGAGAGCAGGAGCAACACAGGAGGTGATGTACAGTAGTGTTACCGTCAATGAAATGAGGAGAAATTGATGTTATTCTTTCTTTTCAGACTCAGTTCCATCTGTGTCATTACTCAGTCTGTCACGATGAGGCGGAGTTTGCAGACGCAGAGGCCTTCATCCCGGAGCGGTGGCTGCGGGATGAGGCGCACGCCAGCGGCTACTTCCAGCATCATCCGTATAGCTTCATCCCCTTCGGTGTCGGGGTGCGGGCCTGCGTGGGGAAGAGGGTGGCAGAGATGGAGATGTACTTTGCTCTGTCCAGGGTGAGTGACATAGAGACAGACTGATTTCAAAACACAAATCTGTTGGCCGTACACTCACCTGTAATACACCAATGGGTTTTTTAGATTTAGAAGAATATGTAGACTAAGAGTGAGAGTGTTGAGCTGAACAATCATTAGATAACAGAAAAATGGTAATTTGAAGACAGTTGTGATCAGTTTGTGTCGTCCTGCAGCTAATACAGCACTATGAGGTTCAGCTTGAAGACGGTGCCCCAGCCGTGGAGCCTAAAACTCGAACCCTGCTCATCCCTGCAAAGCCCATCAACCTGCGCTTCCTGTCCAGAGCCTAATGAGGGCGCCACCGAGCTGAGGGTCAACAGCAATGTCCGTTTGTGATTCCATCGAAATAAATCCCACAACTCTTCGTTCTTTGAGTAAATACAGCTTTTTTTGTGTTGCATTTTGACGATCACAGCTCAACCTGACACCAATCGCTGTGCAGTTTTTAAATTGCTTTGACACTTTGACTTGTGCTTTGCAAAGCATTTAATGTGCAAACGTCTGCACATACATTTACATAAATCACAGAATAAGGGCTTAAAAGACGTACCTGAGGGACCGGATTCAAGGGAAACTCTGGTATTTGCTAACCAGGAAGGAGTAGGCTCGTACATCATTCTTGCCAGAGTCTGTATTTTCCCTCATTCTTTTACTGATTAACTCTGAACATAATGCTCAGACTTTGCCTTCTATAATGATAACATAATCGCTGCATATATTTGTATAGCGACAAGCCTAATATTGTGCTTCTGTTTGCGCGTGTCACTGTACTTTGCACAGACATGTTTACTGCCGACTTGTGATTTCATTCATCCATTTTTTGCAATTAAGCAGGTGAGTCACAGGCTGATGTGACAGATCTGGTCCGACATCAAAAATAAGTGTGTGTGTTGAGTGAATGCACACTGCCCCCCTGTGGTGACACGAAGCTAGTGTATGTTAACAAGTTGATAACTGGAAGTATAGAAGGAAGCAGCGAAGGAGACGAGAAGGCATTGAAGGAAAGGAGGATAGAGGGAGGATAAAAGAAGGTGAAGGAAAGTTTTTTTTTTTTAGCTCTTTAATGTTTCATCTTATATCAAACTGCGTCAATAACAACAAAAGCTATACACTTTTCTTTATGATTCTTTAAGAATCTCCACAGGTTTTATTTCTGTGATTCTTCTTATATTTCTATAACCTATAAAAATATAATATGAGTATAAAAGCTGAAGATAACTGCAACCACAGTGGGGTAAAATGACTAAATCAGTAAAACATCTTTGTTTGGCTGTAATTGGTTTATTACTACTGCATAGTTTATCTCTGAAGCTCATTTTAACTTTCCTTCACATGTAGTTTTGCTGTTAATGATTATTAAACTGTTTGAAATGCACAAATATAAATGAATATATTCAATGTATTTCTGTATGGTGTCATCTCTTTAAGTCCACACTGTTGGAAAGAAACTCAATGTTTTATTTTGTGATGCCTTCAGTTAAAGATCCTCTCCAGACATATATTGAAACATACACTAATAGCTTTCTTGGAATAATAGTTTGTGAAAAAAGTATAATTTCCACATTTAAATCTTTAAAAAGTAAACTACTCCTTCAACCTAATTAGAAATCCCAGAATCTATGAATATGCAAATTGTGCACCAATTAACATCATTTACTAAATGAACATCATGCAGTATGAAAGAAGACTGAAACTGAGACCAGAAACTCATCAGGAAACTGTTTACTGAGCTCATAAATCAACTGAGAAGTCGGCTCATTTCTCATAAGACTGTATGGTATCAGTGTGTTATTGCAACCAGTGTAGCTGCCCCCTGCTGGCCGTTAGAGAGAATGCAGATTTAAGACACTTCCACATTGGCTTCACTTCTCAGACCTGGAAGCACTGTCCATTATTTATACTGTCAATAGTTTCCACATCACACTGTATAAGTTACATTCTGGACCAGGATTGACCTTCTGACCTATTTGTGATGTCACAAATCATAAACAAGCTCAAGAGAAACTTTCCACTTTCAGCAGCTGAACGTGAAAACATCTTTCTGGTGTCAAACTCTGAGTTCTAACTGGAGGGGGACTTTAAACTTGTTCAACAACAATCATTTATACAGAAGAGATGTGGACAATAGGAGCTCACAATAGAGCATTGTGGGTCAGACTGAAACTGGGTCAGTGGTTGTGAAATAAAGAGTGTTTGTCTGCCGCCCCCTGCTGGACACATGTGAATAAAAGTACTGTTGAAATAAAGCTTCATTAAGCAGAAGTAAATTAAATGTTCAGTGCTTTCATTGGTCGTATACAGTAATAAGGTTTATCATAACCACAGTGGAAAACGTACTGGGATTCTGAACATTGTAAAATGATTGCTTTTCCTCTAAATATCAACTCTGGATTTGAATTCAGCTTCTGTAGATCCACTCAGCTTTTCCAGTTATTTTTATAGGATATGTTGCATTTATTGATTGTCTTTAAACAGATTTGAACTCCAATCAAATGCTACTGGTGGGTTGTCAATAATAATAATAATAACTTTATTTATATTGCACCTTTTAAAAACTAAAAAAAAGCACACGATAGCCGTGATGTTATTACATACATAAATGATGAATACCAAAATACATTAATAAGAGCAGAATAGAAGCCATAAAAATAAAATAATAAAAACTACAATCCACTGTCTGTATTGTGTATTTTTAACAATCATACATCTTTAATCGGAAGTTCAGAGTTTTCTTTCCGTTGTTCTTTTTGTTCTTTGGTTGTTTTAACTTTTCTAATGCAGGACGAGGCTGTGGATCAGTGACCACAGCAATTAACAAAATGCGGAGATAAAGGCCTCAACTGTGTATGATTTTGAAGATAGGAATACAGGACTTTCCTTAAGGTCAGCTGACATTGTGTATTAGTGACACACACCTGAGCCCGCGGCTTTAAAGGCACCTTTGGGTCTGGTGTCAAACTTTGCTTTATAGTTGTATAAAGCAAAGTTTGAACACTGCAACTGATCACCTGTACCAGCTGATTTGTCAGTATTATTTTGAAGGTTGAACAACTCACTTCCTGTGCCAAGTTTTGTAACCACCTTAATCCACAAACAATTTAAAAGAATACGAATAATAAAATACGTATGTACAATATATACAATTCATATAAATAAAACATTGAGTAAAATAGAATTAGGATCAAATTAAAAAATAAGTTAAAAAAATACAACAAATGGATTTACAAAAATAGATAGATAGATAGATA